>NC_088681.1:9608107-9911138 GCF_950023065.1 Planococcus citri
ATGTTTAAAACTTCAGTTTAGAACAACAACAAAAAAAATGAAAAAAACCAAACAAACAAACATTTGAAACATTGCTACTTGAAACTTGTGTTTTTTTTTCAAGGATGACATTTTCAAAAATCCAGTATTGACCTCATGACCTGCTCTAAATAATAATTCCAACTATATGGTACGCGTAAATGGTGATTTTCTGTTTTGTTTTGTTTCCAGGCTAATTACTCTATAAAAGTAGAGACACCGCACAGAAAAGTCTTTAAAATAAAAAACGCTTCGTTCTATAATACCGGGATGTATGACTGTGTTTCAACAAAGAACAGAAATGAGTTCATGAGGATTTATCTTAATTGCGGTAAGGCTACATACCTTTACACAGGGTCCAAGTAACCCACTATAAAAGTATAGCTTGTGACATATTAAAATACATACGAGGGTCATCCGAAAAAAATCCGACCATGATTTAATTTTACTGAAAGAAATATTATCTTTGATTTCCGTTTCAGATGAATCGTGTAAGAAAGATCCTACAGTCATCTGGTATCGCTATATTTCAGATGTGGAAGACCACTACAAAGCTCCAGCCGTGGGAGAAACACATGCCGAAATTACAAACTGACCATCAGGCGTCAATTATTGATGAATGAAAACAATGATCTTGAATGATTAACACATCTAACTAATCAAAAACTATGACATTATGCACTACGTCAAATTTTAATTTTACTTTAATTGAAACGGACAATAAAATCATAAAATGATTACCTATTTTATCTGATATACCTATACAATTATTTTCAACTGCAATAGGTGTAATTCACTCTTGAACCGTCCCTTCTATAAATTTAAAAATTGACACAATTCCAAATCAATTAAATAATCAACATTTAACAGAACAGTAGAAATGTTGACGTTGCAAAAAAGAGTTGCCTTGGAGTAAATTCGTCAAGATTTTTTGTCTAGACTACTGTGAAATCATCAAAAATCCTAATATTATTGTTAGAGAAGTCCTGTTTGTTTTTCAAAACCATCTGATGAAAGTTCTGATTTTTGTCCAAAAAAAAAAAAAATGGATTTCCTCATAATTTCTTAATAAAAAGTCCAACTTTTTGAACAAAAATTCATGTTAAAATTGCCAAAAAAAAATTTATCCACCAAACGCCTAAAAATGTCTGCTGTTTTTTATCAAAAAAAAAAACCTTTAGCCAAAATTGCTAGAAATGTCCCATTTTTTTCAATTGTCTAAAAGAGCTCCATTTTTTGTCGAAATTGTCGAAAAACCCCAAAATAGGAAAAATGGATCTCAAAAGTCAAAAGTCCTCATTTTTAAAATTATTTTTTTTTAAATTGCCTAAAACATCTCATTTATGCTAAAATTATCAAAAAGTCTCACTTTTTGTCGAAAATTTCAAATTGTATAATTTTTGTCAAATAAACCACGAATAAAAGTTTAAAGTATTTTTTTCCAACATTTTCCAATTCTGCTTTTCATTCTTTTCATGTATGATCCAAAAATAATTTAATGCGAGTTTTTCAAGAGGTTTAGTTGTTTAACATACTACACGTTGATGAAACTGCAGAACCCACATGTAGCTAAATATAGATCCACCTACGAGTAATTTGTGTTTAATCACATCCCCATGTGTTTTACACGTACTTCTATATAATCTCGACACTCTTTTTGTATCCTTTCTCACATAGGTACTTAAATAACGTTTTCCATAGGAGTACTGCTGTGTCCTATCAACATTTTTTTCTGTAGGTATTACTGTGTTTTTAATCACTAAATTGTATACCTTAATGAATTGTGATTTTCGTGAAAATTCCATTCATGGAAAGATCGAGTTTTTGCTTTCGTTTTTTGCTTATTGGTTGCTCTTTTAATTGATGCTTTATGTTTTCAAGTTGTTTTTTTTCTAACAACTCTCTATGGTATGATCAAAATAACTTCATATTAACAAACCAATTGATTCTTTTTTCAGGTCATCTGTATTTCAAAATCAAAATACAAGAAAATGATAGGACATTCATCTATTCTACTCATAATATTGATTGCATATTCAGCATATTCTTTTGGTGAGTACCAGACCAGAAATTTTTATCTATGTTTATTGTTTAGGTATGTGAGGCTGACGAATGTTCTTTTTCGGGAGATTGTAGAAATTGATTCTCCTTACTTTCTTCCATCATCCAATTCTTTTGAGTTATGCAGAAGAAGAGATGAGCCCAATTCAACCCTAAAGTAATGTACATTCCCTACAATTTTACATTAGAGGTGAAATATGTACACGACCAACGTTTTTGAGTCATGTCCTTCGATTTCGCTCAATTTTTTTTACAATGTCTATCCTTCCAATAAGTAAGAAACCCGCAATCAGTTTGGTCCCAGCCCCCTTAGTGGGCGAGTGGGAGAGGGAGCTTCAATTATTTTCACATTGTCTCGAGGTACTCAACTTCAGCAGCGCATACCTCCAAAGCTATGATACTTTGATCAAAACTGCTTTCACAGTTCGAAAGGGCATTGCATTTTGAACTTTTAAATTATATTGAAATTTTCAAAAGCTGAAAGTTGGACTTTCAGATTGAAAGTTCATATTTCAAAATGGCGCTGTAAGTGGGAGATGCCATTAAAAATTCTGAAAAAAATTTCCATAGATGTACCTTTTGATGCTTTTTCGAAATATTCAATTTTCAAGATAGGATCTTCTTTTTATTTTTTCAATAGAATGGGAGCACCCCCTCCCCCAAATTTGGATAAAACTCTCAAAAAAAACATCTGGGACATGTGATATATCGAATGGTATGTTTTTGGTGACGCTGAACACGAATATGACTTTAGATTTTTGATTGGGCCACATCCAAGGACCCCAAAAAATTCTTTGGACTTTTATCCATTGCGAGAGGTTCTGGGGAAGGGGGGCATGGGTGAGGTCAATTCGAAAAACTAAGGCTATATTCGTGTTCAGTGATATCGAAAACATACTATTTCATGAGTCACACGAATGAAACCATTTTTTTGACTGTCACTCCCTTTGGGGAGGTGCTGGGGGCCGTAGATGAGGTTCAATCCAAAATCTGAAGTCATATTCGTGTTCAGCGTCACCAAAAACATACCACTTCATGTGTCGCACGAACAAAACACTTTTTTGAACTTTTACCCCATGGGAGGAGAGGTGCTCCCCCCTCCCGAATTTGAGCAAAAATTTAAAAAAAGATCTAAGGCATGTGATATATCGAATGGTATGTTTTTGGTGACGCTGAACACGAATATGACGTCAGATTTTTGATTGGACCCCATCCATGGCCCACAACAAATTTTTTGGACTTATCCATTGGGAGAGGTTCTGGGGAACAGGGGTGAGGTCCAATTCGAAAAACTAAGGCTATATTCGTGTTCAGCGATATCAAAAACATACTATTTCATGTGTCACACGAATGAAACCATTTCTTTGACTGTTACCCCCTTTCGGGAGGTTCTGGGGGCCATGGATGAGGTCCGATCTAAAATCTGACGTCATATTCGTGTTCAGCGTCACCGAAAACATACCACTTCATGTGTCGCACTAACAAAACACTTTTTTGAACTTTTACCCCATGGGGAGGGGTGTGCTCCCCCCCCCCAAATTCGGGCAAAGATTTCAAAAAAAATCCAAGGCATGTGACATATTGAATAGAATGTTTTTGGTGACGCTGAACACGAATATGACGTCAGATTTTGGATTGGACCTCATCCACGGCCCCCAGCACCTCCCCAAATGGGGTAAAAGTTCGAAAAAGTGTTTTGTTTGTGTGACACATGAAATAGTATGTTTTCGATATCGCTAAACACAAATATAGCCTTAGTTTTTCGAATTGGTTTCACCCATGGCCACCAGAACCTCCTTCAATGGGTGAAATGATAGTCCAAAAAATGGCGGGGGGGTCTGTGGATTGGTGGGGAGGGGGCAATCAAAAATCTGGCGTCATATTCGTGTTCAGCGTCACCGAAAACATGCCACATCATGTGTCACACGAACAAAACACTTTCTTGAATTTTCACCCCATTTGGGGAGGTGCTCCCTCCCCCGAATTTGGGCAAAAATTTCAAAAAAAAATATGGGGCATGTGACATATCGAATAGTATGTTTTTGGTGACGCCGAACACGAATATGACGTCAGATTTTCGATTGGACCCCATTCACGGCCCCAAGCACCTCCCTAAATGGGATAAAAGTTCGAAAAAGTGTTTTGTTCGTGCCACACATGAAATAGTATGTTTTTGATATCGCTGAACACGAATATAGCCTTAGTTTTTCGAATTGATCTCATCCATGGCCCCCATAACCTTCTCCAGTGGGTAAAAGTCTAAAAAAATTGTTGGGCCGTGGAGGGGGGTCCAATCAAAAATCTGACGTCATATTCGTGTTCAGCGTCATCAAAAACATACAATTCGATATATCACATGCCCCAGATTTTTTGCTGAAAGTTTTGGCCAAATTTGGGGGAGGGGGTGCTCTTCTTCTATTAAGAGATACCATCTCGAAAATTGAATATTTCGTAAAAGCCTCAAAAGATACATCTATGGACATTTTTTTCAGAATTTTTAATGGTAGCTTCCACTCACAGCTTTGAAAATTTCAAAATGCTTGAAAAGTTCAAAATGCAATGCCATTTCGAACTGTGAAATCAGTTTTGATCAAAGTGTCATAGCTTTGGGGCTATGCGCTGCTGAAGTTGAATACCTGGAGACAATTTGAAAATAATTGAAGCCCCCCCCACCCACTCTCTGGGGGGGGGACGTGACTAAACTGATTGCGAGTTTCTTCCTTATTGGGAGGATAGACATTGTAAACAAAATTTGAGCGAAATCGAAAGACAAGACTTTCAAAATTGCATTTTTTTGTTGGTCAAATTGACATGGAATGACCCCACTGCGTCAATAACTGTAACATAGGTGTATGTTAATACAAATAATAAATATTCAACAAACTAACACAATATGAATGTCTTGAATCTTATTTTTTCAGGAGTGCTGATCCCATATAAAAATGATAGTTATGTGTATTTCTCCATGAATGAAACCATCTCTATTACTTGTACTGGTACAGATGAAGTCACATGGTTCGCTGCCTATTCAGCTGGTGTAAGCTTTTTATTATTATTTTCACCCAACTTGTAGACTTGGTCTAGATGTGTTTTGGCCAATAAGTACCTATTCACTGAAAAAGGGGAGAGAGGAGGTTGTAGTTTCAAATAACTATTTAATTACTCTCAAAGTATCAATGCACTACCACTCACATGCAGTGACTGCGGATGGACGTTTCAAACAGCACGATGTTTGATTGCTGATCGCAAACATCATGATGATATTTTCAAAAATCAAGTGTCCCCCACCTGCTCTAAATATAAGAATTCCAACTATGGCAAATATTGTGATTTTCTGTTTTGTTTTGTTTTCAGGGTAATTACACAGTAAAAGCAGAGACCCCGTACAGAAAAGTCCTTCAAATAAGAAACGCTACTGAGGATCATACTGGGATGTATGTATGTGCTTCAACAAAGAACAGAAAGGAGTCGATGAGGATTTCTGTTCATTGCGGTAAGGCTAACTGTACACAGGGTCTAAGTAACCCACCATAAAAGTATAGCTTGTGGCATTTCAAAATAAAACAGTTTTCAATCTGACTTGGGCAAGAAAATAATCCCAAATTATAAGTACAGTTGAAATTGAATTGATTGAGGCGCGAGTTGCTTACCCTTTAATACGAAATGGAAAATAGGTTTATTGAAGAAACAAGAGTTTTTCAAAAGAATGGAACAAAAATATTCCCCTTGTTACCCTCGAGAGTGTTCGAAGATGGAAAAGTGATCTACAATTAATGTCACACAAATCCCAAAAATGCAAAATTATTAAAATCAGTTTTTTTTTTAGATGGAGGTAGGTAACCTTATGATACTCCAATTCCAAAGGTGCTGCATGTACCTTATGTACTTATTTGCAATGATTCCTAAACTTATACGGTTTTAATTTCACCAAAAGAAGTATTCTCTTTGATCTCTGTTTCAGATGATTCTTGTTTCATAGATCCTGAAACAGGCAAACGCATGTATACCTGGACTGATGGAATTATGACTATTCGAAGTTCAAACAAACAACACATTGATGATTTATGGCGAGGACACGGACAACATTGAATTATTAACAGCTTTAACTAAAAAAAAAAACTATGACATTATTACACTTAATGTACCTGTTACCCAGGTCTAATGATAAGATATCAATTTACTCGACTATTAGAATATACCCATCTAAGTAAACAATCTGCATGTAACATCAACATCATGTTTTGTACTAATCTAGTTATCTCTCCAATTCTACGAATTTGATCAATAACTTTGTTACTTACATAAAACTTCAATTTTAATTTATTTGAAACGGACAATAAAATTATTATTTTATTTACTTTAATATAGGTACTTATATGTACAATCAATTTTAACTTCAATAGCAGTAATTTGCTCTTGAACCATCTCTTCTGTAGATTTTAAAATTGACACAATTTCAAGTCAATTAAATAATCAACATTTAGGTCATTTTATTCGATTTAAACAACGATTTGTTACTAAGAATACCTACTTAAAACAAACGTTGACGTTGCAAAAAAGAAGTAGTCTCGGAGTGAAATGGTCGAGAATGTCAACAGTTCTATTTTTTGTCTAGACTGCTGTGAAATTGCCAACAGTCCTAATATTTGTCAGAGAAGTCCTGTTTGTTTTTAAAAATGACAGTTGATTTTTTTGTCTAATTTTAAAGAGTCAGGATTTTTGCTAACAGTGTCA
The DNA here is from genome assembly GCF_950023065.1 of Planococcus citri. Lineage (NCBI taxonomy): Eukaryota > Metazoa > Arthropoda > Insecta > Hemiptera > Pseudococcidae > Planococcus > Planococcus citri. The sequence continues at coordinate 9,614,921 of NC_088681.1, forward strand.
GGAAGCCTCGCTTTTCTTAAAATAATTATCAAAGGGTCCTGATTTTTTTCAAAACAGAAAAATATTTTTCATAATTTTTCTAAAGCATGAAGATCGTACTTTTTGACTAAGAAGTCTCAATTTTAAAAAATAAATTCAATTTTCTGTTACATTTGCCAAAAAAATTGTCAAGTTGACATAGTGTAGATGGCCCGAATCGGCTTAGGTGATTCCTATGATAGGTATCATCTATAGGGATGCAAATTATACCTACTTATTATATTAGATATGGAAACGTGTTAAATATTTAGTGAGTTAGAAATGTACAAATACTCTGTATTCTTGCAGATGACGTCACAGGTGGTCAACCCTTCTTATTTAGTCAAGTTATTTATTAGACAAGGGTTGACAGCCACCGCGACATTTATGGCTCGAGATAGGAAAATAAGATCATTATTTATCAAAATCTATTGTAAAGAATGCTCGCTTTTTGGCAGGTCGCGGAATCCCTTTGAAATATACTGACACCGCGAGCATTTCTTACCCCTTTTTACCACGTGATCGCGGGGGAGGATCCTATTTCACCCTTTTTTCTAAGTATAAATTGAATCGTTTTAGCGCCAAAAACCACTTGGCTCCTGAACCTGCAGTAAATAGGTACCTCGTCGCAAACGTCTGTATCGGAGTGATTTTATCATATAATTTCTTACCTGAGAGTAGAAATTATTCACAGTAGTGATGATGAAAATCATGGTCTACCCTTTTAATTTACGCTACTCCGGTCGGTGGTTAATTCATTGTTAATTTGGTCATGGATCATGGATCCGATGATCATTAATTTGTGTCTTTTTGGCAATGTACCCTGAACCAGTCAGGTATGCATTGTGCAAAGAATTAAAATGGATCTTTTTTAGTCAAGTTCCATTGATGCCTTTGGTATTAGTAGGGCCCTGGAAAGTGATGGAAAACGTGTATAGTTTGGTAAGTAAGTTTGAAATAACTTACTCATATCTAATTAATTTAACATTAGCGATTAATTAGAGTAGATGGGCAAGTATACCATTGCATGAGGGCATGGGTACTTGGTCAATTAAATTATTAAAAAATATCTTTCGAATGGAGTTAGACAAAATTACATCTTGTTCTCTTTGGCTTAATTTATTTTTACTCATCAAAGTTATATTATTTTGTTATCGATAGTTTTGATGTACACAAGTCTTACTTTATGGTACTCTGATGTAAAAATGTTCTATCTCTGCCTTAAAATGGCTCTTAGGCAACCATTAATGTTTGTTAAAAGATTAGATGCTGTCTTTGTAAATTACGTTTTAATAAAACGATCTTAATTTGTTTTGGTGTTAGAATATATTTCTCTCGTCACTACATAATAATTGCATATGTGAGGGCGCATACGGAAAGGGACCTTACGACCAAAAGTAAAATTTCACAAGAGGAGGGTTTAAAGTTTTGCGTTATTTCCCTTGTTTTAAGGTACAATTACATATGGCTATGCCAACTTCGAAAGTCCTATACATTATCACACATTCACACACGCCCTCCAACGACCTGTACTGGCCAAATTAGGCACTACAAAGTTGATAAAGTGAGCAATTCTGTTGAATTATCAAGAATTTTAAGGTATTAGTTTTGATAAAAATCGTTTGCTGCTGATTGTGGCAGTGTTTTTCGGTTCAAATTGTGTTTTTTATATAGTTTCACATTAAAGTTAGTTTTATATTGTAAAAAATACATTTTGTAAATATAACGGTGGCTAGGTGTATGTACCTTGCCGAAAGTCTTTGATTCGAGTTCCGCTATCGGAAAATTTTTTAAATGATTTTTTCCACTCATGTCTAATTAAAGTCACGAGTTCTTGTAAAATTTTCATTTTTTACGCGTTTTTACATCTTTTTTCAAATTTTTTTCGTCATTTTTCAACTTTTATGAATGATAAATGTATGCATGCTTCGCTTAAAAGTAAAAAAATCTATGAAATAATAAAAATTGGGGCCTATGGAGGGTTCTACTTGATTTTTAAAGAGTCCCTACAAAAATTTGGCGAAGAAATAAAAAATTGATTTTTTGGTCATAAGGTCCCTTTCCGTATGCGCCCTCACATATATCTGTCTGCTGAAATTTTATAAAGCCTCTTGGAGTGAGCTAACCTGGCAATAATACATTTATTCCACCCTTAGGGAATAAATGGAAAAATCTCACCACTATAGGAAGGAATTATGAACTATATCAATAGGCGCATTTCGGCTAGATCTGACTACATCAAAGCATCCTTTAAAAGTCTAAAAAACGTTTGCTTTTTCATTTAAAAAAAATGAAAAAAAAATTGTCAATATTGCCAGAATTGTTCCATTTTTTCCATTAGATAAAAGAGCTCTCTTTAATGAGAAAATTGTCAAAAAGTCCCACCTTTTTTTTCAGAATTATCAAAAGGTGGTCTTAGGAAAAATGGATCGAATCTCTTCTTCACCAAATTGAAATCCTCCCTCCCCCTGCTATTTCAGTATGTTGGTATGTATGTATGTTGTAGGGGTTCAGACGCGATTTAGTTGGTTAATAACCTATACATACTATATTTTGTATGTTGATGAAACTGAACCGAGATGTAGCTAAATATAGATCTACTTACGAGTAATTGTTTTTAACCACGTCTCTATGGCGTGTTTTACTTCTATCATCTCCGACACTCTTTTTGTGTCTTTTCTCACATATGTAGGTACCTACTACCTACCTAAATAACGTTTTTTTTGGTATTATTTCTGTGTCGTGTTTACATTTTTTTTTTCTGTAGATACCTATTAGACCTACCTACAGTGTTATTAACGACTGAATTTTTTTCACTTCTGTAAGTCATTATTTTTGCAAAAATTCCATTAAACGTTTTTTTGCTTATTGATTGCTCTAATAATTGATGCTTGATGCTTTAAAGTTGTTTTTTTTTCTGAAACATGATCAAAAGAACATCATGTTATAATCTCGTACTAACTGATTCTTTTTTCAGGCCATCTGTGTTTTAAAATACAAGAAAATGATGGGACATTCATCTATTCTAATCATAATATTGATTGCATATTTAGCATATTCTTTTGGTGAGTACCAGCTGACCAGAAGTTTTCATCTGTTTACCTATGTGAAGCCTGGATGAATAAGGTCATCAGGCTGAGGAATGTTCTTTTTTGGGTGATTGTGGAGATCGATTCTTCACACCAAGGTCGTTCCATGTCATTCGACCAAAAAAATGCGATTCTGAAAGTCATGTCTTTCGATTTCACTCAAATTCTTTTTACAATATGTCTACCCACCGAATAAGTAAGAATCCCGCAATCAATTTGGTCACAGCCCGCAAGCAGGGGGGGGGGAGCTTCAATTTAGTTCACATTGTCTCGAGGTACTCAACTTCAACAGCGCATACCTCTAAAGCACAATTCTGAAAAAATTTCCATAGATGTACCTTTTGATGTTTTTTTTGAAATATTCAATTTTTGAGATAGGATCTTTCAATGAAAGGTAAGCACCCCCACTCCCAAACTTGAGCAAAACTTTAAAAATAAAATCCAGGGCATTTGATATGTCGAATTGTATGTTTTCGGTGACGCTGAACACGAATATGACGTAAGATTTTTGATTGGACCTCTCATCCACGGCCCCCAATCAATTTTTTGGACTTTCACCCATTGAAGGAGGTTCTGGGGGCCATGGGTGAAGCCAATTCGAAAAACTAAGGCTATATTCGTGTTCAGCGATATCGAAAACAAACTATTTCACGTGTCGCATGAACAAAACAATTTTTCGAACTTTTACCCCATTTGGGAAGGTGCTGGGGGCCGTGAATGGGGTCCAATCAGAAATCTGACATCATATTCGTGTTCAGCGTCACCAAAAACATACTATTCGATATGTCACATGCCATAGATTTTTTTTTAATTTTTTGCCCAAATTTTGGGGGGGGGGGTGGCACCTCCGCAAATGAGGTAAAAGTTCAAGAAAGTGCTTTGTTCGTGCGACACATGAAGTGGTATGTTTTTGGTGACGCTGAAAACGAATATGACGTCAGATTTTAAATTGGACCTCATCCATGGCCCCCACCACCTCCCTAAAGGGGATATCAGTAAAAAAAATTGGTTTCATTCGTGTGACACATGAAATAGTATGTTTTCGATATCGCTGGACACGAATACAGCCTTATTTTTTCGAATTGACCTCACCCATGGCCCCCAGCACCTCCACAAATGGGGTAAAAGTTCAAAAAATTGTTTTGTTCGTGCGACACATGAAATAGTATGTTTTTAGTGACGCTGAACACCAATATTACGTCAGATTTTTTATTAGACTTCAAAAATACCTAACAAATCTTACATATAAGTGCCTTGAATTTTATTTTTCAGGTGTGATGATCCCTTATAAAAATAATACTGCTGTCGAACACGCCTGGAGAGAAAACATTTCTATTACTTGTACTGACGATGTAGATGAAGTCACATGGACACACTCCTTTACAATGGGTGTAAGCTTTTTATTATTATTATGCCCACCCAACTTGCAGACTATATGGGGCACTTGTTCGACTCTCGTTCAAATTCTGAACTAAGTTTAACTCATTGTTTTTGACCAGTTAAACTAAGTTCAACTTCTTGACCGAGAGTTGATGAGTTGTACAATCCGCTATTAGACTAGAATGTGTTTTGGCCAATAAGTAAAGTAGGTATGTACTCATCAAAAGAGGGTGGAGAGGTAATTACCCCAAAATATCAATCCACTGCTACACACATCCAACGACTGAGTATGATGAACGTTTCAAACAGCACAATGTTTAAAACTGTTTATCAAACCTACTTGTTTTTTTTTGTTTTCAAATTGATTGGACTCCAATTGATTGATTGCGAACATCAGGATGATATGTTCAAAAATCAAGTATCCCCCCTCCCCCTGCTAGACCAAATAAGAATCCCAACTACCTATAATGGTATAATTATGATTTTCTTTTTTGTTTTGTTTTCAGGGTAATTACTCGATAAAAGTGGAGACTCCGCGCAGAAAAGTTCTTAAGATTAAAAACGCTTCATTGTATAATATTGGGGTATACGAATGTGTTTCAATAAAGAACAGAAATGAGTTCATGAGAATTTATGTTTCTTGTGGTAAGGCTACATACCTGTACATAGGTACTCCAAAAGTGCAGCATGTATTTGCAAAGATTCCTTAACTATACGATTTTAATTTTACTAAAAGAAATATTCTCTTTGATTTCCGTTTCAGATGTTTCTTGTTGGGAAGATGATCCTACAGTCCAGGGAAAGTATTACGAAACTCCAGGCCTGGGAGAAACGTATGTCGAAATTACAAACTGACCGTCAGGCGTCAATTCATGAATGAAAAGAATGATCTTGAATTATTATTTATTAACACATTTAACTAATCAAAAACTATGGCATTATTATATATTCAATGTACCTACTACCTAGGTCAGGTCTAATAATGATACGTATTCGAGTGTGAATTCACATACCTATCGCAGTTTACTTGACTGTTTTGAAAATAAAGAATCTGCAATTCTGCATATTGATAACATCATGTTTTGTACTAATAGTTGTCTCGCCAAATTTATACATTTGATGAATAACTTTGTGAAGAACTACGTGAAATTTTAATTTTAATTCAATTGAAACAGACAATAAAATAATTAAAGTATTTCATTTGATATAGGTAGAGGTACCTATACAATTAATTTCAACTTCAATAGGTAGGTGTAAATGTGTAATTGGCTCAAACCAATTTAAAAGTAAAGGCTCCTCTTCACCAAATTGAAATCCTCCCTCCCCCTGCCCTGCTATTCGAGTATTTTGATATCTTGTAAAAGGTTCAGAAAGTAGAAAAAACCAGCCTAGATTCTGGAATGTCTGGAAAAGTGGTACAGTACTAATAATAGTCAGGGGAAATCATTTCCTCAAAACAGTAGGCTGGGTAGGCTCATGGGCTGATTTTGTAGAAGTACGGGGTCTAGATGTTTTTCTTTTGTAGGTGAAGTCAAGTCAATGAGTTATGGATGGATGATAAATTTCCAAAAATTTATATTATTTTGGAAACTTTGTAAAAACTTTCCAGAAAGTTACTGGAAATTTATATTTTTTCAAAATATGAGCCATGAGGTTGGCCATACTTATTTTGAAAAAATGTCAGTTTGAAGATGTCATTTATCAATAACAACACTACTTAAACATTTACATATTTACAATTCTTTTTACCATTTTTGATTTTTTTAATATCAATCAATTTTATCAATATTTTGTAGAAATTGAACATTTTTTTTAAAACAATATTTCGACATATTTTACAACAATTTTTCATCATGAAAATTCATGAATTTGAAAGTTTCAATATGTCTACATCTTTTCAAGTACAATCTCGTTTCAAAAACAAAAATCACTTTCTCAATTCATAGTCGAGGAGCCGGCTCGTAAGGATCTATTGCACCCCCCCCCCCCCCCGCGGTCGATCCACCGGTACCACTTTTTTCTGCGTTCCAGCATAGGACTTGCACAATATTTTTCAAACCGTACAAGGGTGGATCGAAAGATCAGGTAAAAATTTATCACATGTCAAAATTTCAAATGCTAAAGTTAATTTTTCGATTGTTGGTGAATTTTTGAAAATCAAATTTAGGCCAAAAATGAGGGAAAAAATCAAAATTTTACCAAATTGACCAAGAAAGCTGAAATTTGGGATTTACCCTATTTTCGACATGCCAAATCCATTGGAAACTGTTTCAACCCGTTTTGAGCAGTTCTGGAGCCTCCAGCAGATTTCTGGAACTCGAAATTCTCACAAATTTTCATCATATGGAGTTGGATAACCGAAATATACTCTGCAAACTAATTTCAATACGCCACAAAGTCGACTGCTGGTGGATTTCAAGTCGTTTTGGAGCCGCCAGCAACTTTTTGAAATTTCCAAAAGGTAGCTGGAAGCTTCAAAACCATTTGAAACCACGAGTAGTCGATTACATATCGTATTGAAATTAGTTTGCGAAGTAAATTTCAGCTTGCCAACTCCATTTGGTAAAATGTTGCGGGAATTTCAAGTTTCAAAAATCTAGAGGCTCCAGTAATTTTCAAAAAGTCGCCGGAGACTCCAAAATGATTTGAACCCACCTGAAGTCATCTTCAGAGGGTGTTAACATTGGAGTGTAGAGTAAATATCAGTTTTCCATCGCCATTTAATGAAATTTTGTGAACATTTAAAGCTTCAGAAATCTGCTGGAGGCTCCAATATTTTCAAAAAATCGCTGGAGGCTCCAAACGACTTGAAATCTCCCAGCAGTACTTCGTAGCGCATTGAAGTTAGTTTGCATAATTTCAAATTTCAGCTTTCCAACTCAATTTCGGTGAAATTTTGTGGGAATTTCGAGTTTCAAAAATCTGCTGGAGACTCCAGAACTGCTCAAAACGGTTTGAAACAGTTTCCAATCGAGTTGGCATGTCGAAAATAGGGTATATCCAAAATTTCAGCTTTCTTGGTCAATTTGGTAAAATTTTGATTTTTTCTCTCATTTTTGACTTAAATTTGATTTTCAAAAATTCACCAAAAATCGAAAAACGCACTTTAGCACTTGAAATTTTGACAGGTGATAAATTTTTACTTGATCTTTCGATCTACCCTTGTACGGTTTGAAAAATTTTGTGCAAGTCCTATGTTGGAACGCAAAATCTGCGATTTCGGCTGACCTATCTATCAAAATGGCCGCCATTTTGTAAGTAGGGCCACTTTTTTTTTGAGTGAAAGGGCTAGAAAATGTTCCTTAGGACTCCCCCTTTAAGAAAAAAGTTGTCCCCGATGATCGACCCGGGGGGGGGGGGGTGTGTGCAATACATCCTTGAGCGGGCTCCCCTATTAGTAATAATAGTCAGGGAAAATCATTTCCTCAAAAGAGTAGGCAGGATAGGCTCATGGGCTGATTCTGTTGAAGTACATATGCTGGTTTTGAAAATCTGTTCATTCGGAGTCTAGATGTTTTTCTTTGGTTGGTGAAGTCGTGAAGTCAAGTCAATGAGTAATGGATTGATGATAAATTTCCAGAAATTTATATTTTGGAAAGTTGTTTGTAAAAACTTTCCAGAAAGTTACTGGAAATTTATATTTTTTCAAAATATCAGCCATGAGATAGGCCATTGAAGTTTTAAAATTTTAAACATTTTTATCAATATTTTGCAGAAATTGCAATTTTTTTTACAATTTCGACATATTTTACAACAATTTTTCATCATGGAAATTCATGAATTTGAAAGTTTTTATCAATATTTTTGTCTATGTAGGTAGGTAGGTACCTAATGGCTAATACAGTGGAATAATAATTATTATTTTATTTATTATTTGAGAATCATGGGTAGTCATTGAAAATAAAATTTCAAGTATCTCGTTTCAAAAATAAACATCATTTTTAATTTTCTCAATTCAGTTGCATCTCATTTTGCTAATTATTTGCTTATTGTAATTGATCACTTCAAACAGTTCAAACAAATGAAAAAACAAAAACTAAAAAGGTGAAAAAACATAAAATTAAAACCGATTAAAACAAAAAACTTCAGATACCTACTTATAGTACCTACCTCCTAATGGTAATCAGCTCTGAAATTGGAAATTTTGGAAACCACTGTTTTTTGTTTACAAATTTCCCTCCAAAAATCAAAAATGGCGTCATTTTTCCGGTAAATAGGTTCATTTGACTCATTGTTCATTACGTGATTGATTTTATTAATTAAATTATAATTAAATTTCGTCAAATTAATCCAATTTAATATCAAATCCCTGTGAAATTAATCGTACTGAACAATTCACGACATAAATATTGCAACGAAACGATTCGCCAGTAAGTACGAGTAAGTTTATTTGTGTTTCAATAGTTCGTATCGCATTACTCAGAAAAAACCTAGTTCACTATAAATGAATAATGACGTTTATCGTATCACTAGGTATGAAGAACATTTTTTGCAATTTCGTTTAAAGTTGAATATCCTCGAATGTGTAAAAATAACATCGTCCCAATGCAGTTCCATATCCAGGAGGAGAAGTTCATACATCGAGTTCGAGTTCCGGAAAAACACACCGAAGTTTTCATCGAAGGTTAGTTACCTTGAGATCGTTGACATGTGGTATAGCTTTTTTTTCTAATCGAGTAATGTTTACGATTACGATAGGTGGCGAAAATCATTAATTATCTTCACCCTTCATCGATGTATGTATGTATTTGATAACTCGACGTTTGAACTATATTGCCTTGTATGTGGTAAATATTTATGCCTATGCTGTTGTGGATCGAATGTTCTGATAAAGAAGATGATTGCATCGAGATTCACAGTTCGGATAAGATAAGGTATGAATTCAGATAATGATTATGAGTATTATTGACAGATATATCTATTTACAATGTGATTTTGCAAAGCTTTTGTGTAGCTTGAATGCTGTGGAGTGAATCATCGTGGGTTTTATACTTGATACGTAGACAAAAGAAGAATGAATCAACCTGCCTATAGCCAGTATCGCATTCGAAGCAACCTTTCACAAAAGAAGCGAGAAGAATCCCTAGACAAGTAGACATTTGACTCTCATCGACTCATTCACATAACAATGATAATAATAGAATCACCTTCGTAACACGTTGAAACATTCCTTTCATACTTCAGGTATTCGGTATCGCTACCCTACAGTCTCGTGAAGTAAAGTCAAAAACCTTTCTGTAAAATGGTTCGTTTTCGCAGTTCGCACACACACGGAATTATGTCACACCATTGAATAATTACGCCTAATCCGCGTACGTTCTTCACCCTCTCATCTGTTTTATTGGACACGATAACGATAATCGGCTACGTACGTATTCCTGGTCGTCGACGAAGGCTAATGTTTACACCATCGAGCATCGAAAAAGGAAAACGCACCACCGTCGTTGGCTCGGAGCGTAATTACCCCGGAACGGAGACGTTCAACGTACAGTTGGAGTAATTGCGTTAAATTCCACATCGTCGTTGTCGGTGATTACACTTCAATCAAACATTGCACGAGAGTGTTCTTTTTTCGGCCAAATTAAAAAAGACAGGCGAGTTCGCGCACTCGTATTATTAATTTACCGAGCTTTTTCTTTCACAATTTTTTTTTTCATGTTCGTATAGCTTAATGTGGGTATTTTTCGCGATCGTGTTGGAAAAACTAGGTCGTCCGAGGAATGGCTAGCGTAGCTGTATTCAACGGCGAACGGCGAGCGACGTAATACGAGTATAGTTTGTTGCACGAACCGAGCAACACTTGCGGCTCACAACATCTACATCAAGATGCCCTAAATATGCTTCATATATGAGTCCAGTGCGAACTGCTAAGATTTATCCGACGACGGGTTCAACTTTAACCCTTTTTGCACTACGGTTTACGGTACGTTTTGTCGAGTCAGCGATACGGAAACGATTAGCATAAAGTGAGTGCAAATTACCTACTAGCCACTTGTCAGCTCAAGGATGCTGATATCGGGGTAATTTTTTCAGTCATAGATGATTTACGCGCAACGAAGTAATTTTTAATTGACCGAGTTAATTGAATGTGTTCGTCGAGTGTTGGAAAAATTAGCTAACGTTTGTGTACGAGATATTCGGTGATTTTTTTTTTGTATCGGTCGTGTTGGTGAATTGGTGGAAGAATCGAATTTCGAATGCTGTATTTGTGCTTCGAGTAAGTAGGTGTACCTAGAATCGTGCACGTTTTGTTATTGTTTTGATCGTGAATTAAAGATCGTTGTGTTGATTAAAAGCACTTAAGCTTAATTTAAGTTGCAATTTTTTTGATGATTGATTAAGTTTTCTGATTTCGTGTTCATATTTCGTGATTTTCGGATCGATTCCATTGTATTTTGAGTAACGAAAATCTTGAATCTGATTTCGAAGCAGGTACCTATAGCACCTTTTTGATAATAGGGCTGTAGAACAGACTATTTAATTCGAATTGGAACCAGAAACCGATAAAATTAACGAAATACCAAAAAAAGAATTTTCAACCAAAATTTAAATTTGAATCAAAACTTGTTTCTCATTTTGAAAATTTTCAACTTGAATTTATCGAGTATCTTGGACTTGAAATTGAATAAAAATTATTGTCAATTCTCAGAATAAAGAAGTGCTTACTGATCAGAGATCAGAAAATCCATTCTAATTGGTTGAAATCCGGTTTTATTTACCATTTGATTATTTTTCAATGTAGGTAGGCATAGATTATTACCTATTTAATACATTTTCTGTTTTTTTTTTGTTTTTTTGTTTTTCAATTCAGGTAAATTATATTTTTGAAATTTATTTTCATTTTCAGTTGGAAACAAGAATTCGCTTTCGAAGATTTAGTATTGAATTAATTCTCGGTTCTCTTGATGATTTTTGGACCTGAATCGAATAAAGTAAGTGCATGTTTTTCCAGCTTCAAAGTCAAAATATTTGTTTTGAAGGCAATTAATTAATCAACGTCATCCCACCGATAGTATTCCATTTGTCAATTTTGCGGATTTTTTGTGCCCAAAATCATATTTGATTCGGTAATTGATCGAGTGCCTGGGGATCTAGAAATACCCCCCCTCCCCCCCCCTTCTGCGCAGATTTCTGGTAAGCATAGAATTTGATATTTCTCGAATAATCGATTTTTTTCTAAAAGGAAAAATTGAGAGATTAAAAAACCAATGGCTTAAAATTAGGTGTGCAAAAATATGCCTAAATTGAAGAAATTTCGTTGAAATTGTACGAAATAATGTGAAAATGTGTTGAAAGGTCGATGTTATTAAACAATTATTACGGATTGTGAAGAAAAATCGATGTAATGTTGTAAAAATTATGTTAAATATTGAAAAATTGTACGAAACATTGAAACTACGAATTACCAAAAAATAAACCGAATAAAAGTGGGCAAATTTGTTCCGGATCGAAACCAAATTGCAAAAAAGAAAAGAAAAAGGTAATATGTAAATTTGTTCAAAAATTAGTCGTAATCAGTTCTAGTGTCAGGAATTTTCTTCGGAGGGGGATAATTGGGCCCAAATCCATTATTCTTGTCATCTCATTGTTTGGACGATGGGGGGGGGGGGAGGTAAAATCAAGTTTCCCGGGCACTAAAAACCAAAAATAACTGTGTCATCATTAAAATTCAAGGAAAATTGGCAAAAAAAAAGATTAAAATTGTAAAATAATTTATAAAATCATGAAAAAAATTTGATGTCAGATTGAAAAACTTCTAAAACTTTACGAAAAACGTAAAAAAAACAGCGAAAAATTACTTAAAGTAGTGATAAAATTGATGAAATGTTATGAAAGTCGTTTGAAAAATAATGAGAAGTATTATCAAAACTTCTAAAAATTAATGATTGAAAATTGGTTAAAAGGAAACAAAATTGTGGAAATTTACGGTAAAAAATAATGCAAACTTGAAGAAAAAAACCTGTAAAAGTGTGAACGAAAGTGAGCAAAATTAACAAAAAAAAATTATTGAACAATGAGAAAACTAAATTCTACCTGAAATTTCACGAGAAATGACGAAATGCATCAAATTTTACACGAAATAAAGTTGAGAAAAAAACCCTCAACGTTCTGCTTTTTGCTAAAATTGTCAATATCTTGCTTTTTGTAAAAAAAAAATCGGTTTTTCAAAAATTGACAAAAATTTTAGCTTTTTATAACGAAATAGCCGAAATTGTCCAATTAAGTGATCTCACTTTTTCGCCAGAAATTGCCAAAAAAATCTTATGTTTTTGCCAATTGATTCCAAAAAGGTCTTGCGTCTTCTTGAAATTGTCAATGTTTTGTTTTTTGCCAAAAATTGACAAAAATTCTCGGTTTCAAGTAAATGTCCTAAAAATTTCACTTTTTCTCTAAAATTACCCCGAACTCTTTTTAATGTTGGAAAACGTTCTGCTTTTCCAACAAAAATAGCAAAAAAATATCATTTTTTTTTCATTCGAAGGGCTAATTGTGAAAGTCGCCTTAGTCATTTTTTTTGTTCACACAACTTTAAACATTTTTTTTTCATATTTCATAAATTTTAAAGGGAAAAATTAGTATTGTAATGCATTCTTGGATAGTTGAAGATGTTTTTTTAATACTTGACCATAAATTTTTTACATGACCATTGAAGTAGAAACACAAGGTTTTCATTGATTTGTACAAAAATTGCTTCTGACTAAGGCGACTTTCACAATTAGCCCTTCATTTACTTAGTTATCAAAATGTTTTGTTTTTTTTTTTTTTGCTAAAATTGTAAAAGTCTCGCTTTTTGCTCAAAATTGCTAAAAAGGGTCACTTTATTCAAAAAAATGCAAAATAATCCAACTTTTCAAAATTGAAACCTAAAAATCTGATTTTCGAAAATTCAATTTTTCTAAATCTTGGTTCCACTTTTTGAGAGAAAAAAAAATAAAATATTGATAATATCTCGTTTTATTCCAAAAATTGTGAACACGAAGTGCAGCTTTTGGCCAAAAATATCAAAAAACGTTTCGTTTTTAGTCAGAATTGCCCAAAAATCTCGTTTTTTTAAATCAAAAACTACTAAACATTTTCGTTTTTTGGCAAAAAATGCCAAAAATTAATTCAAAAAAAAAGTTGCTCCAAGTCTCGCTTTTTTACCAGAAATTTCTGAAAAATCCAATCTTTTTCTAAAATTGCCAGTCTTATGATTTTTACCAAAAATTTATCAAAAAGTCTCGTTTTTCATCGAATAATTGCGAGAAGGTCTCTTTTTTGGACGAAAATTTCGAAAAAGTTTCATTTTTGGGCATTACATTGATAAATCCTTTTGCAAAAAATTGCCTAAAATGTTTATCTTTTTTTTTGTGAAATTTTCCAATAATGCCTCATTTTTTTTTTTTGCTGAAAAATATTGTCAAAGGACAGTACTTTTTTCCAAAAATTAGTCAAAAGTCTCGTTTTTTTGTCACAAGTGGCCAAAAAGCCCTGCTTTTTGCTATTGGGTTGTCAAAATCTTGCATTTTTTTCAAAAATTGTTAGAAAGTCTCACTATTTTCTAAAATTGGTGACTTTTTCGGTCACTTTTTCGAGCTTTTTTGGTTTCTAAAACGTATTTTTTTGAGAAAAGAATAGGTATACCAGGCCACCTTTTTTGAATTTGAAGTTTGGGACATGAAATTTTTTATTAAGGGGGTTTGTGGGCACGCTATTTCGATTTGATTTGTTTAATGTTCCTTTGCCTTGTTTTTTTTTTGTTTTTTTAATTTTTTTTTTTTAATTTGAAACTTGCTTAAAAATTAGATGAAAACGAGTACTTGTTTATCAATTTAAAAGATGTATTCATTTCTCCTCCCCTAAAAAAATGCTATCAAAGTAGCTGTAAATTTTGAAAATTTCAATCTGACACATGATTAAGCTTGAAAAAAATGGCAAACATGATCAAAAATATCACATATTTTACATAATTTATAAGCTTTTACGTTCGATGGGTTTGTCCTCATTCCTCAATCTAGGTGTATTAAATTACTCGTCTTTTGACGTATCCTTCATATTGAAACAGACATCAACTGTATTATTTTGAAAGTTTACACCATTCGATACATATAATTATTAGCGATTTTCTTTTCAACTAAACCAAACCATACCATCATATGATTTATAAATGAAGTTGCAATCCAGGCCAATTCACCCTTACTGCTTTACCTACCCATTCTAAATATTATGGATTTACGTCACGCTTTTTTTTTTTTACAGAAATGGTACAAGAGAAAGATGCAAAATCAGACGCCGGCTACTTCATCAGCAGTTTCTCGTATTGTCCACGTCCATCGTATTGCCAACAATCATCATTCCTGCCTCAAATATGGTAAGCATCACAGCACAGCTCGGCCATACTTACGAGACATGCGCCTTGAAGGTATTTGCGCGAGGAATTTCTTGACCACCACACGGTGGTCATTGTCCGATGAGGTTTTGAAAACAAAACCCTCGCCAACGGTAGCTTTTAGTTTGGTGCCGGTAAAAGTATGGGTCAGCCGCAGAAAGAAAAAGCTGCCGAGGTTAAAAATAATGATAACGAAGTAGAATACGAGTTCGAAGTGACTATACCGGTAGCTAGGTTTAAATCACGTATGCAACCTGCCTCCCTTTGCGTACATTCTTGTCATCCGCATTGGTAAGTCGAGCTTTGAGCTTTTTTTATCGCGTGTCCGGTGTCGTGTTGTTGAAAAAATTTATGCATTATCAGCGTTGGCTATAACTAAACAGATCTTTGTGTAGGCTTCCTTTACTTAATGGGGTTTTCCAAAGTCGAGTTTGAATTTTGATTATAGGTTTTTTATTGTTGTATTTTTATTTTTATTTTTTTTTACCAATTTTGCTCAGTACGAGTATTATGAATTATGGCGAAAAAGACAGCTAAATCGCTACGTATGATGACCTTCCTGTGCTTGTGCTGTATAGCTGTACGTTTCTTGTATGTTCGTGTTAGCAACTAATTCTCTGTAAGGCTCGTTGTTGTGAGGGCTGGTGAAATTTTAGATTTATAATCAAGGTCACTTTTCACCTGAAATAAAACCAGATCTTAGATAAGCTCGTATGCTTAATACCTTCGAGTTTTCCTTTTCGCGGTCCGAATTTAATTTTAACGATTTTCCCTCCCAATTTCTCGTTCTCGACTCGAAAGAGGTAAACGACTCGAGCTTTTGTTCTTTTTTATTCGTTGTAATGCGAGATTTGGTTCTTTTGTTTTTTTGCGTATGACTTGAGTATACGAAGAAAGTGTTATTAATCGTGGCTGTGAACTTGACAGTCAATTATCTACTCGTGAATGTAAATGAAGAAGGACATATCGTCTAATTGAAGCTATTTAGTAGTCTTTAAGCTGGTCAGTGGTCTGCCTCGTGTCTGACGAATGCAATTTTTTCTCGTCATCGTCGTCGTTGTGTATTTTTTTTTGCGAAGGATAGGATCATGCGTTGCATGCAATGATACGAGTACAGTATGTTTGTGATGAGAATTTTGCAAAGTTAATTGATTTGTCCGTTGGAAAATGCCAACTATGTACTTCGAGGCGGAATAATTTTTTAAGATGATGTTTTACTAGAATTCTGTGCCAGTTTTTATGACCAGTGTGGGCGTGTAGATGGCCCTGGTACTGGCAGTGGTGGTTCTGATGAGTGTTTTTAAAGCGGAGAGTGAGAAGGAGGAGGGTAACGAGGGATCAGGAAACGATGACTTGTTTTATTGAGTGTTTTGTTTTGTTGGTCTCATTTTTCGTATTCTTCCATCATGGTTTACTGTCCAACTGGCAAAAAGTGCTCTAGAAATTGATGCTGGGTTGTAGTTTTACAGCCCAATAAATTCAGCTGGCTTCTGATAGATATCGGTCTGTCTAAAATAATTTGCAACCCCTTCCCCCTCCCGCCACTAATTTTGATTACAAATTAATTATTCTATAATTATTTGAAGGTAGCCTTGTGACCCATCAAATTGGGTTTAAATTTCCTGATCAATTCATGTGACCTATCAAAATGGGTTAGAATTTCGGCAGATAACCAGAAAAATTTATATCAAAACTTTTTCGAGCAGTTTTGTAGAATTTTGTAGCCTGAAGTGTTTTGGGAGAGATGGCTGAAGATTTTTGTTCGGTGTGAGATTTTCTGAGGCATTTCAAACACTTGATTTTCTCATTAAGCTTCACTTTTCTTTGATTGGGCCATAAATTTTTCCAAAAAAATTAACGATATTCAAAACTAAAATGTTTCAAAACGTTTTGATGGAAAATTTTTTGATTTTTTGCCAAAATTCTAACCCATTTTGATAAGTTACGTAACACCTTTTTCAAAACTCAGGAAAATTGTGATCAATTTCGGACTTGGAAATTATTAAAACTGCACAAAAAAAATTCTGAAAAAAATTTTCGATCTTCTGTAAAAATTTCAACGCATTTTGATAAGTCGCATGACACTTCTTCGAAAATTCAAAAAATCATGCCCAATTTTGGGCTCAAAATTGTTCAAAATTGTTCAAAAAACATTTTAGTTGGAATATTTGGATTTCTCGTGAAATATTAACCCATGCATTTTGATAGGTCGCATGATATTGTTTCAAAAATCCGGAAAGTCATCGTGACCAATTTTGGGGCCAAAATTGTTCAAAAAAGAAATTTCTAGAGCTCAACTTTTCAAGAGTTCCGAGTACGAATGTCAACTCCTTTTTTGATACGACTCTTCTAGCGTGCAGTGCCTAGTTCCCCCCTCCCCCCATCAACAAAATTAAAAGCTACAATTTTTTCAAAAATGCTAAAAAAAAATTGGATCGAAATTTTTGATTTTCTGCCCAAATTCTAATCCATTTTGATAGGTCACGTGACACCTTTTTTAAAAAATCGAAAAATCGTGACTAATTTTGGACCTGAAAATCTTCAAAATTACTCAAAAAAAATTCCGGTAAGAATTTTTGATCTAGCGTCAAAATTTCTACTCATTTTGTTGTGTCGCATGACATTGTTTCGAAAATCCGAAAAATCGTGACTCAATTTTGGGCTCAAAATTCTTCAAAATTGTTCGAAAAATGTTTTCGTCAAAATATTTGAATTTCTCGCGAAAAATTAACCCATTTTGATAGGTCGCATGGCCTTTTTTCAAAAATCCAAAAAATGATCGTGACCAATTTTGGGCACAAAAATCAAAATTCGTCAAAATTCGTCCCAAAACCAAAATTTGTCAAAATTGCTCAAAAATAAATTCCTATAGCTCAACTTTTCAAAAGTGTTTTCGAGAGCTCTGAATGAGAATGTCAATTTCCTTTTTTTGAAACGACCCTTCTAACAAGCATTGCCATCCACCCCCCCCCCCTTTTAAAAACAATCATGTAAAATGAAAAAATCGTGTGAAGTATGGTTTAATACGTTTTTGAGGACGCTGAATGCGAATTTCAACTCCTTTTTTTAGCACGACCCTTCTAGCGTAAATTTCCCTCCCCTCCCCCCCCCCAAAAAACCAAAAAATTATGAAAAATGAAAAAATCGTGTGACGTATGGTGTAATAGGTTTCTGAGGACGTTGAATGCGAATTTCAACTTCTTTTTTCGATACAACCCTTCTAACGTAAATCCCCCTCCAGAAAAAAACCAAAAAAATTATAAAAAATGAAAAAATCGTGTGACGTATAGTTTAATAGGTTTCTGAGGACGCTGAATGCGAATTTCAACTTCTTTTTTTGATACAACCCTTCTAACGTGAATTCCCCCCTCCCCTCCCAAAAAAACAAAAAAATTATGAAGATTGAAAAAATCGTGTGACGCATAGTTTGATAGGTTTTTGAGGATGCTGAATGCGAATTTCAACTCCTTTTTTTGATCAGACCCTTCTAGCGTGAATTTGCCTCCCCCCTCCCCTCCAAAAAAAAAAACAAAAAATCATGAAAAATGAAGAAATCGTGTGACGTATGGTTCAACAGTTTTTCGAGGACGCTGAATGTGAATTTCAGCTCATTTTTTTGATTCAACCCCTCCTACGCCCCTTTTGCCCCTCTCTACCCCTAAAAATTCCTGAAAATTGTAAAAATGGTCGTGAAATGAGTTTCCTTAGGTTTTTGAGAGTGCAAGATACGAACACCAGGCCAGCTCTATTCGATTCTTTCTTTTCAACCCATGCTCCTCCCCTTCCCCTCCAAAAAAAAATCTTGAAAAAATTTCGGTACACCAGCTGGAATCCCAATACATATTTGAAATCGCTGGAGAAAATTCATTCCCGCTGTAGGCTCCTGATAAATGCAGCTCGTTTCATCATTTTAGTTCTGGTGGGAGGGGGAAATTTTTAAATGAGTGGAGAATGGGAGATTAAAAATTTGTTTGGAGAGTTGTCACATCGGAAGTGAGTAATTTCTTGGATCATTTTCAAAGACCGATTTAACCATCTTACAGAAGGAGTCTCAAATTTGCGTTTTTGAAATTTCTGACGAGAAAATTGAAAAACGGCTTGAAGCTCCAGAACGGCCCAAAACTGGTAATTATTGATGCGTGGTAATTGATTTGAAGGAATCATTTACGTCGTCGGTTGAGTTCCCTCAAAAAAATTCGTGTTCTATGATAAAATTCAAAAATCACCCTTAAAACTGTTTTTTTGAATTTTTAAAAATTCACCAAATATCCAAAAATGGGCTGTAGCGTCTAAAATTTTGGTTATTTTGGTTTTTAGGGCATGCTCTTTCGATTTAGCCTGGTTTCTTTCGAATCGGAGAGTGTTAGTTTTATTGTTATAACTTATAAGGTTGCCTCGTAGAAAAGCATTTTTACGAGTTTCTCTTGTACTTACAGAAAACCACTCATATTTTTCTATACAACTGTCCTAAATTCATAATTCGTCAACAAATTACCCAGAAAAGAAAATTACTTCCTGCTCGAATAACAATAACATAGTCTCCGATGTCCATCCATTAGACCACGTGCGACCTCCACCCGTCGCTCTCACACCCCCCTATATAGGTATTCTTTCCAACTCGAATTTCTCCTGTTCGTGAGGTATTCGTAGGCAGTAAAAATTCATCCCTTTTCTAAAGATAAAGGGGTGAGACAGGGGATCGTCATTGTCTAGAGAAGTGGTTCCGCGATCATACATACTACACTATAGTCAGGTTGGGTTGATGAAACGAGGTGAAGGGATCGCGTTTCTTGGAAGTGCCTGTACTGTGCAGTATGCTGGACGATGTACAGCACCTCCTCTACCTACTTATCATAGTGGTCTACCTGTACCTGTACCTCCTACCCCCTATGGCCATCCCTTCGTGCAAGGTGGCCGATTTCGTTTCGTGCATTATTAAACATTAGCATATTGTACTCGACTAGCGGGGCTATTGATTTCGAAGTAGGTCCGAGAGTTCACTGAACCTGTAAGTATAGTCGTGTTAAAATGAGGGTAGTTAGTCGTCGTTCGTCGCTGACGGAGTGACGGACTCGCGGCATGACTCTTGAGTCAATTTTTATCGCACCCCGGATATCACATGAGGTATTGTTGTCGTCACAGCACGAAATATGTACCTAATGTGTACCTTGCTAAATTAAAAAGTGCGATTTTTTGGAGTGGGTAGGTAGGTTTAATCGTTGGAGGAAATTTTCGTTACCTATCTGACAGAGATTTAGCTATGTAGATGCTGAAATTTACTTACTTTAAACTGAGTTTTTTAAAAAGTCAGCATATTAGTACGATCAACGATGACAATCTCCATGGTAACGTTCAATCAACGTTTATGTGTCATCGTGCTATATTTTATAATATGGGCATGGTTTTTACAATGATTAAGAAACTACTTATTGCATTTTTAATGATCGTAGTACGTACGTAATTATATAGATAGCTGACCAAATAAGTTTATTATGAACTTTTTTGGTCCAGTTTTCGAGTCATTCCTAAACGATCCATTTTTTCAGTAAGTTTTTCTCTGGTATCTAGGTATTTATATTCTATTTTATTATTTAATATTTTCCCACGTGTTCAGCTGTTGTTCAATGTTCACGTTGAAATATTCACACATATGTAATTTCTTGTTTACAGCCCGAGAACGAATAACGATGGGTTTCATCATATGGCCAGATTAATGGATTCGTTGATCCTAGATTCGCTGTCACCTTTCTCGCTGACTAAAATCAGTCCAGTCAAGTCGTCGACGAAAACTGCCACGTTCGCGAAAAAAATGCAAGCCAAGCCGGAACCTGTCAAGGTGTTTCACAATTTCACTCAGCAGACGTCTCCGGTGCATCGTCAAAGCCCTAAAACAGGTAACTCCTCGAAGAATTATTGCTAAATGGAATTCTGAAATCTGTCGAGTATTGATTATACGTGTGAAATGATTTTGCAGCCGTTGAAAGTCGAACCATTCATGGAAATCTCGATCCAGCCAAGAAGACACATCATGGATCTGCAGATTCGGTAGCTGAACGATGGGCAGCGACGTTAAGGAGGCGAGATCCCGAGATACAACCTATTTTTCCATCTTTAGCTGGTACTAGGAATAGGTACGACGATTTTTATTCGATCAATGGTCATTTGTACTGGGTTGGTTTTCAGAGATTATGGTTGCCCTGGGTTTTGAAAATCTGTGAATAGAATTTGAAGGTTGGAAAATTTTCAATTTGGATGCAGTATCTATCCTAATGCAAAGTGTTCCCCTTCAACTGGCCTTAAGAGGGGGGAGCAGATTATACGTAACCCCCCCCCCCCGCAAAAAATATTGCAAAATTACCAATAGGTAGGTGATTGAAAAAAATAACTCAATTTTCAAAAATTTCTCGAAAATGTTTTTGGAATTCGATGACAGAAAATCTGAATTAAAAGAAAAAAAACTGCTAAAAAATTTCGAAAAAGTAGCTGTCAAATGATGCAAAAAATTAGAAAATTGTATTAAATTTACGATAAAATTCGTTCAAATATTCCAAAAATTACCTAAAATATCGATATAAATTTTAAAACAGCCGGAAAATTTACAAAAATTACATTAACATTGAAAACCTTTATTTTTTTAAAGCAAAAGATGCAAAAATTGAAAGAAAATTGACTGAAGTAATGGTTATGAAAACAATGTGATGTTTTAAAAAAAATTTCAAAAAATATTTTTTGCCAAAATTGCAGAAAAATTTGGTGTTATTTTGAATAAACCTCCAAAAAGTTGTGCTTTTTGGCTAAAATGTTCGAATTTGTTGTATTAAAATTGCGAAAAAAAGTTCATGTTATTTCTGCTAAAATTGCTAAAAATTTCAGTTTTCTGCAAAAATTGCAAAGAAATCATATTTTTGAATAAACTTTCAAAAAATTTCATTCTTTCCAATAAAATGTAAAAAAAAAATTTCGCTAAAATCACAAAAAAATTGGTATTTTTTCTTAAAAAATTGAAAAAAAAAGTTTCACTCAAGGCGAAAAATGAAAAAAAATTAATTGATATAAATTTTTATGGTCAATTGCAAAAAGTTTAGTTCTTTTTCAAATTGCAAATAAAGTTTCACTTTTTGGCTGAAATTGCTGAAAAAAGTTCAATGTTTTCTATTAATCGAGAAATGATATGTTTTTTTGAATAAATTTTCAAAAAAGTTTTGCTTTTTGGCCGAAATTGCGGAAAAACATTAAATTTTTTCTATCAAAATTGCAAAAAAAAAAACCAGTTATTTTATTTTTGCTACCTACGTACAATCACTGAAATGTTCATTTTTCTGCTGAAAGTGCAAAAAAAATAAGATTTTTGAATAAATTGCCAAAAAGTTTTAATCCACAATGAAATTGAAAAAAAAACTTTTTTTTTGCTAAAAATGACGAAAATTTCAGTTTTTTTTAAAAAGAAAAATGTTTAATTCTGTTGAGTGACAAGGAAATTCTTTTTCTGTGCTAAAAGCATAGAAAAGTTTAGTTTTTTCCTGAAATTGCAGTCATTTTTCCTAATGCAGAAAAAGTTTCGATTTTTTTCACTGAAATTGCAATCGAATTTGGGTTTTTGAATTGCCATGGCCAAAATTGTCAATGAAAGTTCAATGGTTTCCATCAGATTTCCAAAAAAGTTATCTATGTTTTTTCTGCTGAGATTTAAAAAAAAATTGTTCAAGCTTGATGTATTTTCAAAAAAATTATAAGAAAAACTATATCGTGTTGAAACTTTGTTAATGATGAAAATCTATAAAATTGTTCATTTTTGAAACTTTACAACTGATTTTATAATATTCAACTTTGTGAGACAATTTTTAAAAATCGCAGAAATGAAAATGAAATGCTAAAAAATGTTGCCAAAATTGCTCAAAAGTAAAATGTATCTTGAAAAATTTGAAAAAATAAATTCATTTTATTTAATCAACTTTGTCAGAAATCTTGAAAAAATCAGATGAAACTTTATTAAAATTGTTTATTTTTATTTTATTTTTTTTAAAAATAATTACTTATTGATGTAATAATGTGTAGTAAAATTGTGTGCGAAATTGCTTGCTTATATTTTAGTAAAAAACTTTTAGCAAAATGCATAAAAATTATTAAAAATTTCTATAATTAGTTGGAAAATGGAATGACTTAGTGAAATATTGCACAAAACACCGAGAATTAAAGAAAAAAAGTGATTAAATTCGTTTAAATATTGTTAAAATAGTAATCAAAATTTGGGGAATTGTTCAAAATTTGTCAAAATGGTGCCAAATAGTAGATTTGTCCGGAAGTACTGAAAAAAATGACAAAAACAATGCAAAAATGATGGAAAACTTGAAAAAAAATCTTAAAATACGAGTGTATCCAAATTTGTAAAAAAAAAGGAAGTTTGTAAAAGTTTCCAAAAAAATTGCGTTTTCTGAATTTTTGTAAATTTTTATGAAAATTGTATAAAAAAATTTCATAAAAAAACGGATCATGTTTTCATGAAAATGATCGAAAATTACTTCGAAACATTAAAATAACGAAGCAATAATATTATATTTTCTGATTTCAGATCATGTTCGCATCCGAGCGCCATCGGAGGTAAACCTTCGGCTATTCCATTCAGCCGTAAAAATCGCCGATTCAATTTCCGACCGGTTGTGAAAAAAGCAATGAACTTGAATACAAATCTCAGCAATGGCATCAATGGCAATGGCAATAACAACAATACCACTACCACTACCAATGGCAATGGCAATGGCAATGGCAGTGTCAATGGCAATACCAATCAGCACCACAATCACCACCACCATCATCAGCATCATCAAGATACTCGTAAAAAACACGACTGTCTGCATAAATACAGCAGCATCGATGACGATACTTCGAGTCGAGGCGGCAGTAGCGAAAAAGAAGAGAAAATCTTCAGCCCGGCGGGCTACGAGCCTCATCTGGTTGAGTCTTTGGAACGTGATATTTTGCTGAGGAATCCGAATGTGCAATGGAATAAAGTAGCCGGTTTGAACGAGGCGAAATCCATTTTACAAGAAGCTATGGTTCTGCCGATCATAATGCCTGATTTTTTCAAGGTATGTACCTACAATACTAGATATGTAGGTATCCATTTATAATTTGGCATCGATATTTGATTTGCACTTCAATGTCGTAGGGTATACGAAGGCCTTGGAAAGGTGTACTTATGATAGGACCTCCAGGTACTGGAAAGACAATGCTGGCCAAGGCGGTAGCTACCGAATGCGGTACGACGTTTTTCAACGTATCGTCATCTACGTTAACTTCCAAGTACAGAGGAGAGTCGGAGAAACTAGTCAGATTATTGTTCGAAATGGTACGAAGGCTCGAGTTACCTAATATCTATACGTACATCTACATATACATATGAACGTTTGTATCAAATATCCTATAAATTGATGCCTTGTTTCTTGCTTCGTAGGCGAAATTTTACGCGCCTTCTACGATCTTCATCGACGAAATCGATTCGCTGTGTTCTCAAAGAGGCTCCGATTCCGAACACGAGGCATCCAGAAGGTTTAAAGCTGAACTGCTCATACATATGGATGGTTTAGTCTCTTCTGCGTAAGTTCTTCAAAACATACCATTCTTGTGTTTTTGAGCCAGATCAGGGCCATAGAGCCCCATTTCTAGGGACGAAACTGTATAGAAGTTTTTGAGGTGAAGAGGGGAGAGAGGTTCGATTGAAAATTTGCCGATCGATGTAGGTAGGGGGGAAAGCCCAATTTTACCGATTGATGTCATATTCATTTTCTGTTTTGGAGTTTTGGGGGCCCAGATGTAAATTTTTTCATTTTAAAACAACAAACAAATCAGCCCGAACGAAGCAAGGGTAAAAGTTTTTGAAAATTTGATTTCGAGAAGCCCAAAAAACGATGTTTTTTTTAATGCGAGGAGTTTATTTTTTGGCTTTAAAAATTTTAGAATTCGAAAATTTTTTTTTAGAATGTTGACTTTGAAAAAGAAAAAGGAAATGGGCCCAAATTAGGATGAAAGCTCGGCATAAAAATGATACTTTTTATGCGAGAAGTCTGTTTTTTTTCACTTTGAAATTTTAATGGTCGAATGATAATTTTTTTTAGAAATTTTAACTTTGAAAAATAAAAGAAAACAAGCTCAATCGAAACGAAGGCAGAAGTTTTCGAAAATTTGTATTTTGAGAAGTAAAAAAACACGGGTTTCCTTCACGGTCCCTTCAGAAAGCGCCGGTCCTGGGCAAATTGCTCCCTTTACCTCCCTCCTTCTCAATAACCCTGAGCAAGAATTTTTGTTTTTAGCAATTTTGGACGTGAAAGTGAGAATTTTGGTAATTTTTGGCAAAAAACGAGATTTTGACAATTTTAGTAAAAGACAGAGCTTTATTGAAATTTTTTTGTAAAAAAAGCAACAATTTTCAGTAATTTAAATTGAAATTTTTTAGCAATAACAAAAGAGTAATTTTTTGGCAATTTTTGGCATTTCCAAGTAAAAGAAACGAGTTTTTGCGACGATGTGGTAAATTGTGATACCTTTTTTTTTTCGTAAAGTAAGATTTCTTTTGTGCAACTTTTCAATAAAAAACGACTTTTTTCGGAAAAAGTTGACAAAAAGCGACACGATGGGAATCGTGGCAAAAAATCAAGACTTTCTGACAATTTTTGGCTATGAAACGAGACTTTTTTGCAATTTTTGGAAAAAAGAGGGGAATTTGTAATTTTTTGCAATATATATTTAAAAAAAAAAAATTCAATTTTGAAAAATGAAAGAAATGAGGCAAAAGTTATCAAAAATTTGTATTTTGAGAACTATAAAAACAAGATTTTCTGTCATCAAAAGGCCCTTCTTTTACCGGGCCCAAAAGAAAACGTGGCCCGGGGTAAACTGCCTTCTTTGCCCCCCTCGACGTGTCACCTGCCGGCCCCCGACAGAACAATTTAGGTAAAAAGTTGACATTTTTGGGAAAAATTGGCTGAGTAGGAAAAATACGAGAAAGGTAAAGTTGAAAATAAATTGTGTAAACAGAAAAAATCAAAAAATTATCAAAAACCATGGGTTTTTACTTCTCCAAATGTTGTTTTACTTGGAATTTTTCAGAAAAAAGGTCTCCCCAATATTTTCTTGTGAAAACTGCCAGAAAGTCCCAACTTTGAACTTCCGCTGAAATATCAGAAAAAGTTCTATTTTTCGCCGAAAATTCGGAAACAATTTATACTTTTTGCCAAAATTGGTTGTTTTTGAAAGTATAAAAATTATGCAAGCACAAAATTTTGGCGTTGAAACTTCATAATTATATTGAACAGGGTGTCCACAAACCTGGAAAACCTGGAAACGTCAGGGAATTTGGTCGGTCTGGAAAAGTCAGGGACATTTTGTAAAAGGTTATTTCAAATAGATTTTTCCATTTCTCATAATGAAAAAATTTACCTGAGCAAATTCACAGGTCGCTCTTGTCAAAAACTGCAAAATTCCTAAAAGTCTTGCTTTTTGCAAAAATTGTTGAAGTCTTGCATTTTGTCAACTTAGGAGTTATGAGTATTATTAAAAAATCTCACTTTTTAGCAAATTTCCCAAAATGTTTCGCTTTTTTGCTAAAAATGGCCATGAATGTGCCTTGCTTTTTACTAAAATTATTGTCGAAGTATCGTTTCCTGTGAAAAATAGCAAAAAGTCTCACTTTTAGCCTAAATTGTCAAGAATGTTTTTTTTTTGCGAAAAATTGATGAAAATTGTGAGGTTTTTTGCATCCGAAAACTCTCACTTTTTTCCAATAGTAATTCCTAATGTGTCGTTTTTTCGCCAGAAAGTGCTAAAAAAAACCGTATCTTTTGCTGAAATTGTCAAAAGTCTCGTATTTGTTGCCAGAATTAAATTGCAAAAATTCGTTTTTTTTCTTCAATCTGGAAGTTGCTAAATATTTGTAGTTTAACTTTTTTGGCAAAAACTGGAAAAAGAATTGTTTTAGCAGTAATTTTCAAAATGTCCTGCTTTTTGCTGAAATTAAACACGTTTCTATCGAGTTTCATTTTTATATATTTTGATTAAAAACAAAAGGTTTTGGTTTTTTTGGTGATTTTTTTCTGCATTAAAATGTATTGTCCATGTTTTGTCACCTTTAATGTGTTATTTTCTCACGGAGTGGCACCAAACTAAGGGGAAGGGGGTCCCGGCCACTGAAAAACCAAAAAAAAATTTCCCATCAAGTTCAAGTTATACTTGGAAAAAAAAGCACAACTGTAGACCTACTAACGATATTTGGCACTTATAATGTTCGAATATATTTGACAACCACCCCCCCCCCCCCAGCTGATCGCATGTGTAATTTATTTTTGAAGGGTCTGGAAAATTGGAGAAATTGGTCTGGAAAACCTGGAAAAGTCAGGGAATATCATTTCCAAAAATGAGTGGACACCCTGTTGATAATTATTTTTTTGTACCTCACAAATTGTAAATTTTCTGAAGCTTTCGCTCGTGCAAAATCGAAAATATTCTGTTCTTTTTTTTGAATTTGATTTTCAAAGATCGAAAAGCTGAAAAAAACACGAAAGATAACATAAAAAAAATGGCGAATTTTTGTACTTGTATTTCATCAGTGCCAACCTTGCAATAGAATTGTTGTGTCCAATTCCCCCTTCCAACTTTTTTCGAATCGCATCGGGCTGATTATCATTAAAATACTGTGGAAGGGGAAGGGGGGTCTTATGTAAAAACTTGGAACAATTTTAATCACCCCCCTTCCCTTCCACTCTTCCAAACACATCACTCAGTCTTGCCTCTGACAATACTTTTATTTGATTTTTTTTTTAAATGTAATTTTTCAGAGATGATCACGTGATTATGGTATTGGCAGCCACCAATCATCCTTGGGATATTGACGAAGCATTCAGAAGACGATTCGAAAAACGTGTTTTTATTCCATTACCGAATAGTAAGTCTCGTGATCGGTGATTTAGGCAAGAACAACATAATTTCGATATTACTTAATACCAAAATCGTTACCCTTTTTTCAGAGGAAACAAGAATTTCGTTATTGAAAATATGCATGGAAGGAACGAAACTAGACGACGACTTCGATTTTCAAAAAATATCCGAACTTTTGGACGGCTACACAGGCTCCGATATCGCCAACGTCTGCAGGTAGGTCTTCATCAGCTTTTCTGAGAAAAAAAAACTTCGCAAATAAAGTTGCAATTGAAAAAATTCCCTCCTTATTCGACAGAGACGCGGCCATGATGTGCATGAGGAAAAAAATCCGTGGCCAGACTCCTCTGCAAATTAAACAAATTAAAAAAGCGGATATCGATCTTCCGGTGACGACGGTCGATTTCACCGACGCCATTTCTCGCTGCAAGAGGAGCGTTTCAGCCGCCGATATGAACCGATATCAAACCTGGACCGAAGAATTCGGATCTTTTTGAGAAAAAAAATCAAATTAATCAATCAAACCTCCTCCTCGTTTTTCTTTTCTTCTTTTTGTATCATTCACGTAATAAAAATTTCTATACGTGTTGTGGTGATTTTGTTCACACGATGCTATAGCTGTTTGTTGTAGGTATCTTTATTTTTTTCGAGATAAGCTTATCATTATTTAAATTTCATTTCGTTTCGATAAGTACAAGTTAGTATAAAACACACATTTGATGTTTTATTCTCAGTAGTAATAAAGGTTGATGTGTGAAGTCGTGTGAACCTGTGAAGTAATCGTCTAAAAAAAGAAATGACCGTTTTCTTAGGTTGCGGATTCGAAACGACTTTACGTAGTCGTATAGGCCAATTTGATGGAAACCCATTGTGGGCTTCGGCCTGTCTTCTATCAGATCCCAAAGTAATCGTCGACGCGTATCGCGATTTCATCAAAGGTGAGTGTTGAAAAATGACCCATATTTTTAATTTTGTCTCACTTGATTTATTTATCGGTTTATTGCTCGTTTATCTTTTGCGCAGCCGGTGTCGATGTTTTGGTTACCGATACGTATCAAGCAAGTTTGCAAGGGTTCGAGACACATTTGGGTTTGGATGAACAACAAGCTCGTGATTTGTTCAAGAAATCTGTCTCACTGTGTAAGGAAGCCATCCAGATCGAAAAGGATTCGGGAACGAGTCAGTACTACTGCTACAATATACTTACCTACCTGTTTCGAATTCGATTTGTATACCTATTTAAAAATATTATAATAGTCTCAGTCTTATTATTGCTGTGTAATTTCAGTCGATAAAAATAAAGAAATCTTGATCATGGGCTCAACTGGCAGTTACGGAGCTATCTTAGCCGATGGTTCGGAGTATACTGGAGATTTTATACTGAAATACCCCATCGAGCATATCAGAGATTTCCAAAGAACCCAGATTCAAATCAGAAGCGAATCCGGATGCGATTTAATCGGCCTTTTCACCATCGCAACGTCCGAAGAAGCGTTCATGTTGGCTGAGCTGCTCAAAGAGTTCCCCAATGTGAAAGCTATTCTCACTTTCAGCGTTAAAGTTATTAATAGTTACCTATACTTACCTATGTACCTATTTTTATCAAATTCAAAAAAATTTGAATTATTTTGTTTTACTCGTGTTTTCAGGATGGAGAATATTTAAGCGGAGGAGAAAAGTTCGAAGAAGTTGCATCCAAGTGCTGGTCATTGAATCCTGCTCAATTATTAGCTGTAGGTGTGAATTGCGCGAAACCTAGTTACATCGATAGCCTATTCGCACCACTGAAGGGTAAAATTCCATTATGCGCGATTACTCTTACCGAAGAGAACTGGGATCATGAGAAAAATCAGTAAGTTGGTGGTTTTTGTCGAATCAGCGGAGAGAGATGAGGGAGGATTTAGCTTGTGGATAGGTCTAGAGCGTAGGATTCGTTTATTTTGGGTGAAAAAGATGGAAAATTTAATGGCAGAATCGAGTTCCAAAAATTCTGGGATTTTCACTATATTTTTGGCAAATCTCGTAGGAGTGGCACAGAGGGGGGGGGGTCAGAAGGAGGTTCGGTCCCCTATTTTCAAAAATTGGTTTTCTGGTCATAATTCGACTCTAAAAATTCAATCAGTTTTTGGCTACTTTTCTAAATTTTTTGAAGTCAGCAATCGTGATTAAAAAATTGGCATCACTGTATTCCAAAATATTTATTTTTCAATGTTTTAGCATATTACACGACTATTACTCAACCCCCCCCCCTCTCCACAAAAAAAGTAACTTTAGTAACCGAAAAAATTCGAAAAAATAATCAAAAATTTACAAGACGTGAGCAGAACATCTGAATGTATGGAAAAAAGTCACAATAAAGTCGGAACATTTCAGCTAAAAATGTGGGGAAAAATGCAAAACAACCCACATTTTAATTAAGAACATTTTAATCTAATTCTAATTGTGAAAATTGATTGAGATTTCGACAATAATTTCAACAAAAAGCAACACTTTTTGGAAATTATTGGCAAAAAAATGATACTTTTTTCAGATTTTTCATTTTTATCCAAAAAGTGAGAATTTTTGGCAATTTCTGGCCAAAAAACGAGACTTTCAAGCAATTTTTATAAAAAGTCAGAGTTTTGGGATTTTTTTCTGCAATAAAGCAATAATTTTCAGTAGGTAATTTATGGTGCAATTTTTTAGCAAAAAAGTGAGCCTTTTGGGCAATTTATGACATTCTTAGGTGAAATTTTTGTTCAAAATGTGAGAATTTTTGACGCAACTTTTAAACAATTATAGAAAGTCGGACTTTTGGGATTTTTTTTCCTCCATCAATAAAGTAGGTAATGATTTTCAGTAGATAATTTATGGTGCAATTTTTAGCAAAAACGCGAGCCTTTTGTGCAATTTTTGACATTCCTTGGTGAAAAAAGCAAAAAACTGATACTTCCCCTTTTTTAATTTTTGTCAAAAAAGTGAGAATTTTTGACAATTTTTTGCAATATAAAAAAGCAACTATTGAAGTAATTTTTAGAAAAAGTTGGACATTTTGGATTTTTTTTTTTTGCATAAAAGCAATAATTTTCAAAAGGTAATTTCTGGTGTAATTTTTTAGCAAAAAATTGAGCATTTTGGACAATTTTTGACATTTTTAGGTAAAAAACAAGATTTTTGGTTATTCGGTGAAAGGTGAGAATTTCTGTCCATTTTTGACAAAAAAAAAAAAAAGTTTTGGAAATTATTGGCAAAAAAGTATAATTCTTTTCAAGGCTTTTTTGTCATTTTTTTTTGGTTAAAAAAATGGCATTTTTTAGCGTTATTACTCAAGTCTTGTTTTTTTTCAGAGACGTAATCTCATTTTTTGTCAAATTTGCAGAAAAAGTCTCGTTTTTCATGCCAAAAGTTGTCGTTGTTTTTATGGTAAAAAAGTCCAAAAATTCTAGCTTATTTGCCAGACTTCATAAAAGTCTTATTTTTATGAGAAGTGTTAAGAAGATTTCCTCTTTTTTCTCGACAAAAATGACGAAAAAAGTGAAACTTTTTTACCAATATTTAATTGTCAAAAAACTCGCTTTTTTACCTTAAAATTTCAACAAAAAAAAACATTTTTCACTCTCAATTGGCAAAATTGTCCTTTTTTCTGCTAAAAATTTCAGTATTTTGCCAAAAAAGGGCTAAAAAGCCTTATCTTTGGCAAAATTTCCATAGTCTCAGTTTCAACTATAGTGTCGATTTTTTCCAGAAATTGCAAAAAATGCTCACTTTTTTTACCATAAATTGCCAGAAAGTGTCGGTTTTTTTTTTCAAAAAGTTGTAAAATTAGTCTCACATTTTCGACAAAAATATCGTAAAATTGAAAATGTATCTAGGTGTCACTTTTTTGAAAATAATTGCAGAAAAGTTTTCCTTTTTTTCTGAAATTGTTCAAATCTGGATTGAGTTTCATTATCAAATTTTAATTATTGTGTTTTGTTTTTAAGTTCTGTATTTTGGTGATTTTTTTAAAAAATGAAAATGTTTTGTTACTTTTTCGAACGTTTTTGGAGTTAAATTTATGATTGATTTGCCCAGAAACAAAAAAAATTCAAAATATTTTTTAAAGATTTAAATTTTTTTTTTTTTATTTTCATTTTTAGTTTCTTCAATTTTCAAAAGCGCCAAAATTGTTTTAAGGGCCAAAAAAAGTGTTTTTTTTTGTTGAAAAAAAAATGTAATCATATTTTAGAAACATTTTTTGATCATAAATTAATAATTTTTAAAAACAATTTTCAAACATCATTTTTTAAAGAAATTTTACGGATATTTTTTGATTTTTTTGAAAATCCAATAAAAATCAGTAAGTAGCGTCAGCTTGTGAGGAGGGGCGAAAAAAATTGCAAAAAGGAGTAATTTTTACCAAGATCTAATCTTGCCCTGAGTGGTTCACAATTTGACCCGATTTTTTTTCAAAAGTAAAAATAGCTGCCCAATCGAAAAATATTGAATCTCGCAAGGGTCCAAAACTCTCAAAATTTTCATTTTTGGCCCATTCCACCAATAACTTTTTTTGAGCCCAAAAATTTCAAAAAAAATTGGTCGAAAAATGCAATTGGGCAGCTACAACTTTGGGAATAGTTTCTTCCATCCCCAAGTTTTATTTCCTGGAGCTCTGCTGCGATTTTGAGTCTACGTATCGGAAATCTGATATTATTTGGGCCCTAAATTTTCAAGAAATTGTCTAAATATGATCAAAAAACGTGATCGAGCTGTTGCAACTTTGGGAGTCTAATTTTGAGTCTGCGCATTCGTCTAATCTGTTGAAATACTCGACTGGATTCGTATCTTTTTCAGATGGATACCTTTGGATGAAGATTACCTACCGTTCGTCTACAAATGGTCTCAAATTGGAGTTCAATACATCGGAGGAGGCTGTCAAACTAGTTACTCTTCGATTCAGAAAATCGCCAAGATGATTAAAGGCTCCGACGTATGAATGAAGTCGAAATTCACTACCGGAGGTATGATTCAGATTCCAGTATCGAAGTTTTGAAAAAACACATCGTGTCGATGGGAATGAAATTTTCTCATTTTTGCATCATTTTCCTTAAGTATACCTACATGACGAGATGTTTCATTTACATATATAAGGGCAATTTATCAAAATAAAACAAGACTATTTCAACCAACAAACCACACGTTAAAAAACCTTTTTATTCAACACATTCAATATTCATATTCGAATACTGGTAAATGGAATTCGTCATCATAAGTACATACAATATATGTATATCTTATATAAAAACACATCGAGAAACGTATCGCTGGAATCATGAACGGATATCATAATCAATAATACATGGCATCAGGTACCAGTTTCTGTACCTCTGATAATCCTAAATTGATCATATCATCGGCAAACGAATGTGTGGTAAAAAATTCCAATTGGTTTTCTCTCGCTTCCTTAGGTAAAAGTTGATTTAAGCCTTCTCTTAAAGGCAATACTTTGTATTTCTCATGTCCGAAATAGGTCTTGAACACGCCAAGCATGTAGTAAACACTATTAACAGGAAAATTTTGAAATATTCCGTCGGGAATAGCACATTTTGCTTCAACTTCATCCATCTCGTTTTTGTCTGTTATTTTCCAAAACGATAAATCTATGATGAATAAACATGGTTTCTGATCATGAGCAGCATAACTGCATTCGTCTACCACTACGATGGCATCTAATAACGTTTCGTCGTTTCGAATAACTACTTTTAAATCTTTTACTTTGTTTCCTTCGCCACGAGTAGTTCTTTTACGCAAATGTTCCTCAGAAAAAATGTCAAATTGTCCTTTGGCTTTCAGTGCTTCAAATTTCTCACTACCCCAGAAAGATGTGAGTAGTTGTGGGATAACTGTTGAATTTCTTTCCTTGGGAGCATGAGAAAAAAAAACGATTCGTACGCTTTGCTCCAATAAATAATCGAATAAGATTTTTAGGTGAGGTAGAAATACATGCGCGTGTCTTGCAATCTCTCCGGTCCCATAATGCTCATTCCAGTCAATGATTGAGCATTCCGGAAAGCTCTTCCTAATGATTTCTTCTTCGTCCTCACACAAATACCTACTGTAACAAAGTGTATTATTAATTCCGAAGACTACAACAGGGCTTGTAGTTGATGCAGATGTAACAGCATTTGGTGATCCTGGTTTCGCATTCGTATGGAAAAAAGCAACAAAAAGTTGAATGTTAGATAATCGTTGTACTTGAAGTTGGATAAATAGGTACCTATTTTATGAGCTAATCATGCTAAGATCAATTGTTTGACCGCGTATTAAAGCTGAAGTGTTCTACTTTCTGAATCAAAATCCTTGTTTTGCACTCTTCAAAATTGCATTTTAAAAATTCGTCTCCCCCTTTCTTGAGGGTGCCCACCCAGGAGTCATTTCAAGTCATATAGTGACAAAAGGCATCCTAGACTTCTGAAAATGAATGACAATTTGTAAGAATCAAAATGAATCGCGAATTATCTTGAAAATGGCTCCCCGATTGAAAATGACTTTTTACTCTTAAATAGGCATAATGCGACCAATAACCATTAAAAAAATCAAAAATATTGATTAATTGCCTCCCCCAATGAAAATTTCAGAAAATTATGGGAATTGATAAAGACAATAAAAAATGAAATATGTGTATAAAAAAGGAATGAAAAAGAATACCTAAATGTCAAAAATTGATGAATAAGAACAAGAAGAAATGATGATGATGAAAGTGAAAACAATTGGCAAAGAAAATTGAAAGACTCAACCAAAAAAAAAAAAAAAAAAAATCAAAAACTGAAAACAAGAAGAAATGCAAAAAGCAAAACTGAAGACAAAAAATTGAAAATAACAAATGAAAACAAGAAAAAGTGATAAGTAATAATAAAAGTGAAAACAAACACAGAAAATTGAAAGACATTTAAACAAAAAACAAAAAAAAAAAAAACTAAAATTGAATCGAAAACTGAAAACAAGAAAAAATGCAAAAATAAAACTGAAAACCAAAAAATATAGAAATCTCGAGATAAAGGATTTTTTACTTTAGAAAAAATCTTAAAGTTAAATCTTTGCAAGTTCTTTAATAATTTTGAATTTTCAGAGAAAATATTTTCAATTTTTTGGTGGGGGAGGGAGGGGGAAAAGGCGAGCAGCCCGAGCGAAGCGAGGGCGCACAGTGGTCTGAAATGAAGAAGTAGCAGCCAAAACTCAAATTCTGAAGAAAAGATGTGGGGGTTGCTTAGATCGCTGAAGTTGATTTGATTTTGATTTGATTTTAAATTTTCCGATTTTGGCATTTATTTTACCTCTCACCTCAGGCTCAAAATGAGCCCTCAAAGGGGGAGGGGGTGGTACAAAATGAAATTTCAAAGCAAAATCCGTAAAATTTCAGATATGTTTTTTTTTTTTTTAGGTCGCTGAAGTCGATTTTGACATTTGTTTTACCCCTAACCACAAAACAAGCCCTGAAAAGGGGAGGGGGTGGTGCGAAACGTGAAATTTTGAAAAATTCGCGATGGGTATCGAATAGGTATTTTTTTGGGTTGCTAAAGTCAATTTTAGAATATTCAAATTCCCGTAGTAATTTTTATTTGTCAAAACCAGATCAATATCACTCTTGGTTTTGGTTTTATGTTTTTTGAAAAAGTAAAGGTTTACCCTACCTTGGCAGGTAATTATGCTACAATTTTTTTTTTTGGTAAAAAAAGGCCCAAAATTCCTCAAAAATGGTGCAGAAATGAATAAAAACTTGAAAACAAGTCAATTTGGGAGGTCAGTGATGTATGTACTATGTGCAAAATTTCGGTTTTCCAACAAGATTAGGTGTAATTTTGTATGGTTATTGTTGTTATTTTTGAAAATTTGCTGTAGGCTTCAGAACTGCTTGCAATGGCTGGAAACCACTTCCAATTGATTTGTGAGGCCAAAAAGCATGTACTTTTTGTCTTTTTGGTGCAAAAATTTGATTTTTGAAAACCCCCCATATAAATAACCCATCAAAAATAATGTGGCATTATTACCATCCATAGTATTATTTTTAAAATTAATAAATTCAAGCAGAGTAATGTTGGTTGAAATTCATTTCAACAACCTATTTGGAATCAGTATTAAATACCGAAACAGACGTTGTATCAAAAACAGTATTTACGTTCTCCAATCCTTTTCAAATGAATTTTTTTCAAAAATTGGAAAAAATTTGAGAGTGAAATTTCAATTGCCAACAAAATTTTTATAAAGGCCTCCCACACTCCAATACCCACATTAGCAAAGTGCTGTGATGTTAAAATAAAATATATTTCAGAAGAACGATCGTGCGGAAATATACTGTACTTTTCGAGAACCAGCGTTGTGGTGTAATACTTCTGTAGGTAGATCTTATAATGGACATCAACCATCTGGTTAATATTGAGGAGGAAGTTGATGTCAATTACAAGATCTATAAAATTTTTTTTTGGAAATTTCGAAGTGTTGCCGACTCATTTGTTGATGTCTGAGTCTACTACACAATCAGAAAAATTTTTCAAGTCCAAAATAAGATGAACTGAGTATTCTTTTAAGACATCTTCACTCAACAGCGGCAATGGTCTAGTGGTTAGGGAATGTGACAGGGCGGCTATTCCCGAAATATTTTTGCCTCCGCAATCGACGTAAAAAATTGCGTCGTTTGCGTTGCCTGAAAGCAACGTGTTGGGCATAATGTGCGTTATTTTAATATTTGAGTAACAATTATGTTTATAAAAGCCCAATTAACAATTGAAAATTTTTTTTTCAAGATAAAGAAAACACCAATAATTATTTGCAGCGCTCATTATGTAGATTGCAAAGATTGCAGAGGCAAAAATATTTCGGGAATAGCCGCCCAGAAGTGAGTAGGACAGCGGCAACCTGGATTTGATCCCTACCCTTGGGCAAGATTTTTTCTTTCAAAAAATTTTTTTAGGGTGAAATATTTTTGAGAATAACTTTACTTGAATCAAAAAAAAGAGTTTCGGCACCTTTCCCACATTTTCAATCAAAATTTGCCTCTTTTACACTTGAAATGTGAGTTAAAAAAATGACATCAATGTCGATTGTCGTGACAAAAAATCAGGGTTGAAAACCGTTTCAAATTGAATTGGTTGTGATCAGTGTTGAAAACCGTTTGGAACCACCACAATCGCTTTTTTTAGGTCAGGTGAAACAGGAACCAGAACCATCAGAACCGTTTCAAAATTTGGAAAAGAGAAGTACCAAAAGAACCACTAAATTCAAAAGGTTCCAAGAACCATTAAATGGGGGAACCTTAATTGTAATATATTTCAAACAAATTGGGAACTGTTTAGTACCAATTGAGGTTTTTTTTTGGAAAAGACCACTAGTATGAGAACCAGAAAAAGATTCCATTGCTGTTCATGAAGAACAACCAGCTGTTCTAAAGGTTCCTGATAATTTTTTTTTATTTTTTTGAATCACCCCATTGACAGAAATGTTTATGAGTATTATTTGAGGTATTGGAGTTGAAGTATCTTGGGGTTGAGGTTGGCTGATGGATAATTTTCCTTCAATAGTGCCTTCTAGTTTTGTGTTCATCACCTTTCTGTTTTATTTCTAAATGTAAGTAAGTTTTTTCTTGTTTTTCATTCCTAGTATACTAAGTTAATCATTCCTTGATGTTTTGGTTAAGCGTACCCCCCCTCCTCATTTGAAAAAAATGATTCTCAAAAGGTTGGATTACGTTTTTATGAGGTTTTTGAAGGGGTGACATGCAACC
Source organism: Planococcus citri (assembly GCF_950023065.1). NCBI lineage: Eukaryota > Metazoa > Arthropoda > Insecta > Hemiptera > Pseudococcidae > Planococcus > Planococcus citri. Next base: position 9,652,440 of record NC_088681.1, read on the forward strand.
TTTACCTACCATGAAACTTTGCAAGAATTTCTAATATTTTGACCAAAATGTTTAGTATTATCTGGGGTGTCTTGGAGTTGAGGTTGGCTGATGGATATATTTTTTTTATTTTTCAACAGTGATTCAAATTGAATTTCCCTGTCCCTTTACCCAAAAATGCAACCTTAATTTAACATTTTTTGCAAGTGGGTATGAGTCGAAGTAAGATAGGCATTTTGTGAGTTTTTACTGTAAGTAAGGCTTCCTTTTTTCTTGTTTTTTTGGTTTCTACTTTTTTTTTGAAAGTGGCCATTACTCTAAGTAAAATAGAACTCTGAAAACAAGTGCCTGGCTACCAGAAATTTTTAAGTTTTTTCATTATTTCACTAATTAGAGCGAAAACTAGTAAGAACCAAAAAGAACCAGGAGAACTGGAACCAATTGAAGTGGTGTTCTTATTGGTGGAACCACCAGCAGAACCAGCAAAACATCAAAGGAGAATCAAAAAGAACAACCAGAACTGTTTGAGTAAGAAAAAAATTGAGAACCATTTTGGAAGAACAATGTGAAAGGTACCTTTTGGAACCAAAACAAAACCATTTCAAAGCCACAACTGGGAACCTTTTGAGAACCGAAACCAGAACCACTTATTTTCAAAGGTTCTGAAAACCACAACCATCACAATCAATTCAAATCCAAATGGTTTTCAACACTGGTTGTGATGGTGGTGGTTCTTAGAACCTTAGAATATTAGTGGTTCCTGGTTTCGGTTCCCAAAAGGTTCTCAGACATGGCTTTGTAATGGTTTTGTTCTGGTTCCAAAAGGTACCTTTCACATTGTTCTTCCAAAATGGTTCTCAGTTCTTCTCAAACTCAAATGGTTCTGGTCTGGTGGTTCCTTTTACTCCTCCTTTGATATTTTGCTAGTGGTGCTGGTTGTTCCACCAATTAAAAAATGGTTCCAAATGGTTCCAGGTCGAAAAAATCACAGAAAATTGAAAATTTGAAAAAATTCCCATTTACCTCGCTTATTTTGCATGAAAAACACAAATTCTTATTTTATTTCACTTTGGTAAAAAAAAAAAAACGAAGTTTCAATGATGAGGGGACCAAAAAGAACCGATTCCTGAAAAGGGTTCTGGTTGTTCTTTCCTTAAAAAACTCAAATCAGTTCTAAATGGTTCTAAATTGTTTCAAAATCATTTTATATGGTTGTTCTTTTGGTACTTCTCTTTTCCAAATTTTGAAACGGTTCTGATGGTTCTGGTTCCCATTTCACCTGACCTAAAAAAGCGGTTGTGGTGGTTCCAAACGGCTTTCAACCCTGCAAAAAATGAAGGGAGAGGACAGTCAATTTTGATATCAACTTCTCATTTGTCATGTATTGACATTGGTGTCTACAAATGTTGTATCAACAAGTGACAGATTAGAGATCTCGTCTTTTCCATCGACTTTGGCATTGCTTGTGCTACGCAGGAAGATTTTGATTTCAAAGGAATCAATTTCGGTTTTGGTTTTGGTTTTTTCCTTTTTTTCCTCCATTTTTTAGAGGGAAGAAGGCCGAGAAAGTGATCACTTTTTCAAATACTTTTGTGTATGTGACTAGAAAGCGGCACTTTGGCAGTGCCAAATTTGTCAACTTTAATAGTTTTCACCTTTAGCATCAGTTTTTACTTTATTTTCACCAAAAATGCAGAATTAATTAGGCTAATTACCTGAAAAATTCCAAAACCAAACCAATTCAGTTTTCAATCAGTTACGCTCTCGGTTTCGGTTTTGAATTTGAGAAAATAACGCTCCCAGTTTCGGGTTTTGGCTTTAGTTGTGCAAAAATAACGCTACTGGTTTCGTTTTTCAGGAATTTTAATTGGTTTTTTGGGGGGTTTTGGTTTCAGTTTTGGTTTTGGTTTGCAAGCCCTGTTTGCAAGTTTGCATAGCAATTTTTTCAAATGGGGCAGGTTGGGGCAGCAAATTTTTTAAGGATATTTTTCTTTACATGCCACTAAGTTCTACCTGTTTTTGGAATTTTCAAGGCTTTTTTGAGTGTTATTATTATTACATACCTAATTAAAATGTGTTGGAAAACTTTTTTGTTCATTTTCGTGTTTAACATGCTTTTTGGAGAAACTGTCAAAAAATGTTTATAGCATTTTTACATTTTGGTCAAATTTGCTGACATTTTATTGGTTCTGGTCACTTTTTGGGGATTTTGATGATATATTTTTGACATTTTCAGTGATGCTAATGTTTACTTGGGTGTTTTTACAGCATTCTTAGAGGTTTCTCAGGTTTTTTTTTCACCAACATACACTCCACTTCTACAACCTATCCATTGGGACAGTCTTTTCTTCAATTTTTCATAGGTAGGTACCTACTTTTATCTCAGCCACATCAAACTACATCTTTATCATTCTGCTATTTCTATCCTTCTTAGATCGAAGTATTCTCGTCTAAACATGATTGTAATCTTACCTTCATTTGATAAATTTTTACTCCTTTTTGAAACTGGTGGTGAGCAGTGTTCATCATCGTGAGAAAGTTTACGCATAGCCTCATCGACAGCGACAGAAACGGCAGTATTTCTTTTTGTAACATCAATTTCAGGGCTGGGTTTTGATGTGAATTGGGCAGAGTTATCGTTACTGCTATCCATTCTCAGTCACCGGGTGTGTTTATTGGTCGCAATACCGCTGTACGTCAATAAACAGGTACCTATTACCTAAAATGACATACGAAAATGGAACATAACATAAATATGTGACTAAAAATGAAACAACAACGGTTTTGTTTTCATATTCTATTATAGATACCTACCAATTATTTTTAAGAATTAATTATATAAGTCATAACTCATAAGTCACAATCATTATGGACATTATCGATGTGACGTCACAATGCACTAAGTAAATTTCATAAATTTGAAAACTGATAAACGAATTAGGAATCACGTGAGTGAGGGGAATTGAATGGCAGAAACGTTTTGTATGATGGATTCTTATTTCTGGGTTCCACTTTAGTGAGGTGAAAATTTAAAACTATGCAATACAAGTACTTGTACCTACCTATAGTGTTATCTATTCTTATCAAGTATCCATCAACTATTTACTTACTTTTAGTAGTGAACTGCTTCGAAGAGAGTTGCTAGTCCAAAATGGTGGGCGTTGAACCTGGGTAGAAGTATTTCTGAAGTGTAGACTACACGAAAAAAAAATCATGAAATTTTAAACAACCATAAGACAAGAGGACGATTCCGCATTTACAATCATTTTTACGACTCACGAGAATAGCTCCAAAACATGGGAGTCACGTGGTAGCCAAGTGGCGCTCGCGCTGTAGCTTGCCTGAACGCGATGGTTTTTCAACTTTCAAGTACCCCTCCCCCCTCCCCCCACGAACGTACGCGTGTTCTCATTGGTGGCTCATTCAAAAAGGCTCACTTTTTTACCTAAAATTGAAAAAAAATAATAATTCACTATCCTCCCTGTCTTCGGCAAAATTTCCATAGTCTTCAGTTTCAACCAAAAATAGAGATAAGTTTTGCCATGAAGTTTTTTTTGCGAATATTTCACTAATCATTTGCGAAAAATTTTCCATTCCTTGCAAAAAATTCTAAAAAAGAGAATCTTCTTCCCAAAAGTTGCCTTCAAGAGTTGCTTTTTTTCCAGAAATTGCAAAAAGTTCTCTCATTTTTTACCATAAATTGCCATAAAGATTTTCAGGATTTAAAAAAAATACAATAAAAATCAGTAGCTTGAGAGGGGGAGCGAAAAAATAATTGATATAAGGAGTAATTTTTACAAATATCTAACCTTTCAAGTCTATGTATCGGAAATCTGGTATTATTTGGGCCCAAAATTTTATAGAAATTGTCCAAAAATACATATGTGATTGGGAGGTTGCAACTTGGGGAGCAGTGTTTTTTTTACAGTTTGGGTCCGATTTTCAGTCTGCTCATTCGTCTTATCTATTGAAATACAAATACTCGACTGGATATGAAAAAATTCGCAATTCAGCACCGGAGGTATGATTCAGATTCCAATATCGAAGTTTTGAAAACACATCGTGTCGATGGGAATGAAATCTTCTTATTTTTACATCATTTTCCCAAAGGTTACCTACTACTTGACGGGATGTTTCATTTATATAAGGGCAATTTATCAAAATAAAACAAGGCTATTTCAACGAACAAACCACACGTTAAAAAACCTTTTTATTCAACACATTCCTATTCGATTACTGGTAAATGGAATTCGTCATCATCGTATATATATATAAGTACAATATATATCTTATATAAAAACACATCGAGAAACGTATCACATATGTAGGTATTAGTGGTTGTGGATAGGGGGAAAGAGAAGGGTGTACACAAAACACAAACAACATATAAGATGACTAAAAAGCTTCTTAAAAAAATTGTGCATATGTAATACGTTCGATCGCCGGAGCTCAACAGGAACTCGACGAATAGAATAAATAATACGTATGTAACTGTTTAATAATACAATTCGATCGATAGACGATAGTCGAGAGGTATCTGTCGTTATCGAGCTTTCTTCATTCCTCTGGACATCCACGCTGATAATAAATTATTACTAAAATATAACGAAAAACAATGAACTTGCACCGCTAACAAGATGAAAGCGTACCATAGAACACCGTACGGGTACCCCTGCAAAAATGAGTACATAAATCAGTATACGTGGCATATACAAAATGGGATCAATGTGGAGACGTACGATTACATTTACATACCTGCCACAAAGTAATGTTTTCAACGGACCCTGTACTGACGTAGGTCCACATATCACTAAAATAGTATATCGTCCCGTACAGAATGGGACCGAAACCGAATATTCCAGTCAGGTACATGAATCGTTTCATCGCATTGATACGATTCCGTTTAATGGCAGAGAGAGCGAAAAATGTTACTAATATACTTAAACACCATACGTATTCCCATACTAGAGGCTGTGAACAATAACAAATCGCAGAATGAATATTTAGAACGATTGATCGTATCAGGTTGACGTAAGATGAAAGCTTCAGCGAGCTCGGTATTAGTGATACTCACTTTAGGCACTTCTAATTCTTCTATTTCGAGTACGAATATATCCAGCCTGTCTAATATATCGGCTGAAAGTTTGGTTAACATGGCGAAGAACAGAAGGTAGTGGAAAAATATGCAATACTTTAATCTGGACTTGTTCTGTGCGCTGGAACAGATGAGGAACAGAAATCGATTCGATTACATCATTTTACGTTCGAAATCAAACAACTAGTGTAAAAATAACACTAAAAGGATGATACTAGTAGCTCTCGAAGACTACTGAATGATTATAGAACATTAGTAGAGTATTTAGAGATATATTTTTTACCTAATTTGATACTGTTCAGCTACTCTTTGACGATGCATGTAGTCATGACCGTCGGTGCCTGTAACCATTGGTCCGCCTCTTGATGCCATGATCCCGGTTCGAAGAGATTTTCAGTTTAGAACATTCTTCAGACAATGAGATTCGATGCAGTGGACGAAATTTCAGTAGGAAATTAACTTTTACACTCGTATTTCATAACCTTGTCCGAAAGTTTTAGCTCAAAAACGGATCCAGTGTTTTTCTCTTCGTCTATTCGATCTTCTATCTCTCTCTAGCATTTGTTTTTCAAGTTTTTTAGCTTCGCGAATGCGAACGTTCGAGTAGAATCGACGGAAATTTGCTGACGTTGTTGATAAATTTTTTCTTTTTAAAAAATTTTTACTCGGTAATTGGTAAAAATTTTTAATTTTATGGATGGTTTTGGTTTTAGTTGAAGATGGAGTGATCTGGAATAAAAATTCAAATGCCGGTGGAGTGCTGGGTTCGGAATTTTGGAGTTTGATTTGGATCTGGAAGTCTGGAACGCTGGAACTGAACAAAGAAGATTTCCATATCTAGTTAGCCTAAGCTGTAGCAAGTGAGTACTCAGTAGTCAGAATTCTATCGCAATTTATTTACTATTTTCTATTTTCTTTTCCATTCGATCGTCGAAGAATCGAAATAAGACATAGGTAATGGTAATGGGTTGTTTCTGAAGAAGAGATTCAACAAATTGACTTATCTGTACGTTGAATTTAGGATCTTCATGAACAAGTAACCTATTTGATTATTAATCGAGGGTGTATTTTGTTTTCGAATGTTTGACGAAAGGAAACTCAGGAAACTATTTTTCTTTATTATACTGTGCTGTGTGCTCTCTACGTTGATTTGATTTTAGTCAATGAAACTGGATGTTATGAGACTTGAATGATTTCCCATTCAATAGAAGAGCAGGATACAGGGACGGACTGGTCTATGCCCTATGATGTTCTTCAATTTTAAATTCTAAAATTATGGAGTCAAAAAAATAGACTCATCATTCCTGAAACTGAAAACTTGAACTGAAAAAAATAAAACTGAAACTGAAAACTGAAAACTTGAACTGAAATCTAAAAGTTTTGCCATTACTGCAATTAAAATGCCCATATTTCTTCATAATTTCTGAGTTTGAATTTGAAATTTGAAGTTTTTGTTGCCAAGTAGCAAATTAGTTTCTGAAAAATTCACGAACAAAAAGAAAAATTCATTTTTTCCATTCCTTTTTGAACCTCAAGAAATTATGAAAACTGAAACTGAAATGGAAAACTGAAAACTTGAACTGATAAAAGCAAAACTGAAAACTGAAACTAAAAGCTTGAACTGAAATTGGAAAAACTGAAACTGAAAACTGAAAACTTGAACTGAAAAAAATAAAATTGAAACAGAAAGAAAACTGAAAAATTGAACACTGAAAAACATAAAACTGAAACTGAAAACTGAAAACTTGAACTGAAATGTAAAAGTTTTGCCATCACTGGAAAAAACATTGTTTTTTTTACTTGCTTTTCATTTTCAAAATTAAAATTTTTAAAAACTCATCATTCAAAATCTGAAATTTCGGATTTAGGTCAAAAGAAATGAACAAATTTTTTTAAAATTGTTTTTGCTTCGCTCAGGCCAATTCCTTCCTGTCTCTAAACTAAAAAAATCCCTGTTTGAAACTTCCATGAATTCAAATGCCTACCTATTGAAATAACAATTTTTTAATGACCCTTACTTAATTTGAATACTTATTATATTAATTTGCAAAATCGTTATTTTTTTTTATTTCTATTTCTATTTCATTTTAGAAACTTGTCATTTTATTCGACAAAATTGGTATTTTTCTCTCAGATTAATACGCATACATATTTTCAGTTCCCTCCTCCCCCCCCACCCATACATAAAAAAATCTCCAGTTTTTTCTGACCAAGTTGATTTATTTTCGCGAAATTGAATAAAGAAGCGAAAAAATTCAATTGTACAACTCATATTCAAATATCCGAACCTGAGAAAAAAAGGATGAAAAATATCGGCGCGGGGGGGGGGTTAAAATTTTGAGGGTCCCATTCGGTGCATCCGCCAGGGCCTTCCAACCGTCCAACGGATCCACTCCGAGCCTGGAACTGGCAGGACAATACTTACAGTGATGGAAAACTGAAACTGGTTAAAAATTCAAACTGAAATGAAGAAATTAAACTGAAACTGAAACTTTAATGAAATTGAGCAAAATTGAAACTGAAAAAGTAAAACTGATTTTTGATAGTTCATTTTTTCTAATAAATTTTCAAAATATGTATTACAAATTTTATGGGGGAAAAAGGGGGAACTAAAACTGAATTTGGAAATGAACTAAAACTGAAATGAAGAAACTGAACCTAAAACGAAGACTGAAATAAATGAGAAAACTGAAACAGAAATGCAAAATTTTTTCCATCGGTGGAATAGAATGAAAAGATGAATATTATTATCTTGATCAATTCAGCAAAAATTTACCATTTTTAGTATTTAGGCCTAGCGAAAGACTTGAAATTATTATTCTTTGTTCTTATTTTTATTTAGTTCGAATTCGAAACCTATTAATTATCATATTTATCTTATTTTCGTTTCAACATAACTAATGAAACAAACTTCGGTGAAAAATTCGTTCGTTGAGCGATTAATGAATATATTGTATACAATATTAAATAGGTACATAATTCGATTTTCAGCTCGTTTGAGTTCGAGTTTATTATTGAAAAGTGTTAATGGCCGATGGATATTTTCCCTTCGAATTTCATGTTCTGCGTACTTCAGAGGATAAGAGAGTTTAGAATTAGCGATGATTACGATGATTTTATTTGATTTTATTCTGTTCTGTCAGTCATAAGGTTCTTGGGTACCTAATTTAATTTCTTCTTCGAGCTAAAAACATGGTTACTCGATTTAGTAATTTCGTCGATAACTGATGACGACGAGTATTAAAAATCTGAATTATCAGTTGTACTTTTCCCTTCAACTTTCATTCGTACATAAATTATGTTCTCGAAGCTCGAACAACGATCAATTTTTAAATTTTGTTTCATTATTCAAAATAGGCAGGTCATTTCCAATAATATCTGATTCGAACGTTGACGATTGTACACCTACGTGTGAAGTAAACAAGAATGTGAATCGTTATAATACTGGTTTGCTCGCATCGTAGGTTCTATAAAGATTTAGATTTATTTATTTTATTCGATTTTAATATTTAAAACAATTAAAACCGTCCTTTAAATTCATTTTAAATTTTAATTGATTCAAAAAAACGAAAAAAATATCGGAAAAAATCAAAAAGCGATTTAGCAACGTAGGAGTAGCGTTAATCAACGTTGCAACGTTGCCAAACGTATCGAATTCACCGGAGTAAATAGGTAAGCTATTTCTTGGACTCGTTCGTTTTTCTCGTTTTTCTCGAATAATTCTCAATTGAAGAAACTTTTAATAGAATAAATACATTCTGAAAACGTAATATAAATCAAAAAACACAACGTAATTTATCAAAACGCAGCCATAACGATAAAATCGTCCATTTAAGTAGGTAAGGAAAATTTCCATGATAACGACGCCGACGTTCGGCGAAGTCGAGGCATTCGGGTGAAATCGGAACTCGCGAACATTGTTCTTTTTACGCGAAACGTAGTTCTTTGTTAGAACGATGGAAATAATTTAGAAAAATGTCGCTTTAATCGAGTTTTCCATTTAAAATGGGCTCCGTTCGGTATAAAATTTCGTTCTAAAGATACGTAACGATGGCAGGAACGTACTCGCGACTGGTATAAGTTTGTTATTATTTTGTTGTTTGTACAGAGCGGATGTATACATATTAACCTTCCATCCTAACCTCCTTTCATTTCGTGTTGGGCCAACAACAACCGATCTACTAATACGTGAATGTGAGAAAATAATATAATATTATTATATTTTTAGTAAATGTTTTTGTGTATTTCGCCTTTTTTGTTTTCGTGTGTAAAGTTTTCATATTTTTTTCCCCCATTTTCTCTCGTGTAGTAAAAAAAGTAACGTAAATGAAAATAGTGTTGTAAAGTTTTATTTGAAAAAAAAAAAATCACGATGGTGTATGTTATTCGGATGTTGGCGTTTGTGAATATGTTCGCGTTTAATTCGCATCGTAGTCGTAGTGGTGAATATAATATTAAGTGATGTTACAAGTATGTTTTTTAGTGAAGTGGTTCGCACACAGTTTCGGTGTAACGTAAACAAACGCTGGATGTATTTGAAAAAGCGGTTATGTGACTGCTTTGGCAGCCGTTGCCTCGTCGGGTAAGATGGCTGCGACGCAAGCTGAATCTTCTTCGCAGTTAAATGATACAAATCGCGAACATTTACAACTACTACACGTCGATAAACAGCAACCATCCGAGATAGTAGGTAACAGTACTTTCCAAAATGGCACCGATAAAAATGCTGCGGCTAAATCGGCCAACAACGTAGTCGCTTCCGAAGTACAAGTATCCGGCGGTAAAGTGAAATTCTCGACGCATTATTCTTCGGCATCGGCAGCGCCAGCGCCAGATATGAGCCAATATAGGCAAGATTCGAATTGCGGCCCGCCAATGCATAATGAACAAATCAACGACGATTGCGCCACCGCCAACAAGTTGAACGCCGAGAAAGCCTATCTGCAATGTATCGATAACGGAAACGAAATTAATTATAATAAAGGGTTACCAGAACCGAACGCTGCGGCGGCGGCGGCCGCAGCCGCAGCCGCGTCCAACGTTCAACAGAATTACAATATGCAGTATTCGGCTAGAAATTACATAGGTCATCCGGATCATGGCGGTGGCGGTGGCGTTGGACCGCCTCAACAACAAATGAATAGCTCAGATCCGGCGGCGGCGGCGGCCGCAGCAGCTGCGGCGGCTGCTAATACCAATACTAATAACATACATGGCGGCGGTGGAGGAGCCGGACCACCTAATCAGTACGCTATGAGACATAATTACCCTAATTCTAAACCGATGCCGCCCGGATCGAGACCTATGCAACCTCCCCATATGAACGCACACGCTGTCAATTTCAATCCCCATAGTCATCCGCAAAGGTTCATGTCCGGCCAGAGTATATCGCAACAAATGGGCCCAACTCCTACCCTAAATCAACTCCTACAGTCCTCGAACCCGGTGCACAGATATCAGAATAATTACGCCGAGTACCCGAATCAGAAACCAGACTCGCAAGCTCCGTTCAACCATGCCTGGAATACCAGACCTATGCCTCCGTACATGAATCAACAAAGCCCTGGACCATATCGGGCTCAAATGCCGGTAAGTTTTTGCTCCTCAGATACTATATGTACCATGATTGATTTGATTGTGGTGTTTTGTTGTGCATTGTGTGCATCTTATCGTAAATGTGCCCCATATTTTTACCATCATCGTGCGTTTATCTGCTGTCTGTTTATTTGTGTGTATGTGTGTGTTATTCGATTGTTTATTATGCCTTCTCGGTAAAGATCAACGAACCGAGATTAGGAATTTATTACATGTGCGGAGCGTCGACTAATCGTAATAATTCCCTACCTATTATCAGTTATCACTGTACAGTGTACATTTGACTGGTGCAACGATGGTCACCCGAAAACATCACCTTCTTGTAACTGCTGGTCGAGTGAGTCGATTTCTATGCTGAGTTTTGAGCCCATCGAGTGGACACGAGTGTACCAATATGTAGTATCGACACGTCAGTGGTCATCTAGCCCCCGAAATCCTGCCTCGTGAGAGTATTCGTTCGTGTGAAATCAGCTGATTATTGGACTGAAAGCCTACGAAAGAATATCAACGTGTTTGTGAAACTTTTTCTGCCTCATTTCTACCTTCTCTGGGTACTTTGCTATCGATTTTTCATTTTGTTTTCTCCATTTTTTTCGTATCCTATTTTGTGTGTTTGTGTGAGTGTTGGAAGTATGTATTGTTATTGTTGTTGAATAATTTGAATGTTATTTTGGCCTAAATTGGTGTAATTTTGAGGAAATTATTTTATTAATTTTTCAAGTTCGAGTGTACTTAGATTGAACGTGTTTTTTGTCTTGGAAAAATCGCCCAAGTTGGAAATTCTCGGAGGAGTTTAAACGTGAAATCAAGTTTTGATGCACCTTCAGTACCTTCTCCAAATTTGAGACGAATGCAGCCAAAAAGTCCGATGGTATTTCGACCAATTGATCAATTTCAATTCAGATTACCCGAGGTAGCACTTGAAATGAACGAATATCCAGTTTGCAGACATGAAATTCGATCACTAAAAAGTGACTTGGTCTTTCATAAAAATCCTTCAGAACCATCAGTTTCGAAAAAAAAATTCAAAAATCAACTGTTCAACATTTAAAATGTATAAGACGATGTAATTGGATAGAGCCGATATTTTCTGAACCGTACAAAGGTAGATCGAAGGATCAGGCAAAAATTCATCACCTGTCAGCATTTCAAGTGCTAAAGTGCCTTTTTCGATTTTTGGCGAATTTTTGAAAATTGAATTTAGGCCAAAAATGAGGGGAAAAAAATCAAAATTTTACCTAATTGACCAAGAAAGCTGAAATTTGGAATATACCCTATTTTTCGACGCGCCAAATCGATTGGATACTGTTTCAACCCGTTTTGGGCAGTTCTGGAGCCTCCAGCAGATTTTTGAAACTCGAAATTTCCCAAAATTTCATCAAATGGAAATGGAAAGCCAAAATTTATTCTGCAAAGTAATTTTAATACGCTACGAAGTGGACTGCAGGTGGATTTCAAGTCGTTTTGGAGCCTCCAGCGACTTTTTGAAAATAACTGGGAGTCACAAAATTTTTGAAACTTGAAATTTCCTCAACATTTTATCAAAAGGAGTTAGCAAGCTTAAATTTACTTCGGAAACTAATTTTAATACGAGATGAAGTCGACTGTGTGGTGGTTTCAAATGATTTTGAAGTTTCCAGCTACTTTTTGGAAATTTCAATTCTCCAAAAAACGCCATACAACATTTCAAAAAGTCGCCGGAGGCTCCAAAACGACTTCAAACCCACCAGCAGTCGACTTCGTAGCGTATTGAAATTAGTTTACGGAATGAATTTCGGCTTTCCACCTCCATTTGATGAAATTTTGGGAAATTTCAAGCTTCAAAAATCTGCTGGAGGCTCCAGTAATTTTCAAAAATTCGCTGGAGGCTCCAAAACGACTTGAAATACACCTATCCACCTGCAATCGACTTCCTGGCGTATCGAAATTAGTTTGCGGAATAAATTTCGGGTTTCCAATTCCATTTGATGAAATTTTGTGGGAATTCCGAGTTTCAAAAATCTGCTGGAGGCTCCAGAACTACCCAAAACGGTTTGAAACCGTTTCCAATCGATTTGGCGTGTCGAAAGTAGGGTATATCCCAAATTTCAGCTTCTTGGTCAATTTGGTAAAATTTTGATTTTTTCCCCTAATTTTTGGCCTAAATTTGATTTTCAAAAATTCACCAGAAATCGAAAAAGGCACTTCAGCACTTGAAATTTTGACAGGTGAAATTTTTGCCTGATTTTTCGGTCTACCTTTGTACGGTTTGAAAAATTTCGTGCAAGTCCTCTGTTGGAACGCAAATTCTGCGATTTTGGCTGAGCTGTCAATCAAAATGGCCGCCATTTTGTAAGTAGGGCCACTTTTTTTTGAGGACAAGGGCTAGAAATGTTCCTTAGGACTCCCCCTTTAAGAAAAAAGTTGTCCCGGAGGATCCACGGGGGAGAGGGATGCAAAAGATTTTTATGCTGGCTCCTCGACTAACATAATAATATACTTTGCTCTCATTTCTCAAATTTTTGGTCACTTTTTTGCTATTTCACAGTCACTAAAATCACTAAAAAAAAAATTAAATAGTGGATTTCATGCCTGAGTTTGGAATGCAGAAGAGTTTGAACGTAAAATCAGAAATGAGAGAAGAAACGGATACAGATCATTTGATGTCAAATCGTCGAGCTTTTGAAAAGCTCTCTGGGGATCGATGATTTTTGAAAAAAAATATTACTAATGTAGGTAAATCTCGATGAGAGATGTCGAATGGCGCGAACCGCAGTTCTGAAAGTGCATTTGCCGAGCAGATGGGGGTGCTCAAAGTTTTGAGAAAAATTAAGGATATTGTACAGTTCGAGTGAGGTGAACTTGAGATTTAGAAATGGTTCAAATTTGGAACTTTTCCCAGTTTTTTGAGTCTATAGAAGTAGTTTTTGGTGGAGATGCGGTGAAAAGCAGTGTTGCCATTTTTTAAGCATCAAAAATTGGGTGAAAAATGATATTTCTCAATCGCATCGAAGCTCGAAAATTCTGAAAAAATTACCCCCAAGTCAATTTTACACGCTAATTAACGTATCCAAAAATTGGGGTGATTTTTTTTGGTATTCTCGATTAGGAAAAAAAAAATCGAAGATTTGTAGAAAACAGAATTTTTGATCTCGAAAGATCAAAAATGTACAAATCGACTAATTTTTGTCAATTTATTTTATGCCCTAAATTGAAGAAAAAAATGAGGTATTTTATCTGCTCCTGCTGCTCGTTTTCATTTTAATTTTTTTTTTTTTTTTTTTTTTTTATTTAATAGCCTCTCGTGTTACGAGAACTGTGTATCTTTTGAATAGATATTTCGATCAAGTTTCAAAGCTTCATTTTCAGTTTGAAGTCGCCCTGAAAAAATTTCAGCCCCCAAGGTTTTCCTGCAGGAGAGATTTGGGTCCTCAAAAATTAGGTATTTTCTAAAAAAAAATCGTGGTTTGTATCGCTCTTGCCCCTACCCCACGTGTTTTGGGGACAATAGTCCAGCTCTAAAAGACAGTATTTGAGATTCTGCGTCGACCTAGGCCATTTCCACCGAATTCCTAGATCTTTTGGAGGGCTACTGAAAGCCGAATGTAGTTGAAAATTTTCTAAATGCTCATTTTTAGGTAAGTAAAATTGCGTTTGGAACATTTTTTCTGCCAATTTTCTGGTCATTTTTCATTTTTGCCATTTTTAAAAAAATTGAGAAAAATAGCCCAAAACTTCGATTTCTTTTTTTTTTTTTCAAAACTCATGCTCGAAATCTGCTGGAATTTGGATAAAATTTGGTCATTTTGATTAATGAGGTCTTGAGGAGGATGCCAAGGAAGTGAGATGGTGATAAAGTTCCTGATATTTTCGAATCTTTTTGAATAATTTTAATTTTTTGTGGTGTGAGAATGAAGGAAGGACTGAAAAAAAAGAAAGAAATTTAACGACTGAAGGAATAAAACAGATTCTCAAATGCTTTCAAGAAACTACGATTTAAATTAGGTGGCATAGAGGAGGAAGAGGAGGAGGGAGGGGGTGTGATTGAAATTCAGGCAACTCTTTTCAATTTGTGATGACTTGATCAAAAATGCCTCCAAATTTTTTGCATATCTGTATATATTTTGCAAACCTTTTTTAAAGGTTTGAAAATTGATATTTGAGGTGAACGTGGAAGGAGGAGAAGAAGAGATCTACTTTCTTCTTCTAAATTATCTTAAATTTGCCCAATTTATGATGACCTCACAAAAAATGCCAATTTTTTTTGGATATGTTTTTTGAAATACGAAATTTGTTCTTGAAAAAATTTTGAATAAAAAGTTATTCGCGAGGAAAATTTTGTAACTTTTTTTGGGAATGTAGGAGGGAGGGGGGTTATTTTTGCTTTTCTCTCTTGAGAATCAGATCAGTTTGGTAGGAATTGAATTTTTGGCTTAATTGAAATTAAATTTACTGAAATTAGAGAACACAAGTTGGTTTTTTACATTTTTTCAATCCTTGTTCGACAACGAAGGGTTAAAATTCTCATTTTAAATGATCAATTATTTTCGACTTTCTGCTTCCAAACTGAAATTTCGATCTTCTTTATAATCGAAGTTGGTTTTTGCCATGAATTTAACAAATTTTAATTTTTTCATCTCGAAGTGCATATCTTGGAGAAGTGAATTACTCACCTTCTACAATTCATCGAATATTTGGTTCACTTTTTCGAAATGAGTTCCAAAAACAAGAGAACTGAAAAATGAAAATGATTTGGAGTTGGAAGAACGTCATAGAAGGCAGGCTTGGCTCTTTCAATTTCGGTATTTTTTGCTTCAAATTTAATTCGATTTTTATTTTGTCTGATTTTCAAGCCTCTTGTCCCTCCCCCCACCCCCACCTCGACCCCTCTACAAGACTGATAAGTTATCACATTCTGGTTGAAAGTTGATGAATTAGAAAGTCGATGGCAATTTTCAGGAGCTGTAGAATAGTATCAAGCTGATGAAAAATTATACCACTGCTCAAGACCTCCGTCCTCTGATAAGTTTAATTGAGTATTTAAATGAAATTATCATTAATTTTTTTGGGGGGAGGGGGGTGAGGATGAAGAAGTAGAGTGATGAAAAGCTCGTAGGAAAACAGCCAAATTTTCGAGTGAAAGTTGATTAGGTGAAAACTGAAAAGAATTACTCAAAAATTCAGGGAACATTTCGATCATCTCGGTCATAACTTAACCTATGTAAAATATCACCTGATTATCTAAAATGCTAGTTGTGTGTGAATGGGATTAGAGGGGGTGAGGGGGGGGGGGGTAATTCCTCCAATTTCGAAGGTATTTCGATATTTTGGCTAGGTGTATAGGTTGTCCAACAAGTCTTGCTTATCCTGTTTTTCATACTTTTTTTTCCAAACATTGCCTAAAAGTCTCGTATTTTGGCCTAAATTGCACAAAAAATCTTGCTTTTTCCCCAAAGTTGTCCATCAGGGGTGTTTTTTTTGCCTGAAATTGCCAAAATTACTCATCAATCGTATTTCACTGCCAAAAATTGTCAGAAAGTTCTGCAATAATATTGCACTTTTGAATTTCAACATTTTCGTTCTTATTATGTTTTCCTTTCAAAATTCTGAATTTTTTCCATTTCTTGCAATTCTCATGAAAATATGTGATGGAAATTTCGACTTGAAAAAATTCCAACATGAATAAATTTTGACCCTGAACGCCTGAAAAAATGGTTGAATTGAATGTTCTCCTACGAACTCGAGGAAAATCGAAAAAAATCTATTCACTTACGCAGCTTCTCGATGATACCCACGTGATATGAAAAAAAAAAAAAACGTCGAGCATTTCAGATCAAATTAAGCCCTTCAGGCTTCGTTCACCTGTCTCAATTTATCATCTCGTTTCGTAAAAAAAAAACAACGACACCGGCGTAACAAAATGTATGTTTTCCCTTCCTCTTTCGAAAAGTTTTATTTTGCTGTAGTGTTTCGATCGTCAACGACAACAACTGTGTCGAAGTGAACATTGAAAAAATAAAAATAAAACAAACCTCCGTCTGTGTGTTATCAAGTTCAGCGAACTTTGATGGGTAAATTTTCACGTTTGATTTGGTAATTGTCGAACGCCGTGTTGTATGGTTCGAGTGCTTTTTGCTATCTCGTATCTCTATGTACCTTTATATGTATTATATGGATGGATGTACTATACAATATTATCTGGTGGTATCGTTCGTCGATGTGTAGATATTTTGTATTTTGTATTTTTTTCAATTTATTGATACGAGTGTTTTCGATGATCATCGTTTTAGTATCTCTCGTTTGAAATAACGTGTATACTTATGTATGTACCTATTACCTATTCGTTAATCTGGACTGGGGAGGCGATTATTCGCCATTTATTCTCGTTGCCAGCAATGAAGAAAATCAAAAGAGAAAAAATGACTGTTGAGACGAGAGGAATGGCATTGCGAAATGGGAAAATAAAACGAAAGAAGCTTTACGTGTAAATGGTGAGAGAGCGGCGAGGTAGAGAGATACGAGTACTTAGATTAATCTACGTACCAGCATTTGGTAAATAAATGGTGGTATTGTGCTATGGCGAGGATGAGCTTACACCACGATGCGAATGCGATGGGATGGGTGTAATGTAATGAAAGACGACGACGACGACGATGACGATGAGCTGTACTTGTACCACCAGGTATTAGGCGAAATTTTTCATTATACGAATCGTGTAAGTAACCGGTTTACGGTGTGGAAATTGCGCGCCGACGACTGCGACTGGGTCCTACTTTTTGGCATGTTCGCTCGCTAAGAACCAGCTAAAGCAAGACCCAGCACGGAGAGAAGGAGATGGAATCAAACGCAGACTGTGGGAAAGAAAAGTACTGACTGGTCGGGAGAGTAGGTAATTCATTGTACGAAGACCAAGAAGAGGAGCAGGAGGGTTGCGGTGGTGTTGAAATGAGTCGTCGATGGTGCCAAGTTGAGGAAAATTTGTTTCGTATGGTTTGGCTGAGATGTGACGTGCTATTTTTTTGGAGTGTGAGGAAAATGCGAGGAGTATACGAGTCGATTTGAATTCGTTGAGGTGTACTTTCGAGTGTGGAGATCTCCCTTTTAGTGTTGTTTTTTGAGTTCAGATCATTTGTATGGATATTGGGGCCGATTGCAGAAAAATAATGTCGCAGGATTTTGATCAAATTCAGCGGATACATTTATTTTGAGTTGAAAGTGATCCAGGAATTTTTTTAGCATTGGAGGTGTCCCTGAAAAAAAAAAACAAGTGTCTTCAAAGAGAGTGAATTTTGGAAAAAAATCGTGTTTTTTTCGCCTCAGCCTTTACCCAACCTGTTTTGGAACAGAATGGTCCAGCTCCAAAAAGCATCGTTGAGAAAATTCGTATTTTTGTTATTTTTTCTTCTCAAATATTTCGCATTAATTATGCCAAGACATCGAAAGCTATCATTTTTGAAACTGGAGATCTTTTGGAACGCAGTATCGCCAATTTTTTTAATCAATGTTGCTAATTTCAAGAAACCAAAAAAATCATCAAGTTTTTGGCCTCGTGAAAAAGGGACATTGAGGGAGAATGAATGAAAATTTTGAAGAAAATGAACGAATTTGTCGTGTAGGTATTAGGTAGCATCGAAAAAGTGAAGCAGTGAAAAAAAAGCAAACACGTGGGTAGAAGGGTAAAAGGAAAAGGCAGAGTAACTCGAAACCATCTCATATTCTATTCTACGTGTACAATAATTAGTAGACTCGGTGCGCTTTTGTATTTACGCGGTCTAATTACAGTGACACGTTAACGTGTTTCGAAAAAAAAAGAAGAAAGAATGAAAAAAAATTAACCAAAGAAAACGTGTAAAAAAGAAACACGAAAGAAGTGGAGAAAAAAGCGTGAAAGAAAGAAAAAAGATCGCTATATTAATGGTATACATTTATAGAAGGTGGCTAGGCGTTTTTTTCTTGCCCTCTTCCTCTTCCTCCTGCCTCTCTCTGACTCATTCAGCGTCCTTTTTCTTTTATATGTATTATGGAAGTCATCATAGGTGCTTAGCTTATATAGCTGAAGGTATCTTGGAAGGGGGCAAGATGGTGTTGCTGTTGCTATGAGTTCTTGGCCAACAAATCCGTTTTTATTGCAGGTATGAGGTACACAGACACACTAGAGAAGTAAAATAAATGGATATCGTATTGCGTACTCTGACGATTCTCGGACTTGTGTTGTTCCTTCTTCGTCGAATGGACGTTGGTCGTCGACGACGAAGACGATGAAAGGAAATGACGAAGCGTTAATTTTTTTTCCAAGTTGTTCGATTGCAGCTATTATTACGCTTATTGTCTATTTCTTTTTACATTTTGTCTGTCTGCGAGTGAAGTGTCTTGGTCGACGCTGCTATTTGCGTGAATGTATGAAAATGAATTTCCAGAATGTAATAAAAAAAACTACTCGAAGGTACGGTTTGGTCGAAGAAATGAAGATAAATTGAACGACGAATGAACTTCAAAATATCAGAAAGGAAGAGTCGGGTCATCTTATTAATGTCTGTGGAAAATTTCTGAGAATTGTGCAATGTGCAGTGCGAAAGAATTTGAAAAAGAGGAAGAAAATGAGAATATTTTGGTATTGTTGGTTGAAAAAGTGAAGAACGAGTGCTTGAGAGAATCGATTCCAACTGGATCTGGATTTAGCTTGATATGCCCAGAAATTAGCTGATGGTGGGGGGGGGGGGGAAATAGGTTTTTCTGAGTAAAATCATCAAACCTGGGTACTCATTGTTGTCTCTTTTTCTTCTATTTGTTATTTTATTTTTTTTAGATGCTGAATTTTACAGCAAGATGATTTTCGATTTCGGAAAATTATTCCTAGAACTCCCCCCATTCCTCTTCTTTTTCGGTATTTTTTTGTGAGGTTGCGACAAAATTTGAAAATTAACTAATCAATTGACTGTTTTTTTGTTTTTTTTTTCTTCTTCTTCAAGAAGGATAAATCTTTTTATTAAGTTTTTATTGATTTTGTTTTGAAAAATGAAAAATTCCATCACTTTTTTCGCAGCAGGTCGATTACTACGAGCATTTTGAATATGATTTTTGTCCATTAGAGATTATTGACCATTTGAACCCTGGTTTTCAACATTCGCTCGATCGATCTGAATATTGATCAATACGCCAATACCTACCTTTGAAACTGATTGATTTCCTAATCCAATAGTATACGCTTTGGGTATATCAAAATCAGACAATTTTACTTTTGAAAATGGCAGGAAACCTAACTTTTTGTTGAATTGCTAATTTGAATATCGAATTTAAAAAAGAAACAAGAACTGTAAATCAATAATCTTTGGATTTTTTTGCAAAAAATTCTGGTTTTTCATGGCAAAATTGCAAAAAAAAAGTTCTATTGTTGTTAAAGTCGAATAAAAGTATCTTTTTTTTCGCTATAAATTTCAAAAAGTTTAATTTTTGTAAAACAAAGTCCGATTTTTGTCAAAACTACTAAGTCTTTTTTTGTTATACAATTTCCAAAAAAAAGTTACGTTTTTCCAAATCGTAAAACATATCACTTTCTGTTCAAAATTGTGGAAATAAAGTTCTGTTTTCTGCACAAAAAATTTCAAAAAAGTTCTGTTTTATTGTCAAATTTGTCAAATGATTCGAATTCAAGTATTTGCTCCTTTTTTTAAAATAAATTTTTTCCAATTCTTTGTATTCGTTGACCCCCCCCCCCACTCCTCACATCTCTCTCCCACAATATAACCCTTTTGGAAGAGAAGTCCTGTTTTTTGACCAAATTGCTGATAAATTCTTTTCTGTTTTCGCAGATTACCCAAATGAAGTCCAGTTTATTAAAAATAATTAAAAATTTTTTCACAATAATCTTTTTGGAAATGTCTGAGATTTTTGTAATAATTTTTTTCGTAAATAAAATCATTTCCCTAGGGAATATTTAAAATTGCTCTCAATCGCCAAATCAGTCTAAAATTGAGATTTCTCATGTTGCAGCTGGACAAATCGTACAAATTTGACGTTAGAGAGTAATTTTGTTCTGATAAAAATTCATTTTATTAAAAGTTCATGTAGGTATCTCAAAATTTTCGAAGCCAGTGAAATTGATTAATGGGCTAGGGGGAGGGGGGAGTAAAATGATCAAAATGTTGAAAATCAGGGTGTTTACTCCATTATGATCAATCTGTTTCCGCGTTGATTCCCCCCCCCCCCCCGTTTTTTGCTTTAAAACAAAATGAAAAGTTATGGGCCTGAACATTTTTAAAAATTCGTCCAATAATTCTAGAATCTGATTTAGTAAATTATTGACTCAAATAGGGTGTCTAACAGTTCTTCCAATCCAGTTAAATATAATAGTGAAAAATTGAATATTTTGATTGTTTATGAAAATCAATTGATTATTTCCATTGTGTGTTCTTAATTACTTTTTTGTTTCTTTCAAAAATTATGAAATTTTTCAAGTTTTTTTTTTTTGGCAATTTTATGAAAATGAATTGCTAGTGGGCGGGGGGAGGGAGTATTGGTACATTTTTAATTCTTGTGAAAGGTCCTTCCATCTTCCAAGGTACTTCTTTTTAGTTTTCAGACTTTGTTTGACACTCTGAAATACTCTGATTTGGGACATGAAAGTCTTTGAATGATGTAAGAAAGAAGATTCAAACACTCCTAAAATTTTTTCAACGTTGAGACATATCGTGGTTTAAACAAAAATGATTCTACTGCGATACAAATGAAGTACTGATTCTTCAAAATTTTGCAACTTTCAAACCCGCTTTCCCCTCCTACACAAGTCCCAACTCTCTATAAGTAGGACTGCAATGTCTCCTGTGTCTCCAGAAATCACCGGTGATATGTATTTCAATTTTTGGTGGAAAAAATCGCCAAATCAGAATAAATTTTTGCTAACAATATCTGGAAGAGCGTTTAAATCCGAACATTGACCTGATTTTTGACACAGATGGGTATGTACGAGTTACAGCTGACAGAGCCTGTTCAAAAAACGGTGATGAAAATGCCATAGCAGGTATAGGGATATGTTTTGCACCCGATTCGGTCCTTAACATCTCCAAACGCATTACAAACATCCAATACCCTATTTCGAATAATCTCAATGAGTTGATTGCTATCAAAACCGCACTTGAAATTCTCCGAGAGAATGAAATCCAAAAAGTTAAACTTTTGATCGATTCCAATTATGCTATTAAAGCTCTTAATAACACCTGTTCTTTCTGGCAATCCAATAATTGGAAAAACTCTCGTAACAAACCCGTCCACCATGAACATTTATTCAAGTAAGGTGCACCGGGGCAAGTCAGAATGATTTTTCGCAATTTCAACTTTGACCAGCTGTTACTCCCCTTCTAATGAACCAATATGGATCAAATTTATTATGTAGGTTCCCATAAGGGTTCTTAACCTATGGTAAAAATTTGAGCGCGATTGACACAGTAGCTTTCGCTCAGTGGAATAAAATATAAACTGTCCTGACTTACCCCAATTGGGGGAAGTCAGAACAGGCTAAACTTTGCAGAGGCGTAGATCACAAACCGAGCGTCCTAGAAAAATTGCATAGTAACAAAATTGTAGGGAATTTAATTATCTTTGAGATCACTCTCATCAGATTTTCACTAGGACGCACGGTTCGTCCGCTATATGCGAAAAACTAAGAAATAGAAAGTCTGTATTTTAGACCAAATTCAAAATAAGTTCAAAACAACAACAAAATACAATTGAACCAAAGACATCTAAAATGAAACTGAATCGCGAAAATTTTTATGCCGTGATGAAGTAGGGGTAGTACCCTCAAGTGACCTTTAGTGGCACTTCACCAGATATAAACCTCTAGGCGCTAGAGCAAGTTTTCTAACTTACCCCGAATTCCAACTTCCCCCGGTGCACCTTAAATCCTTAGGTTGCGCAAAGAATTTGAAAATGTTGAATTTATTCACGTCTTTGCGAGAAAACATGAATTCACGAATATCACTGCGGATTCTTTGGCAAAAAAGGCTGTTTATACTGTTGAGCACAGTGAGACTCGCATCGCAGAGATGACCCCATGTCAAGCTATCTGTTATTCATGATGTCGAAAACCACAGAGTAAAAATCAAAAAAGTGATCACTGATAACGGTTCGCAGTTCATTTCTGATGCTTGGTATAATCTTCTCAAAGTTCTTGGTGATTGGATTTAACTTCTTTTTGAATATTTTTGTTCCAATCCCAAGTTTTTCGAAAAATTTTGCCAACTTCATCATCCATCGTATCGGTCGCAAAGATTATCAGAGTCTATAGGGGATTCAAAATCTTGGGTAGTGATTCCTTCATCTGTTAAAGGAGCATTCCCATCTTCCGATGTGCTTCCTTGTCATGGACTTGGGAATTATCGCCAATTGAAGAAATGTCAGATTCAGGTGTATTTGTCTGGGTAATATGTAGTTGATGTTTGAAAAATCTGGAAAATTGGAAAAAACTGGTCCCGAAAAACCGTAGAAAAAATTTGAAGAAAATCGTTCTGCTGTAGAACCTGAACTTGAATTCAACTTCGAAGCTTGCCATCTCGAAAAATGGCCTGAAGGAGATTTTGAGGACTGGCCGAGGAGTTGGGAAATTCTAAACATCATAATTCGAAGGTTTTACAAACGTAGTGAATTCGAACTTTTTTTTTACAGCTTGACCGCAACGAAATCGGTTAATTCGCGTACTGTAATTTTAATTTGTCAAATTTTTCACAAAGCTGTTTATCTTTCGCTTTTATTATCCGTTTTTGCGAGCATCGAAAAGCGAAAAGCTCCGTAGTAATAATGAAACAAGAGCAAAAAAATGAAAGAAAAAGCTCCAAATAGCGACACAGAGAGTGAGAGACAGCGAGGGAGAAAAATTAGTACCGAGAAAAACATGGAAAAAAGTATCTACGAAAGCTTGGTCGTCGTTTTCGTCGTCGTCCTCGTCGCCGTGAGCCAAGTAGCGAAACGAACGTCGAGATAAAGGGAGACAGAGAGCAGACAGCAGAGGAAAGAACGAAAAAAAAGCACCGACAACGACGAAGGAGTACTCCGCGGAATGAAATTATCTTAGCGTATTTTTTTTTTCGATCGCGCGACTCTGTAGATAAAGTGAAAGGTAGCGGTGGCGGTGGCGTTTCCACGAGAGAAAATGTGTAACTGTATACGCGCTCGGAAAAGCGACGACGACGACGACGAAGAGACCGAGAGAAATCGGGCGAAAAGCTAAAGCTATAGAGAACGAACGAGCGGGCGAAAAGTTGAACATTTTCTCGACGGTGGCGGCCGGTGCGATTCGAGAGAATATTTCGATGGGAAAGCGGACGCCGAGGGAGCAATGCGCGCATACTCGGCTCGCACCCCTCGCTATTATCGTGGTCCTGGTGCTTTTTACTATGTGTACCTACCCTCTACCTACCCTGCCTGCCTGTCGAGGTGCACACGTGTAAAAGGGCATTTTTGATTGGCGGGCGTTTTTAGCTCTTAATACGTACGAGTATAGTAGTATCTGTCTCTGTCATTGCAAAGTGTTCTTTCTTCTCCATCTCCATCTCGCCATCCGATATCGTACAGTACGAACGAGCGAGGGTTGTTTTTCAACCCCCCTTCCCTTTTACCCTACTATCTTTCTCTCTCGCTGTGTTTTCGCAACATCGAGTCTGAAAACGTTGCTCTCGCTGGCTCTATGTGTCTGTCTCTTTTTCTCTGCTGGTGTACGCGAAGCGAAATTCTTCTCGCAGAACGAGAACGGAGAGAAATCGGGAGTGAATTTCGATAAAGCTGTGTACGACGACGAACGACGAGCGCCAGAAAGAGAGAAATTGCCAGCAAAGCGAACGAACGACTGAACGAACGACCGACCGAGTCGCTATGGAAACCGAAAGACGCGCCCCGGTGCGCTGCGTTTTTGTCAGTCGACAGTCGTTCGTATAGTACAGTGTACGGTAATTTTTCTCCCTTAACCCCCCATGCCCCCACTGCCCTGCTCCCCAAAAATAAAACCACCCCCGCGACGACGACGACGACTGGTGATTTTTGCACCCGTGTTTTTGATGCGGTAAGCGTTTTTTCATTGGAATTGGCGAACGAGCCGAGACGAAGGCAGGGGTAGGGGGGGGGGTCGAATTGCCGGCATTTTTTCGACGACGACGATGACGTTGAAATATACGCGACGATAAACGTGGAAAATGTTTAACGCTTAAGTGCTACAGGGAGCTTGCGACTTGAATACGCCGCCGGTATATATACGTAGTAGGTACGATAGAGCCGAGCGAAATTTGAATATTACGTTCTTACTGTTTTTATTTCTATCCCTATTTTCGCCGCTTTTTTTTTCTTCCCTTTTTCGATCTCCGAGTCGCGAATTTGTAGCACGTTAATGCGGAAAAATTGACGTACTTTTGTCTCGAGTTGCGTGTTGAAAAGATAATACTCTGGTACGTGCGGTGGAAAATGTTTCTATTTTTTTTTTTTTTGGAGGATTGAAGCGTTAATCTAGGTGATGGAGACGGAGGGATGATTTTTTGGTGTAGCTTTGGTTGGTGTCAGTTTATTAAAGTTGTTGTTCATTTGTCTTCGTTGAAAACAATACGTATTTCGGAGCGTTGAAAGTTTATTGTGTATGAGTTAAAATGAGATGGGTGTAGGAGGGGGGGGGGAGATTGAAGAGATGAAATTCGATTTGAATGTTGCTGGTATGATAGACCGTCAAACTATTCTGCTTATCGTGATTTACCTGCTGTTAGATCCTATTTCCTTTTGCTCAAAATTGTGCACGAAAATCGTACGGTTTTGCCAAATTTTTTCAGAAAAAAAAGACTTGTTTTTGATGAAAACTGCAAAAAAATTCTTGGTTTGCTATAAATTTACATAAAAACTGCATTTTGCATAAATTGCACCAAAAAGTTCTGTTTTTTGACAAAAGTGCAAAAATAATCGCCATTTATTTGCGTTTTCTATCAAAATTATCAATTTTGTTCAATTTTTTTGTTGCTTGTTTTTGAAAATACGAAAGCCTCGTTTCTTGCTAAACTTGCTTACAGTGCCCGTCAAAAAGGTGTCAATTTTTAAAAAGTTGTCAAAAAATGTTGATTTTTGGATAAATTGTCTAGAAGTGTCAATTTTTGGACAAATAGTTGAAGTGTCAACTTTTTAAACAAAATACCAAGTGTTAATTTTTGAAAAAAGTGT
This sequence comes from Planococcus citri, assembly GCF_950023065.1. Classification (NCBI taxonomy): domain Eukaryota; kingdom Metazoa; phylum Arthropoda; class Insecta; order Hemiptera; family Pseudococcidae; genus Planococcus; species Planococcus citri. The sequence continues at coordinate 9,678,271 of NC_088681.1, forward strand.
CAAAAAGTGTCAATTTTTGGAAAGACTGTAAAAAAGTGTCAATTTTTGACCAAGATGTCAAAAAGTGTCAATTTTTGATAAAGATGTCAAAAAGTGTTAATTTTTGGAAAAATTGTAAAAAAATGCCAATTTTTGAAAAAGTTGTCAAAAAGTATCAATATTTGGATAAGTTGTCAAAAAGTGCAATTTTTGGAAAAATAGTTGAAGTGTCAGCTTTTTAGAAAAAATACCAAGTGTCAATTTTTAAAAAAGTGTCAATTTTTGGAAAAACTCTGAAAAAATGTTACTTTTTGACAAAGATGATGTCAAAAAGTGCAATTTTCAACAAAGATGAAAGTAGTGTCAATTTTTGACCAAGATGTCGTGTCAATTTTTGATAAAGATGTCAAAAAGTGTTAATTTTTGGAAAAATTGTAAAAAATGTCAATTTTTGAAAAAGTTGTCAAAACATATCAATATTTGGATAAGTTGTCAAAAGTGCAATTTTTGGAAAAATAGTTGAAGTGTCACCTTTTTAGAAAAAATACCAAGTGTCAATTTTTGAAAAAAGTGTCAAAAAGTGTCAATTTTTGGAAAAACTCTGAAAAAATGTTACTTTTTGACAAAGATGATGTCCAAAAGTGCAATTTTCAACAAAGATGAAAGTAGTGTCAATTTTTGACCAAGATGTCAAAAAGTGTCAATTTTTGATAAAGATGTCAAAAAGTGTTAATTTTTGGAAAAATTGTAAAAAATGTCAATTTTTGATAAAGTTGTCAAAACATATCAATATTTGGATAAGTTGTCAAAAGTGCAATTTTTGGAAAAATAGTTGAAAAGTGTCAACTTTTTTGGAAAAATTCCACAGTGTCAATTTTTAAAAAAAGTGTCAAATTTTGGAAAAACTGTAAAAAAGTGTCAAGGTGTCAATTTTTGGAAAACGTGTCAAAAAAGTGTCAATTTTTTGACAAAGATGTCAAAAAGTCAAAGCGTCAATTTTTGACAAAGATGTCGAAAAGTGATATCAAAAAGTGTCGTTTTTTGACAAAACTGTCAAAAGTGTCAAAAATGTGTCAATTTTTGACAAATATGTCAAAAAGTGTCAATTTTCGAAAAAATTGAAAAAAAAAACGTAAATTTTTGAAAAAGTGTAACCTTTTGTAGAAAATGTCCATAATACTTGTACGTCAATTTTTGGAAAACTAGTCAAGAATTTGTCCATTTTTGGCACAAATTGTAAAAAAATGTCCATTTCCGTCAAAATTGTCAAAATGTGTTCATTTTGAGTAAAACTGATAAACAGTCTCGTTCTTTCAAAAATTGCTGAAGAAAATCCTGTTTGGATTAGAATAAATTTTGATCTATCTCTCGCGCCATCAGTCGGAACATTTCAAACAATTTCTTGCCAACACCTAGTTTTTTTTCAAAAATCAAAATAAAAAGTTCACAGCTTTTCTAGGTTTTTTTTTTTTTTTTTAATGGAGAAATTTTGATTTGAGTATATTTTGAAACCCTCCCCCTCCTTCCCCCTCCCTCCCTCCCAAACAACATAGTTGAAAAGTTTTCATTATAAGATTTATTTTTCAAAATTTTAACGTTTTTTTCAGTCTTTCTAGTTTTTTTTTTGAAAACAGATAAATAATTTTCATTTGAGGAAATTTATTTTTCCAAATTTTGACGTTTTTTTTTCAGTCTCTCTAGTTTTTTTTTGAAAACAGATAAATTTTCATTTGAGGAAATTTTTTAACCTCCCTTCCCCTGAAGTTGTGCGTTACCAAAATATTGTTGAAAAATTTGCATTATTTAATTTCTCTTTCAGAATTTTGAGTTTGTTTTCATTTTTTTTGTAGTTCTTTTTGAAAATGGAAAAAGTGTGATTTGACTGAATTTCAACGCTCTTTTTTGCTTCAATCGAAACATTTGAAGATCTTGTTACGAGCCAAAAATTGACCATGTTTCTCTAAAAATTACAAAAAGTCTAATTGTTGTTCAATAGTTGCAAAGGAGTTTCTCTTTTTCCCAAACTTGCAAAAAACTTCTCTCTTGGTCGATTTTTCTTTCAGAATTTGAAACGTCTTTATTTATTTTAATTCTTTTTGAAAAATTAGATTAGTTTTACTTTTAATCAGAGTATTCGACCTCTCCTCCACTCCCATCCCATAACTCTAAACATTCTAACATTCGTAAAAATTCCTTCTCGAAGTCTTGTTTTTTTTTCCAAATTGCAACAAAATATTCAATTTTTCATCCAAAATAGAAAAAATTTTTTTAAAAATGAATGTCGCAGGTTTCAGATGAATTATTCTTTATAATATACTAGGTGTTTTTCTACTTGTCATTTTTCGCAAGATCGATTCCTCAAATCAAGTCCACCGAGCGAGGAAATGGGTGCGCAACCGATTATGGGTAAAGGACAATGTGAAAATTTCACCCCAAGCCCCAGCGATTTTCTCGCTATTTATCGCGTCAATCAGTGTCAGTGACATTCTAGGGCAATTTCCGTATATCGATTGCTTTTTCCGAAGTGGAACAAACATCAAAACCATCCGCCGTGTGCAGCATCCGGAGTCCATTTAGTATACCCTCAAACATTTCATAATGCTCCTCCAGTCGCCATCTCAATTCTGTCGAACAAAAACTCTTCGTCGAGTACAACAGCAGCTTTGGATAAGAAGTTGGTCGTCGTATATTTGCACATTAAACTCGTATAGTACGTATATGTAATGTACCTATTGTAGTACAACAGAACAGCACACTTGACACGTACACGCGTAAACACAGCGAGACGATGCCGATGCAAGAAGCAAAGCAAAGTAAAGTAAAGCAGCCAGCCGTCAAAAGCTCTCTCTCATCCGACGCCAAAGTTTTTCCATTTCGTCTCGCGAGACGGTCGGGTCGTGCCACACGTACCTACTCTACCTACCTCTACGGTGTGCTCATGACTACCCCCAGTCCTTTTACGAATACGAGAAAGGGATGAAGGTGCAGTGTTTATACTACACCAACACCGACGACGATCGTACAATAAATTACGTACACCAGAGAGTCGACTGTGTGAGAAAGATAGACAGAGAAAGAAAAACAGAGCGAGAGGGTCGATGCAACAAGTGCCCATTTCACCCAACAACACCGACACCGACACCGCCGCCGCCGACGTCTTCCTAACCCTTAGTGTGTCCTCTACTCACCTCGACATCTATATTGGCTGTCGGTCTTTACATTTTCCTGTCCGCAAAGTACTGATTCTATATGTGTATAGTGTACCTCTTTATACTACATTGTAGATATACTTACTCTGTAGTCAATAGGTCGTCTTAATACTCGTACTTTTCTATCTTTTTATTTGTTAATTTGGTCGATGCGATTGAAATCAAATCACGATTTTCATTTTTGTAATAACACATGAGATGACTGTATTGTGAGGACTAGGTGTGTTCTAACCCTGAGGAAGATTTTTCTTCAGTCGTGGAATCAATATATCTGGTATTCTGAATGAGTTTGATGACGTGGGTTATGTTTAGTATCATTTTGATTCTGATTGAAATTGATTTGAAAAACTGAAATTTTGGAGTCATTTTGCCCCCTGCAAACAGGGATTAGCTACGGGGGTAAGATTGTGAGGTACTCGTAATTGGGTCATGTTTGATATCATTTTGATGCTGATTAAAATCGGTTTGAAAATCTAGAGTTTTGGAGTCATGTCATCTTGTACCCCTCCAAACAGGGATTAGCTACGGGGGTAAGATGGTGACGTACTTGCAATTGGGGCATGCTTGATATCATTTTGATGCTGGGTTAAAATCAGTTTGAAAAACTGAAATTTGGGAGCCATTTTGCCCCCTTCCCCCACCAGGGATTAGCTACAGGGGTAAGATGGTGACGTAGCTGATTGAAATTGGGTTGAAAAACTGAAATTTGGAGCCATTCTGCCCCTCCTTCACAGGGATTAGCTATGGCGGGGGTAAGATGGTTGACTTTTTTGGAAATGTTTAAGGAGACTCTTGTAAACATTTTCCTATCTAGCAAAGAAAATTGTTACAGAATTTTTTTCAAATTCCAAACTTGATTTGCCTCAACTGAACATTGTTTGTAATTATTGAAATATTTTTTTTTTAAATTTCATGTTCTGTGTTCAGTAAGTTCTTGATGCTTGCATCACAGTTCATTTCAAGATCAGATTTCAGCTGCATCGACAAGTCAAAGTTACAATGAAGTGTATAATAATGAAGGTAATTTGAAACGAATGTAGACAATGGAGAAGGGTATGGAAGAAGTGAAGGAGATGGATAAACCATCGAGCCTCTTGGTGTAGCATTTCTTCTACGCTAGTCAGTGATGGATCAAAGTCATTTTTTCCCCAAAGCAAGTGAGGAGGATTTCAATTTTTCCAATTCTATTACTCCTGGCTGACTTTTTGAACAGTTTTTCAATTTTTTGAGCAGTGTGATTCATGTTTTGATTGGTCAGTTTCATCCTCTGTGATACTTACCACCAAGCTGCTGAGAACACGATGTGGAGAAAGCCAGTTTTATCTTGTGTGATACTTACCACTAAACTACCGAGTAAATGTGGAGTGAGCCAGTTTCATCTTCTGTGATACTTACCACTATACTACCGAGAAAATAGGTAAAATATGAAAAGTGATTCCCTGCCAAAAAAGCCCGGCTTTGAATTTAGGTCCTGCAAGTTTTGATGAACATTTCTTTGTGGGTATGTGGACATTGGTGAGGTGAAGCAAAATCACCATTATTGGTCCTCAATTAGTCGATTACCCTTGGGCAGGTGCAGCGGTTTTTTTGGAATAGTCGAAATTTCTCATCATAATGGCCAATTTTGGAGACTAATTCTTTGGGACTTCTGCAATTAAGAGAAAGACTGTTTGTGGCGGTTTTAATATAATTGAGAGTAGTTGTAGTTCAAAAAACACGTATTTACTTTTCGCTTGATTTCGCATTCAGTGTCCCCAAAAATGTATTGAAGCATATGACACGATTTTTTCAGTGTTCAGATTAGTTTTTGTTAGATTGTGGGGGGGGGGGAGGGGGTGAAGACCCAGAATCAATAAAATAAGTTGATTTTTGATCAGTGTTCCAAAAAACCTGCTAAATCATGTCGGTTTTTTCAATTTTCAGATTTTTTGGGGGGAGGGGAAGGAGTATTGGACACGTCGAATCAAGGAAATAAGTCGATATCCGAATTCAGCGTTCTCAGAAACCTTGAAAAACCATATGAGACACTAATTTTTCAATTTTCAAGATATGTGGGGGTTGATGAGGAGCGTTGGAGGGGCTGAATCGAAAAAATGAGTTGATATTCGTATTCAGCGTTCTCGAAAACATATGAAACGATATGTCACACGATATTTGACATTTTTTTAATATGTACATTTTGATCAACATTTTGGGGCTTTGTACCTACCTCGTGGGGTTTTCTGAATATCTTCAAGAAAAGTTCATACTCGTAGTTAGTTGTAAATATCATAAAAATGTATGATTCCTGGATTTCTTTCTTCGGAAGTGGAATGATGCGTTGTATAAATTTGATGAGTGAATTTATGAGATACAACTTCCGGGAAGTGTTGAATTATTCAAATCAGCGTCCATCTCGAATATCTTTTTTCATCGTTTTATTTTCTGTCGATTTTTTTGTCTGGTCAAAGGATGAATGGAATATGATACGAGCTCGTTGAAATCTGTTTACGTATGTATGTATGTATGTATGTATGTATGTATGTATGTATGTATAGGTAGGTACATCTCTAATGAAGCGATTCATTTCTGGTAGGTAAAGTGGAGAAGGGGATTTAGGATTTATAGAAAAGAGTGAATGTAGGTAATAATGCAAACGAACGAAATATACCAGTACGTGGTCAAAAAGTTGAATGAAGAAAAGAAAAGCTTGTCTCGTCGAGAAAATCTACCCTTTTTCTTTCTTTCTTTTTTTTTCGACGATAGTTTTATTTTTAGTTTACGATTTCCAACGTCATCGTGATTCCCATGAAACCTAGACTCCGATGTAGTATATTTTTTTACGAGTTTTTCGTCTCCGTTTTGGGTTGAGAGAAAATGAAAATTTTCGCGAGTCGATTTTTTTTTATAGCTAAGACAATGAAGATGAAGATAAAGATAGATGGATGATCGAGAGATGGGAGTGGGGGGTTAGGATGGAGGAATTTCACCCTAAACCTATTGTGACTGGACAATGGTGTGTTATATTGATAAATACTTGTAAAAAGGAAAATTAGAGATTGATTTCTTCGTCATTGTAACACTTGGTTGTGGTTTTTCCGTCTGTTTGGTTTCGATGTGTGTCTTTTTACTTGAAAAAGAATATCTAAATTCATTTAAATTTTTTTCGAAATGAAAATAAATTTTTCAAGTTTATTCATCACTATTGAAAAATTTACAAATTCAATCCTTAATCATGGAAAATTGAGAAAACTTTTTCGAACGTCCCCCTTTCCAGTCGACTGACGTGTCTATTTCCCGTTCATCTCATTTTCCTTCAGCCCCTTCGTTGTCATTTTGGAAAACGCGAGGGTTACTGCGCTGGTAGATGTAGGTTGGTTGGTATTTTTCTACTTGAATATCACTCTGCTTCTCTTCTCGTTTCATTTTACCAGCTTCCTGTTCCGAGTATTAAGCAACAAAACACGACAAAATGATTCTCTCTGGCTTGGCTGAAAGATGAAAAATTAACGAGTAGGGGTTTACGCGTAGTCGTCGTCGTCATCGTCGTTGTCGTGCCAAACAACGTTATAGTACTCTCGTATAGTCGCGAAATCGTGAAAATGTAATATTTTTCGACCGGAAAGGAAATATACAAGAGTATGGGGATTGGGGGTGTATTTGTCGAGAATTATTATTGTCGCTCGTCATCATCATCAGCGTCGTAGTCGTCGTGTTGGAGTCGCGATACGACGATGGTGGAATTGAGCTCATTTTTAAGGGCAGCTTAGCGTAACACGAAGAGAAGAAAAAATATAAGTAGGTATAGGGAAAAGTGAAGAAGCAAAATGAGCGGATGAGTATCGATTTGTTGTACAGAGGTGTGTTTGCCTTGTGGTATTTGGAATGATTATATTGAAGAAATTCCTGATAGTATTTTTACAATGAGTTGAAAGGGGAGAGAGAATTGTTATCGTATGCTCAAAATTAGATATGCTGGGTGGTCTATTTGTGAGTTTTTTTGTATGAATTTGAGTTCTATTTTATGTTTTGTCCTCGATGAAATTCGATCTTGAACAGAATTTTGGGATATTTTTCAACTAACAAAACCACCTAATGAAGTTCTGTCCACTTCTTAATTAGTTATCTATTCTTTACGATAGATAACTGTGCTTCTACGAGTACATCAAGGGTGAGAAGTATTGATATTTGACTGCGAAGCAGTGTAGCTTGGCTGACTCATGTTTATTGTATAATGAAATCAATGAGCGTGAGTCAGGGTGTTTTCGTGTGGTGACTAACGTAAGTTGAAGTGCATTTTTTGTTTCAATGTTGCTTGGAAATGTAATGTGAGTAGATGATTGACAAATTTTCGATATTTTTGAGACCATTTGTTATTTTATTGGAAAAAATATCCCACAAGATTAAGTTAGTTTGAATTTTTTGAACGATTTGGCATTTAATTTTGACTACAGTAGATATTCAAATTGACGTAAAATTTTAGGAGTAATAATAAATTATCGAATTTGTCTGCAAATTGGTTCGAAAAAAACGTAAAAGTTGTGTAATACCTGTGAAAAATTTGAAATATTCTGATGCATAATTTGTTAAATCGTCACTACTTAATATCGTTAGTTATCCAGAAAACGTGTAAAAGTTGAAAAAAAAACGCCTTATGAAAATAAGGGCAGAAGTGTAAGTTTTGAAAAAATTGACTTGCAAAAGTTGTACATTTTTTTTAGAAAATTCGTCCAATTTGAATAATTGTAATTTAAAATCGCGGAAAAAATATTGTAATACGATAAAAATGAATGAATTCCCCCTCCCCCTCTCCGCATAATTTTGAATGATTGGATTCTTATTTTAAAAAGTTCTTCGAAACATTTTCATTGAAAATTTTACGAAGCCTCGAATAATTTTCGAGAATTCTTTGGCAATTTTCGTGGTACATATTTTGGCCAATTTTGATTTTTTTTTTCAACTCTTTCTTCGATCATTTGTATTTTTACGCAGTTGAATGCGTTTTTTACACAATTCCACAACTTTAAATCATTTTTTGTCACTTTTGACTCTTAAGAAATGAGAACGATTATCACATTATTTATGCTCTCAAAAATGTATGGAAGGAGAGATGCTGAAGAATAAATTTTTGAAGGGTCAAAAAGACAAATTACGCTTCCATCCCCTCCTCTCGGCTGAGCAGCGTTTTTCCTTTTCGGTACGATTTTTTGCTGATTTTTTTTGGATATTCTCTAAAATTTGAGGGAACGAGCAGAGGGAGGCGAAATTTGATAGATATTCTTGAGTTGGGGGGGGGGGTTGCGAATTGTAACGTTTTATTGTTTATGAACAGGGAACAGAGGACGGGAAGATTGACTGACAAAAATCGATGGAAATTCTCGAAGGTACAATCGGAAATTTTCAGTGATTAGTCTCGATTCTTCAATTCTTGGGGATGGATTCGGAAGGGGGGGGGGGTTCCTTGACAGGCAAAACCGACGGATGAAAAATCTCAAAGGTGCAGAAAATCGTCAATTTTCAGTGACGAGAGCTTTTGTTTTCCGAATCTAAATTATTTGGTGGGAATTTTTTGGTTACTCTTAAGAACTGAAGGAACGGAGGAGGGTAAATAAAATTGACGAAAGGTTCTTGAGGGGGGGGGGAGAGATTTTGGACTGTCAAAATGGCCAATATGGTTAACCATGATTTTCCCTATTGGCTATTCGAAGTGATTTTCTCTCAGTTCTACTTTTTGGATATTCTTGGAAACTTTTTGGAAAGAATTCATGGTTTTTAGGGGGGATGGAGTGATGAACAGAATCGGAGAAATTATTCTGGAAAGTGTCAAAAATGTCAATTTCCAGTGAACCTGAAAAAAATGATAGGAGGAGAGAATGGAAGAGAGGGGGTATTACTTATTGATGACAGATTCTCAAAAGGTCAAAAATTTGCGTTGGTCTTGATTTTTCACTTCATCGTTCTCCTCTCTCCCCTCCCTCCTCACAATTATTTTCCAAAGGGAGGGGGAGGGTGAAAAACGAGCAAAAATTGTACTTGATAATTCACGAACGGTGAAAAATCTTGAATTTCTGATGGTAAAATGTTATCTCGTCCACACGTGTGGAAAACCTGGAAAAGTCAGGGAATTTCAGAAATTTCGAGCAATTTTCCCCTCAAAGTCAAAAGTCAGGGCATTTTTTGAAAGTGTTCATCATCTGTAATTGTTTAATAGTTCTAGTAGTTTTATTCTATTCATTTTGAAAAAAATTTCCCTCGCGTCGCTCAGGTAATTTCAACCTTGGAACTAGACGTACTGTTAAAAAACGTCATTTGGAAAAATTGGTCTGGAAAACTTGGAAAAGTCAAGGAAAATCATTTCCAGAAATTTTGAATTTTTTTGACCTGCATAACCTCTCGAATGAATTATTCAAATTGAAAGAGAAGTTTTTTGATTTGTGATAAATAATGACAAGTGATGTCCTCTGTCTTCCTTTCCCTTTTCCTTTTTTCCTTGTTCAATCTCAGAGTGTCAAACAGGTCGTAAAAATATACCGTAAGTTAGTTTTAACCCAATTTCCAAGGGGGGGGGGTGTAAGGGTGATGAACTGATGATGAAAAATACCTGAACAAAGTTAGAGTTTGTTCAACTGTGTGATTTTCTGTTACCTAATTTTGTAGGTTGTATTTGAAATATGTACCTGTACTATTGATTGGAAAATTGTTTTTTGAATCACGGAGCTCTGTGTTTTGGGTGGGAGAGGTAGAGAGGGAGGGGGGTTTCCAATTTCTTGGCGAATGAATGAATACATCTGAAAAATGAAGAAATTGATGGTGAAAATACAGGAGAGTTTCGTGATCCAGGGTGTCTTTGAAAAATATGAAGGTTTGGCCAGAAAAAAATATTATCGTAGATAAAGTGCGTCCGAAAACTTCAATCGAAAATGAATTTTTTGTTTCGACGATGCCCCCCTCCCTCTCAATTAAATCGAATCATAATTTTTTTTCGATAATGAGGGTTAAGGGTAAACAGGTGCTGAGACTGAAGGTGCGAGACAGCCGAATTTTTCCACGAAATATACAGACGAGTGAGTACAACAGGACAATGACGGTGATGTAGGGTGAAAGATGATGAAGAAAAATAGTAGACCGCATTGTTTGGAATTCGATAATGTGTAAGGTCAACGTATCCGATATTGACGGCTGCTGTGCAGGATTTAGTAGGCCATTTAGTCTCCCTGTCGTTGATTTTGAATTCTTTTATCTGTCTCCTTTTAGCGTATGGTCGATTTGTCTGCAATAATTTATAATGTAGTACGATACTCGTCTGCGTAGGTGGCGTTTCCCTCTTCGGGGGGTATCGTATTATGGGCTAGTGGTGGCGCTTATATTATGCGTCTTCTCTCAATGCGGCACTATAATATAGTATTTTAATGGCCACGTAATGGTGGTCGTTAACACCACCGCCGCCGCGCCACGCCGTCTCGCAGAACCCTCCGAATAATGACTGGTGTAACCACCCTGTTGAGGCGAGCTGAGCAGAAAATGATGGAAAAAAAAGACGGGAGTAGGTGTTGTTGTTGGTGTCGGGGGTTAATGGATTTCGAAGGCGAAGGCGACTACGACTAGTAGGAGAACCGAATCTGCAGCTGCAGCAGCTGTAGCGTAGCGGCGGCGTTAATTTAGTCGACACGGTCGATTAACGTCGGATGATCGTGTTTTATGGGTATGAGATTACGTTATCATTTATACGGATGCTGCTCCTTGCTGTCTAGAGAGGCGCCGTCGTCGTAGCCGCAGCTGCAGCTGTTGGGGCATCGAAGGCGATAGAGAGAGGGAGAAGGAATCACGTCTCGAGATAACCGAGTTTTTTCGACCAGTGTTATCAATAGTGGTAGAGAAACGATTATGATAAGAAGTACGATGTATGAGTAACGTACGCTTGACCGGAAGTAAGAGAAGAACGCGTGCCACGTGCTTGAGCACGAGCGTGTGTGCGTGTGTGAGAGAGAAAGAGACAGGATTTTAACGTCAGAGAGGTACATTCGTATGTACGCGAGTCATTATATTGAATTGATGAAATTGACTAGTTAAAGAGAGCGAGAGAGAGACAGAGATAGACTTAGACAGAAGACAGACGACGAGTCGAGAGGGAGAGAGAGGAGCAAAGAGAAGTCCCAACGGTATGGTATGGCATGGCACCGGCGCCGGTGTCTTTGATCCGTACGGAATATACGATGCCTGCCGCAGGCGGAAGAAGAAGTAGGTAGAGCGAGCGAGCGAGCAAAAAAACCTCGCGCGCGAAAGAGCGAGCGAGCGAGCTAGATAGATAAAGAACGAAGAAGAGGGTCACATATTTTAAACGACCTTGACCCCGGCGCACATTAATAGAGCAACGCACGCGTCCTTTTATTAATGAAATTTAAATAACGTAGTAGTGTATTTGTTATTGCCGCCGTCGTCGTCGTTGCTGCCGCTGCAGCTGCGACTGCGGCGGCCGCAGCGGTCGTCGATTATACGCCTCTCTTTGTCCCGCACCACCCCCGTCAACCCCACGTGGCGTGAGTGTTCTCGCTCAATCTGCCGGTGTTTCGCGTATCGTTCATCTTTCTCTTCGCAGTGTTTACCTACCTCTCTTCGCTTTTAATATGAATACTCTCTTGTCGATTGTTTTGTTTTTGTTGTGTGTAGGTTTTTCGTTGTTTTGGTTTATTATACATCGTACGTAACTACTCGAACCTATACGATACGAGTATACGGTGTGTTGTATGCATAATTGAGATGAAACGACCACCGATCGTCGTGTCTTTGTCGGTGCTGGGCTGTGCTGGGGTTGTGTGGTTCGTTGGTGGTGTTTGGGTTTGGGTTGTGTTTGTGTGTGGGGGTTGGGTTTTTACCCTAAGATGGTGGTTGATGTTACGTTATGATGTTTATTGTGGTTACTGGTTATCGATGAAGGAGATTCTACATACGAATTGGTTGTGCAATGGCCACGAATTTGATAAGAAAATGTGGATGTGGATTTGGAAAGAGAAAGGATGGATTTTTATTCAATAATGTGAAATGTTTTCCAGCTGGAACTTAATCATTTTAGATCGAAATGTTGAAGCTATCAATGAAAATTGAGAAGAAATTCCGATATTTTACGTTTGGGTTTTCATCGTTTGTCAATAGTACTGGAGGGTTTGGTGTGGCTCTTACTTTGAAAGATCGCTTTTCAACGCTACCATTCCCTCATGTTGTTGTATTTTGTGAGAAAATAATGATTCCCCATTTATTTACATAGATCATTCATAGTCCAGAAAATTATTCAGTGGGGAAGAGGTTGAGGGAAGGAGGGGATTTCTTTCCCTTTGAAAAAACTCAATTAATTATTCATTTTGTTAGAAAATAATGATTCCCCATTTTTTTTGGATCTTTCGAAGTCCAGAAAATCTTTCAGTTGGGGAAGCGGTTGGGGGAGGGGGGAGAGGGGATTTCTTTTCCAAATTTGAAAAAAAATCGAATTATTCATTTTGTGAGAAAATAATGATTCCTCTTTTTTTGGGGGGGGGGAGGGGGGTCTTTCAAAGTCCAGAAAATTTTTTAATGGGTAAGAGGTTGAGGGAGGGGAGGGTTCTTTTCCAAATTGAAAAAAAATCACTTTTCCAAATTGAAAAAAAATCAAATTGTTCCAAAAAAAGTCCATAATGGCGTCAGAATTCTTCTAAATAATCTTTTTTTTTTTGAAGAAAAAATATCCCTTGCTTTTCTAACAAGGAAGCATCGCTCGAGGTGCCCGCCTCCGAGTTCAACTGATCCACTACGATTTTTGGAAAGAGCGTAGAGTCTGAACCTTCCCCTCCCTCTCCTCCATCCCACTTTCAAAATTACAGCTACTCAAACTGATTTTTCGATTTGTGGAAAATTTTTGAAAATTTGAAATCAACTTTTCTTTTGGCTCATCCTGTAAAAATTATGGCAGTTAGTCCTGAATGAAAGTGCTCTCATCTCGACGTTAGAACCGATTTCGAGGCAGCCATCTCGAGGGATTAACTCGCGATTCGATTTTTTGGTGCCCAAATTGATTTTCACGCTTTTTGGAGAAATTTACAAACTCGAGAGAAATCGAAAATTGCGCTGGAGGCTCCAGAATGACTAGAAATAGTGAAATTCTGTAGTTTGAGGGTGTTCATTCGTTATTTTTTTTCAAAAGAAAGTTGATTCATATTTTTTGAAAAAAGCATACTTTATTTGCCGAAAATAATCAATTTTTGAATTTTCAAGAATTTGCCAAAAATCCAAAAAATTAATTTGGTCGGCTAAAATTTTGATTACGGGAGGCTTTAGACCATGCTATTTTGAAAAATCGCGATCTCGTTCAAATCGGAGGCGAACATCTCGGTAGGTTTCCTTGTTTTGAGCCTTCCAAAAGTGGCAAAAAAATTATAATTGAGTAAGTGAATCAAAATTGAGGAATTTTTCCAAACATTTTCCAGTTGTTTTTGTATCAGAAAAAAACTTGCATTGGTCTCCCGAGCTGTGTTGATAGAAGCTCAATACAAAAATAGCGGTATTATAAGTGGGGGGGGGCTTGTGAGAGAGGTTTTTTCTCAAAAAATGTTCATTTCGGAAAATTTTGACCAAAAATTGAAAATATTCTAAAAATTTTTGTCATTTTTTGATTTTTTCCCCAATAGTTTTTTTTTTTTTGTAGAAGGGGCTGTTTAGAAAGATTCTGACACAGGAATAGTAAATTTTTGGGTCAGTTGGATCTTTTACAACTTTTTTTTGGCGGGGGGGGGGGGTGGTCGACGTATCTCAATTTAATTTAACTTTTCTACTGACAAGTAACTATTTATAAAAATTGAAAATGAAACAAATTTTTTAGGGTATCTAACAGGTGGTGAAAATTGCGAAAAAGTAGTGAATTTCGTCAAAAAGGTAGTGAAAAAATTCGAACTCTCAACAAAAACTTTCTAATTGAAAAAAAAATTGATTTTTGATAAAATTGGCAACATTGTTAGAATATGTGATGTCAGTTTAGCCGGTGATTGTTGCGTAGAAAAGTTTTGATTGAAATTGAAAAATACTTCGTGTACAAATTTTCTTCCAATTTCAATTTTTTTGAAAATTTTCCTGTGAAAAATTCGACTTTGTTAATTTTGTGTGTGTGGAAGGAGGGAGGGAGAGAGGGAGGGGAAGGTGTGAGTGGAGAGCTTTCTGGATATTTGGTTGAAAAATGGCAGTGAAAAGCACATGGGCCTGGGCTGGGAGTAACACTTTTGGCTTTCGGAACTGAGAAGCCTGAGTGCTTCAGTGTAAGGTAATCCTGCAGTTGTGAGCGTTTGTTCATCTTTTGGCCAATTTTAAGTCTCTGAAGAGTAAATTGGCAATCCTGATTCGACGGATCAAAATGAGCAAATGCATGCTTGCTTACAAAACTTAAACAACGTTTTGATCTGCATTGAAAATTCGTTGGGTTTTGAAATGGAGCAACCAATTCTAGATTTATTTTGATACCATTCACGTGTGGTTCATCTCACGACTTCTCCTTTGTTCGAAATAATATTGAAACATCTTCTATTTCTGTAAAAGAAATATCGTATTCACGTGTAGAAGATTTGTCTTACCTGTTTGAATTTATTTGGGAAGGATCTTATGCCTTTGTAATGTTCGGAGTTTTGACGTGATTTTTAAGTCGCAGCTCGTTGTATTTGTATGTATTTTGTTCGATGATGAAAACATCCTTACAAAAACCGAAAATGTCGAATTCAGTATCCCGTCGTTATAGTTTAAAAAGAAAAGGATTAGAAATGAGGTTCGAGAAGTGAAACAACCTCCTCCACAAAACGAAGAATACGTAATATGTATTTTTTACAACTCGGATTGATTCTGTTCTTGACACATGCGATATTTCAAGTACATGCTTAGTTTCTTTTTTCATATCTCGCACAAAAATAAATATAAATACAGAATGTATCAGTTTTACGTAAACTCCTCTGTTGTTTGAGGTTTTTGCAGCATGTCTGTTCGCCTTATACCGTTGGTTTTGATATTATTCGTCGAAGTAGAAAGGGCAGACAACGACGATTATGGTAATAATGTTGTACATTGAATCTCGCCCCATCGATGGCGGTTGTTCTGTAAAGGTTCATTGTACTTCGGGGGTGGAAAAGGCGACCGATATGGTCAACACATTGCGTGGTATTGACGTGTTTTTCGTACTTTCCACTCTTATAGGATTGGTTCTGTTGTTTGACTTGCTGGTGAAAATTTTGAGCTTGGTCGAAAGAAATATGTACTTACGTCGTGAAAAGATGTTGAGAAAATAAACGTGAGAATGTGACGTGTGTAAGTCGTAAAGATACGTTATCAACTGCTTAGTTAGTTTTTCTCGTCGTCGCCAAATTTTCGTATTTTTTTCACCTGTAAAATTGGCAATCTGCTTCTTCTACAATCTACACTTCTACAGTGTTTAATGGGTCGGATCTGCAGCGAAGTCAGAAAAGTCCACTGCTTCTGTCGAATGAGCCAACTTCTTATCTGAAATAACCTTGAAAGCGTCATGCTGCGAATTATGATAATGCACGTTGTTGTTGTTACACATACTGTACTCGTAGGTAGGTACATTGAAAGAGAAACCGCAAACCGGAGCAGCAGCATTACATATGCTATGCTACATACAAGCAGCAACAAGCGACGACGGTACATCATTCATTACATAGTACAGAGTGTATTGTATTGTAACATCCATAATGGGTAAAAATAAATAATACATAGGTTAAGTGTACTATCTCTCCGGTCTCTGTAGACGATGAGTACATTACACACGATCGAGATAACAGCTGTTTAGAGAGATACAATGACCAAAGATCGAAAGCGATAACGTGGTTCTAGCGCACATTACTCTCGTATTCGTATTCCCTCTCTCTTCGATGGGCTTTTTCCAATGTTTTCATACACACGAGGTTTATTGTAACTTCGACACGTTTTATAAATAAAACACAGATAAGTGAATTCGTGTGAGGACGTATTATTCTGCTGCTGGTATTTGTTCGAGTTCATCGTCTGTTGCGACTATGTCGAGATATGTACAATGTTCATGAATTCGATTCATTCTTTCGAGTAGTACTTGGTATGTTCGTGTCGAGTGCGAAGCTTTGTATTTTGGTTTCACCTTTTCTGCTATCTTGGTGGCGAATTTTGTTGCAGTTTTTTGTCTTCTGTCTGGATGAGAGAGATATGTTTATCGGAGTTGCGGATGAATGTTGGGTAAAATGTAAATTTTGGTCATATTGCTTTGTTGAAGTTGTTAACTTATTGTAATTTTGATGATTTCGATCAGTCTGGTTGCAGATTTCAGGCGTTGAACTTGAGGCTGTCTGGGGGCATTGTGCGAGTCTGAAGAGATTTCGCATATTTTCGATCTGAATAGCGTCAATTTATTGTAATTAGCTGAGAAATGTAGTCAATTTGCCGTAATAACCCGAGAAATACCGTCAGTTCGTGATAATTACTTGAAAAAAGCTTATAGTTATTGTTATAACTTTGGAAATATTGCCAATTGACCTCAATTACTTGAGAAATACCATATAAATTACCGTAATAACCTGAAAAGTATTTTATCGATTATATTTTCCTAAAAAATGTTGCCAGTTTACTCCAATTCTCTAAAAAGTATGATGAATTACCGTAATTACTTGAAAAATACAATAAACTACCGTAATTACCAGAAAAAAACGATCAATTACCATAATTACCTGAGAATGCCAATAAATTACCGAAATCATCTGGAAAATGATAAATGCCTAAATTCCCCAAATTTACTGCGGATTTACCAGAAATTACCATATTATTAATTAGCGTTCATTTGCTGCAGTTACTGTCAAATATCCAAAAATTACCGTAATTATTCAACTTTGGGGCAATTTACCACAAGTCTTACCAAAATACACTGCATCACGAATTCACGATTCACAATTCATCTTCCATAATCATCCTAAAAATACTACAAATATCAGTATTTACCAAGAATTACCGCAAATTTACTGTAATTACAATTTTTAACCGGTAATTTACAATAATTACCAGTTATTATTGTAATATTACTGTAATTACAAACTATTTTTATTTATTTGAAGTCTGAAGTTCGCTATATCATCATTTATTATTTCTGTAATTAGAGTGCAATAACCAAAAATTGCCATATTTACCAAGAATTACGGTAAATTTTCTGTAATTACCAAGTTTTAGGGAAATTTATTACATTTTTTGATTTTTCTTCAAAATATTCATTGTAACTTCTTCAGCATTTATTGTAATTACATGAAAATTTTCTGCTGATTTACTGAAATTACCACATTTTACCAGTAATTTACTGTAATATTACAAACCATTTTATTTTTTTAAAGCATGCAGCATCAGCATTGCTTTACTGTAATTACTATAAAGTACTGAAAATTACCGTGAAATTCACCGCAATTACTCCGTAATTACCTACATTCTTCTTTTGTTTCCCCCTCTTGTATGGTCAGCTATACTATCTAAATCATCGACTTTTAGTTAACCTAGACCGCTAATCATATGCAAAAAAAAAACTCCACTGGTTTTGTCACCAACTCTGAGTAATAAACCAAGGCAACAGCACATGCTAACTCAACTACTATCAGCAATATACACACATGTACACACACACACTACATCATCAGTTGTTGACGCATGCGCTGTTGCGTTTGTTTATTACTCAGAGTTGGCGACATAACCAGTGGAGTTATTTTGCGTATGAGTAGCGGTCTAGGTTAATAAAAGTCAATGATCTAAATTCCTTTCTTATCCCAGTAGTTGAGGAACTTCATCCCATCGTCATCAATTGTCTGGTCCAGTTGTCTGCATCAAAGTCACCATATAATCAACACTTGAAAAGGTGTCTGTTGTTTAGTATTTACCTCGTCACATTCGCACAGATCGTTGTCAGCCAAGTGCCATCTGTATAGGTTGAATTTTGAGCATGTTGTTCCACTTCTCAGTCTATTCAGCGTTTTCCAGAGGTTGTATTTCAGTTGGCTGTCTTGAGGCAATGATTTGCTCATAGTATTGCTTCTTGATGCTGTATTCTAGATTTGACAGTGTTCAACTTTGGAAAGAGCACTTGATTCATTTACTGTTCTCAAGAAACTGTGTCCTGATCTTAGTCTGCTCTCTAGTTATTTGTTGTAGCCATGCATGGGGTGAAGGGGGTTGTGTGTTGCTTTAGTTTCTTTTTTGCTCTGGCAGCCACCTCCCTACATACCTCTGATGGTGCAATCCCTGCGAGACAATGCAGAGCTGCGAGTGGAGTTGGTCTGAGGCACCCTGTCACAACTCAACAGGCTTCATTTAGGGGTACATATACTTTTTTGGCATGCACTGATCATCCCCATACTGGGCATGCGTATTCTGCAACTAAATAACACAGTGCTAGCATTGATTTGATGTACGCAGGACATGTGGTTTAGCTTCCCATCTGCTGCCTACCAGCATTCCAAACAGGTGTGTTCTAACAGCCACTTTCATTTTGGTCTTTTCACAGTGTTGCCAGTAGGTGAGTGATCTATCTAGGGTCACTCCTGGATATTTGGGATGGTCAGTGTGGTTCAGTGCAGTGTTTCCCCATTGAATGTTTACAGGGTGCCCAGAAATATTGTGAACCCCAAAGAAAGTTTTTTATTAAAAATATAGGTTGGCAATGTGAAATAGATGCATATGATTGGTGGAATGTTATCATCTCAGTCTAACAACCAATCATGTGCTAGCATTATTATCATTCACTGTGACCAACCAAAAAAATTTGACAGAAAACTTTGTTAGAGGTTCATGATATTTCTGGGCACCCTGTAGCTGTCTCTTGGCCTCATGGTTTTGCAGGTAGAACAAACTAATTTCTGTCTTGGCTAGGGTTGGCTTCAAAAGTAGTTGGCTCTGTAGTATGCCTCAAGTTCTTCTATTGCCTGATTCAGCGTGTCTTCCACCTCTATAATTGTGTCGCTCTGTGCTGTGAGCGCCAAGTCATCTGCATAAAGCCTACATTACTGATTACAATTATTTTTATTTTTCACAACCTACTCAGATTTTTCCAAGTTACTGAAAAAATTTCCAAAAGGAACTAAAAAGTGACCAAAGAGTAACTGAAAAAACTGACAAGATGTGAGCAGAATATTTTTATGCAGAGAAAAAAATTGCAAGAAAAATTAACATTTTAATAAGAAAAAAATTGTGTTTGACAATTAATGGGAAAAAAATTATAGTGACATTTTTTTGACAGTTATAGACCAAACAATAAAAAGTGAAACGTTTTTACAATCTTTTGCAGGAAAAAGTGAGGTTTTGTGGCATTTTCAGATTTCTTAATAATTTGTAAATTATGCATCATTTGATCATTTCAACATTATTCGTAAAAATTATACTTTTTGCAATTTTCTTCATAAAAATAACACCTACTGTAATTACCCAAAAATGACCGAGAATTACCGTATTCAATCAATATTTACTGTAAATTCAGGTAAATATGCGGTAATTATGGTAAATTGATGGTAATTCGAGGTAACTTTAGAATTATTAATTACATTACAGTAAATAAAATGAAATTCTGATTCTGTGTATTTCAGAAAATATTTTGGTAAATTACCTGTAAAATTGGGTAATTACCATAAATTTTCTGTAATTTTTGGTAAATACGGTAATTTCTGGTAATTTTTGGAAATTTACCCCAGTGATGGAAAAGTGAATATGAAACCGAAATGAGTAGAACTGAGGCTGAAATGTAAAAATTTTGCTATCACTGATTTACCCTCTTTTTCGAAGCCTATACTTATTATTCTGTCCAGTCGATCAAATCTCGATATCGTCAGCTGAGCTCATTTGGTTGGTGATGATTTTCAGTTTATGTACTCGAAATCATCTAGTCGATCAAATCTCGATATCGTCAGCTGAGCTCATTTGGTTGGTGATGATTTTCAGTTTATGTACTCGAAATCATCTCTGTGTGAAAAAGAACGGATGACTTGATTGAGTACTTCTCCTCTTTGCTGGTGTTGATGTTTCCTATTTATCGCAGAATAAAAAGGGAAATACCCCTAATACAAAAAGACCACGTGGTGGTAGGAAGGATAATGAATGAATCGCACCACCGCAAGAAAAAGGTGACGACGACCACAACACAACCAAGGAGAGATGAAAAAAAAAACGAAAGGCGAACAAAAAAAAAGGAGACTAACGAGATGAAAGGAAAATGCTGTAAAACTGGCGCGCGTGTGGAATCTGACGATAGTGGCGGTGACTGCTGCCGTTGCTGTCGCCGTCGCCGCTGCCACCGTTGCCATTTGTATTTTGTTTATGAATGAAAGAGTAAAGAAATGCGACCTTGTGTTGTGTATTAGCCGTGAAATGGGGTTAAGCCGGTAACGGATAGGATAAAGTAGAAAAGTTAAAAGGGATCGGCGGTACCGCGCCGCGACCCTGTCTGTTATTCGACTACGATGTTGCTGCTGCCCGGGCTGCGGCAGCTGTTGCCGAAGTCGCTGCTGCTGCTGTATACACTTTGCTGCGTACGGTATATATATGTATGTATCAGCTGAAGCGGTAGCGCCGGCGTTTGTAACAACACTATCGAAGACGTCGGCGGTGAACACACAAAATATACCGCGTGCTATGGTTTACATGAATGAGTGAAAATGCTGTGCTATGCTAACGCAGAATGGAGAGATGAAGCTGTCTCTGTCTCGCTCTCGCTCTCTTGCGCCAAGCGCCGCGCCCGGTATCGCGCCGCATCCTTATAGAAAGAGACGAACGTATCGTAAAAAGAAGAAATACTATCACCTAGTAACGGAATAATAATATCCATAGACGAAACCAGACGAGTGAACGAGAAATGTGTTGGTAAAGGTTGCTGAACAGGGGTGAAGGGGGGTTTGTTTACCTCGATAATTTCATCGCGAATGGTTTTTCATTCGAATTACTCGACATAGGTATACGAAACGAGTACGATGACGAAAACGAACGATTTTGCTGCAGTGTGATGATGGGTTTGTGTATCTTTACGAATTGTTTGGTATGGTGAAACACTAGTTGAATTGTATCGTGTTTGGATGTAGGTATACTTGGTGGGGTCAGTTTAACCCTATAATGGTTCTTAATTGTTGCATAGTTTGAAGTTTGAATGAGTTTTTTTTTTTTTTTGAAGAGATAAGGAGGAGAAGATGAAGCTGTGACAGACTTCATACAAAAATACAGTGATTGCCATTTTATGGATTCAGCTCATCAAATACAATATTTTGTTGATGTTTTTCAAGTACACTGTCAAGTTATAGAATCTCCCTGACGGCCACGATGCCTAAAGTGAACTTCCCAAAGACGTTTTACAGTCAGTTACACCCCCCACCCCTTATGATTTATGTTCAATGTTGAAGTATTCGCACATTTACAATTAGATGTACTGTCTTGTCTGAATGGAATCGTCCTATCATTCGGGGCTAATCGGTATTTTTCGTTTTTTTCTCTTAATTCAACAGCAGCAACAGAACGCATCCGTACGCTGCAACACGCCCGGACCCGGGGGACCAGGTCCGGGAGGCGGCGGTGGCGGCCCGTACCCGTCTCAACCTCCACCAGGCGCTTCGGGGCCGCCACCGGCCGGCAGTTACCCGTCACACCCGCCGGCACCATCGTCACCGTCGTCTCATCAAGGCCCACCATCGGGACCGCCGGGACCACCGGTGGTCGGTGGTGGTCCTCCGCCGCCCGGCCCGCAACCGCCTCCAGGAAGCTCTCAGCAACCTGGAGGACCACCGGGACCGCCTCCTCCGCAACAGTATCAACCGTATCCGGGTCAACGGTATCCGGTGCCGCCGGGTGGTCCGCCTCAGCAAGCGCCGCCGGTTCGGGTGCCCGCGTATCCGGCTCCGCATCATCAGGTGAGTGCCTTTGCCCGATGCCTCGACCAAAGGCTGGGTCTTCGGTACTGCACGCTCAATGCTATGCTGTTGCCATAATGAATGATGCGTAGATCTTACTAGCTAGATACTTCTCTTTTTCTTCTGCTGAGTTCACTTTTCTATATTCAGCTTTACTTGGCTTGGTGTGGTATTTTTTTTTTTGATTTTTTGTTCTTGTTGTTCTTCTTCTTTTGTAATGTTTTCTTTTTTCTGAATAAGTATTTCTTGTTGCATGGCGATTTGTTTAGAGCTTGATTTATTATACAAACTATAAGTACAGTACACTTTAGTTTATAGAAATGATACGAAGTTTTGTGTGAATCTAGAAAAGGAACGAGAAAGCTAGTCATATTTGGACCATGAATTTTTGTGAGAATCATCTCGATTCTAAGTCTAACCCAAACACTTGAAATCATTTTCTTACTAATTTGGGTCGAGATTTATTTCCTCTACCTGTGGAAGGGAAAGGGGTAAGAGGAGGGGGTTCAATAAACCAAATCTGACCCTTGTGCATTCTTGAAAATGTCAGAAAAATTCAAAATTTCCTCTCCAAAATCAGTGAATTTTCCTGAAATTGAATATTTTATGAAAAATTATAGATTTTACTCCATATTTTGCAAACGGAAGTTTGAATTTTGCCAGTATTGTCAAAAAATCATACTTTTGGCCTAAATTGCTAAGTTTAGAAGCCCAATGTTTCTCAAAATTGTGAAAAAATTCTCCTTTTTTGGGACAACTTTTCAGGACAGAAGTTCCATGAATTTTTTTGCCAAAAAGGTCTTATTTTCTGCTTTAAATCCACAAAAAAAGGTTCTGATTGATGTTTATGTGAAAAAAACTTGTTTTTCGGTAAAATTGCACAAAAGGTTCTTTTTTTGGCGCCAAAATTGTCAAGCCCCTTTTTCCTGTCCAAAATGTCCTGTTTTCTGTCTAGACTTCCATTAAAAATCTCGTCTTCTGTCGATATAGGTAAAAAAAGATCCGTTTTCTGACCAAAATAGAGGGCAAAAAAAGGTTACTTTTTGCAAAATTCGTCGATGAGTCCTAAATGTTCTAATTCTGATAACAATGTCAAAAAGGTTCAGTTTTTTTAAACAAAATTTTCAAAAAAGTCCTGCTTCATGCCAAAATTGTCCGAAAGTTCTGTTTTTTTTTTCTGAAATGCCATGAAAAATCCTGTTTTGGACTGTCTTTCAAAAGTACAATTTTTTGCTCATGATTGAAAAATCTTGTTTTTAGCCAAAATTTCCAAAATTGTCAAAAGTTCCAATTTTTGTCAAAATTGACGAAAAGTTCCATTTCTTGCCCAAAAGTTTGTTCCAATAACTGTTGGTCAAAATTGTCAGAAAAATTCTGTTTTTTGCTCATGTTTGAAAAATCCTGTTTTTAGCCAAAATTTCTAAAAAAAAGTCCTTATTTTTTACCAAAATTGTCAAAGGTCCCAATTTTTGTCAAAATTGACTAAAAGTTCCATTTTTTTGCCCAAAATTTTGTTCCAATAACTGTCGGTCAAAATTGTCAGAAAAATTCTGTTTATTTTGCTAATGTTTAAAAAATTCTGTTTTTAGCCAAAATTTCCAAAAAATTTTTATTTTTACCAAAATTGTCGAAAATCCCTATTTTTACCAAAATTGACAAAAAGATCCATTTTTTGCCAAAATTTTGTTCTAATAACTGTTGGTTAAAATTGTCAGAAAAATTCTGTTTTTTTGCTAATGTTTGAAAAATCCTGTTTTCAGCCAAAATTTTCAAAGAAGTCCCTATTTTTACCGAAAAAGCCCCAATTTTTGATTTTTTGCTCATGTTTGAATAATCCTGTTTTCAGCCAAAATTTTCATAAAAGTCCCTTTTTTACCAAAATTGTGAAAAGTCCCAATTTTTGTTTTTTTTGCTCATGCATAGGCATAAAATCCTTTTTTAGCCAAAATTTTCAAAAAAGTCCTTATTTCTATCAAATTTGTCAAAATTGACTAAAAGTTCCATTTTTTGCCCAAAATTTTGTTCCAATAACTGTCGGTCAAAATTGTCAGAAAAATTTTGTTTTTTTGCTCATGTTTGAAAAATTCTGTTTTTAGCCAAAATTTCCAAAAAAAAGTCCTTATTTTTACCAAAATTGTCAAAAGTCCCTATTTTTACCAAAATTGACGAAAAGTTCCATGTTTTGCCAAAATTTCGTTCTATGTTGGTCAAAATTGTCAGAAAAATTCTGTTTTTTTCCCTCAAAATTGTCAGAATGATTCGTGTTGTGCCAGAATTGAGGCCTATAGAATCAAATGCCTACTTCTCCACCTTTTTTCGAAAATGAGTTAAGCATGGTTTGGTATACTACAACATGTCCCGCATCTGATGAAAATGTCAAAATTTGAATTTCGGTCAAGGAAGTATGGTAAAACAGCGTGTAAAGTTAGGGGTTAGAATCAAAACTCTACTTTTTTAATGGAGAAGTCGAGTTTTCAAACGAACCTGGCGGATTTCGAATGAAGGACTAGTGTTATGCCTTGAAATTAGGCTTGAAATTGAATAAATTCATCAAGTGAGGACCCTTCCCCCAAAAAACACCTTTCATTTTTATTAACAAAAATTAATTTTTTTTACTTTGAAAAAAAAGGAAAATAATTTCAATTTCCAAATGAATGGTCAAAAATGCAATATTATTTTAATTTCTCAAACTTTCCAAGCTTTCTTCAACTTTTAGCACCATATTACTAGAAAAATTTTTGATTAAGTGCCCTAAAACTATGTAAAAAGTGTACGGTTGGAGACAAAACTTAACTTCTCCTAACTTCAAACTGCCCAGGAACTCTTACGGCAACGCGTAGGGTAAAACAAACATGTGGGTCACTATCGTCTTGTTGGTACAAAAATATTAGACATATTACCTCGATATTTTATGTTACGATAAATGCTAGGGAGGTTTTTTGCGTTTTTCTCAAAAAGTTCGAAAATGGAGAAGTAGAGATTTGATTCTAGTGGCCTCAATTGTCCTGTTTTCTTCCTGGAATTCCATAAAAAATACTATTTTCTGTCTCTGAAGTCCAGTTTATCTACAATGTGCAATTAGAAGGCCTGTTTTCGACAAAATTTTCAAAAAAATCTCTAATTTGTTGCCAAAGTTGTCAAAAAGTTTCATTTTCTGTAAAAAATTACAAAAATTATTTAATACCTAGATATTTTCCAATACTGTCAAAAAGTCTTCATTTTGCCAAAATTTTCAGTACCTAAGATTCTATTTTTTTCTGCAAATTGCCAAAAAATTCTGTTTTGTGGCAAAGTTGTGAGAAAAGTCTGTTGTCTTCCCGAAATGCTATGAGAAGTCGTGTTCTCTGTCTGGACTGCCTTTCAAAGTCTAGTTTTCTTCTAATTTGAAAAAACCCACTTTTCGTAAAAATTTCTGTAAAAGTCCTATTTTTTGATGAAATTGTCGAAGAGGTCCAATTTTCCAAAGTTTCCAGAAAGGTTCTGTTTTTTTTTTTTTTTTTTTTTTTTTTTGCCGAAATAATCAAAAAGTTCCAGTTTTTTCAATATCAAAATTGTCAAAAAAAACGGAGTTTTTGCCAAAAAAAGTCCTACTTTGTTTCCAACATTTTCAACTATTCTTTTTTATATTTTTATTTCCTCAATGAACCTTTGCAATTTTCGATTCACTTACTTTTTTCTGCAGTCTCTGTGAAAATGGATACATTCTGACCTCAAGCAATTCTGACTTGAACAAATTTAAGGCCTCCTCTTCACCAAATCGACCCCCTCTCGCTCTCCAATCTGCACTTTGAGAAAAATAATTGGTCTGCAAAGCCACCAAAAATTCAGTTGTCCCGATGAAAGCTCCCAATAAAGAAGTAAACTGTCGTGTTGAAATGTGTGTATTCAAAGTACGATGATCTTCCCACGTGTGAAATTAAATGAGAAAAATAAAAGGAAACATCATCACGAGAAGCCAGATTCAAATACTTATTATACGATAGAATAGGTCGTAGGGCATTTAAAAACAAAACACAACGACGACGATGGGTCATTATGTACTTGGCGTAGCTGTTGTGTATGTGTAGCCTATTCATTCCATACCTTTCTCGTGCCATTAAATCGGACGAACTTGACCTATATTTCTTTCAACAACTTTTTTTCTTCACTTCATCGCAATCTTATTCTTCTTCTTCGTCGTCGTCGTCTTGCTCGTCTTCCTCATCCTCATCCATGTTCGAATGTTGAACCATGTATTATTGGTCTCGGCGCAAACGATGCACATTCTTTTATATGTGTAAACGTAAATGTAGGTACAATGCGGCACATATGTTTAGTGCACGTGTGTGTGTGCGTGAGTATGAGTAATATACCCGTTTCTTTTTTTCCTGCATCTGTCTCTTTCTAGTCGCACGTTGTTTTTCACTTGTGCACAGAGTTCGACGGCGGCTCATTGCCCCGTTATTGGTCGCATATTTTTATTTAACGTCTGGCGAGATCGTCTGTCTGTGTGTCTGAGCAGGTAGTTTTTTATTTCTTTCTTTATAGTTTATGTGTGTGCAAGTGAATAATATGTAAGTATAGCTTTATAGTAGAGAGTACGTACTGACTGGTATGGTATTGGAAATTGGAATCGTATCCTGTCGACACGATTGAGTGGCAGATTCATTATTATGGGGATGACTGGTGTCATGTACACGTGGTTTTGTCCGAATGTTATCGAATATCGATTCCAGATGCGCCGGCTTGCCTACTTGGTCCGTCCCTCGGAGCGCTTGAATTATGGTTTGGTCAGGGCGTGTGCGTAGAATGGACGATATAATACGCGATATTTGGAAGTTTATCGGTTTGTTTTGTGTATAGATTGGTGTTGGTGTGTGCTTTTTGAAGACTGTAGTGTGTGAGTGGTGATAGAATAAGGAAGAAGTGCGTTCGTTTGAATTGAAGGTGTACCTATCGATTCGATGGGTGTTTTTTCAGTGTTGGCGATGTTCACGAGCGAGAAAAAAGCGTATTTTTTAGATTCGAGGTTGTTTGTTCTTGTTCTGTATTATTCATTCGCGAACGTTACGTTTTCAACGCATATTTGATCACCGTTATTTTTCTGGTCACTGTTTCCAGTTCAATAATCATTTTCAATTCTTTCGAACTGAAAGAGTCACTTGTAAATGAACGTGTGATTGAACGAATCGTTCGCGAACGACTTTGAAAATCTGCATCACAATCTGATTTTGTTGGTTTGTTACAGAAATGATCGAAATGGATTGTTTTCAGCCACTCAGTCAGTTCGTTCGTGAACGATCGTTTTCAAACGAGTCGTTCGCGAACGATTTATAAACATTCCTGCACTTATTCTGAAATTCTGCTTGTTAAAACCAAGATTTTGTTGAAAACCAATAACTATTGAATTAGTCGAGTTTGAACAGTTCGTTCGTTCGTTCGTTTGTGAACGATTATTGCGGTTATTCCAATTGCAAATGAGGAGTTATTGAGTGAGTCGTTCGTGAACGATCTGGAAAACCTAAGTATAAATTCATTAATCGTCTGATTTCTTCTTTTGAAGAACGTGTTGAATCTGAGGCAATGAAATGAATCGTTCCCGATTGACTCCTTCATGAACGGTAGTCTCTTTTACGAGTCTTTCACGAACATGTAAAAAAAATTGCATGAACAAAATTTTTTTTTTGAATCTGATTTTAATTTCATTTCAAACTATTCAAGTCATTTCATGTGAACAATTCGTTCGTTCGTGAACGAATAATATTGTTGAATCGTATGCGTTCAAACGGTTACGATGAACGAATCATTTCTGAACGACTTGTCCATTCAGAAGCAAGATTCATTTGATGATGTTTTACATAGATGGTTGAAATTCTTTAAAATTATTCTCATTCAGTTGGTTATGAACGACTATTTTTTCAGCGAATCGTTCGCGAACGATGTGAAAAATCTTGTATCAACATAATTTTTTCTTCGGTTGAGTTTTTATTTCGTTTTAAACCAGCTTTGAAATCATCATATCTGAATGATTCGTTCGCTCGCGAACGATGAATCACAAAATCACACGCTGCCGAGTCATGCTATTGAACGAATCGTTCGCGAACGACTTGGTGATTCAAGGGCAGCATTCATTTCACAATGTTTTGCATAGATGATCAAAATTCGGTGGTAATTGATGTTGATCATTCTCATTCAGTTCGTTCGTGAACGGTTATTTTGAGAACGAATCAATCGCGAACGACGCGAAAAAATTGTTTTATCAAAAATTCCATTTTTTTTTCTTTTCTAACCTGAATTTCATTATTCCGAATCATTGAAATCATCATGAGCTCTTTTGAATTTGAACGATTCTTTTCGTTCGCGAACGATAAATTGTATCACATACTCGATATGTCGATTCATGTTGAATAACGAATCGTTTATGAGTACCCTGTAGTCTCAAGAGTGAAATTCATTTGATGATGCATGGCGTTTTAAAGAAATGGTTGGAATTTCATGTGGTGACTGAATTGAATTGTTCCCATTCGATTCGTTTGTGAACGAATAGTTTTCAAACGAGTCGTTCGCGAACGATTCAAAGAAATTCCTATTGAAGATTTTTTTCCAGTTAAAATTTCATCTTTTAGAATCAAAATATTCAAGTTCAAGTTGGAAGGATTCGTTTGTTCGCGAACGATCAATGAGAGAACTGAAATCTTGAGATGACCGAAATGAATCGGTCTTGAACGAGTCGTTCGTGAGATTTGGAAAATTTCATTCAAAAAATTCTGATTTTTCTTGATAAGTAGGTATTTATGATCCAATCCCAAGGTCTGATTTTTATTTTGAGTTGTTCGTTTATTTATTCATTCGTTCGTTCGTGAACGTTAATTTTCAAGTGAGTCGTTCGCGAACGATTCAGAAAAATTCCAATTGAAATTTTTTTTTCCAGTCAAAATTTTATTCGTTAGAATCAAAATACTAAAGTTCAAGTTCGAAGGATTCGTTTGTTCGTGAACGATCTTGAGGTGACCGAAATGAATCGGTCTTGAACGAGTCGTTCGCGAACGATTCGTTCGTGAGGATTTGAAAAATTTCATTCACAAAATTTCAGTTTTTCTCATTATATGTAGTATGAGTATGATTCAATTCCAAGGTTTGATTTTTGGTTTTGAGTTGTTCGTTCGTTCGTTCGTGAACGAATAATTTTCAAACGAGTCGTTTGCGAACGATTCAAAAAAAATTCCAATTGAAGATTTTTTTTAGTCAGAATTTCATCATTCAGATTCAGAATCAAAATAAGTATGTATTCCAGTTCGAAGGATTCGTTTGTTCGCGAACGATTAATGAGTGTTATTGAACGAATCATTTGTATGTACCTAGTGAACGATCTCTGGAAAACTGAAATCGAAATTCATGTGACGAATTCATTCAGGAATGATTGAAATCTTGAGATGACCGAAATGAATCGGTCTTGAACGATTCGTTCGTGAGGATTTGAAAAATTTCATTCACAAAATTCTAATTTTTCTCAACAAATGATTCAATCTCACGGTTTGATTTTTGTTGAGTTGTTCGTTCATTCATTCGTTCGTTCGTGAACGATCCATTGAATCGAATCATTGTACAAATTGAGCTTTTAGCATTGTGAGTTGCCTACAATTCAATTCAAAACGACGTCAAGTGCAGCTCATTCGTAGCTTCGTTCTCGAATGATTCAGACGCGAAGTATGTAATTGAATCATCTACGAACGACCTTGTCAATTTGATTCACGTCATCGTGGGTCACGAACGATTCGAAACCTTCATTTACTTTTAATGATGATATTTTTCCAACTACTGAAACGAATCGTTCGCGAACTCTCGTTCTATCGAATGATGATGAAATTATCAATCGGGCAATTTCGTTCATTTATTTGGTTTTTTACGAACACAGGACGTTACTTGGTCAATATTTTGAAATTCCAACACACGTGATTCGTTCCAAAAGTCGACAAGTCACCGAGTGCACACGTTGTTAGGTAAATTCGATTCTTTTTTCGAGAAAATACTACATTAGCTTTGTCTGTAGAGGTGAAATACGTCTTATTACCGCGAAACCGACTATACTGAGAAGTAAGGCTGCGAGTAAATAAGTATACGATTATGTGTACGTATTTTATTATCGTTGTATTGCGTACGCGAACAACGCCGTTCGTCGCGGTTGAAAGGGTTAAGGTGGCGGCGGGGGCGAAGAGGGGTCGGTAGTTTCCACGCGTTATTCGTCTCGCTTATCAAACGATTAAGAAATTGCGCGTTCTCGGTTGGTGTACGTATACTTATGTGGTAAGCAAGCAGTTCTCGTGTATGTAGCAT
Source organism: Planococcus citri (assembly GCF_950023065.1). Taxonomy (NCBI): domain Eukaryota; kingdom Metazoa; phylum Arthropoda; class Insecta; order Hemiptera; family Pseudococcidae; genus Planococcus; species Planococcus citri. The sequence continues at coordinate 9,708,656 of NC_088681.1, forward strand.
TACTCCACTACTTGGTGGGCTGTGTGAGTGTTGTGTGTTTAGGTATATAGGAAACGGCGCGGCGGCGTCGCGTCGGTCGCTATACTTGTACTCGTGTAACAGAAAAATAAAGACATTAATGCGCGTTGAAAATTACGCTTTTAAGCGTCATTTTAGCGGTCGATTGGGCTTATTTGGTGTGCCATGCCTGTGCGTAGACGTTGGCGATGTGTGTGCAGCTATAAGAAGGTATAAAATAAGGTACCTACTTAGAGACTTACCTGGTACTTCAAGTACACGAGCGTGCTTATCTCGCGATTATTACCGAGTTATTTTCGTAATCGGTCGAAGGGGAGGTAATGCCGACGATGCTAGGTTGAAAAAAAAGTACATTTCTGATCGTATATAGAAATAGGACGATTCGAATGATTGCGGTGACAGGCGATGGAAAATCGGTTGAAAATTGGTAGCGTTGTGGGCTGTTATTGGTCGACAGCGATAATAACACATTATGTATTGGTGGTTGTAATTATTTATTATAGAATTTCGCGATGCATCGTGGTATGCAGTATGCACAATGCGTGAACATTGGCGTAATCGAGAGAGTATGCTCGTAAGACTTGTCGTGAATGACGTTTTAATATCACGTATTATCGAACAATAACGGGAGCATGGTAGATAGAGTGATGATGATGAATAGGTCATAATCATCGTAATCGTGTTCCCATTTTTCAGGAAAGATGTTTTTACTCGCAGTTAGATAGCAAGAGTGAGAGAGAAAGACGAGGAGGTCGAACTGCCAAGTACAATATGATAATGTGTCTGTGTATAGGTTCATTTGTAACCGAGTTTTAATCGCACATGTACGAAATTGTACACATTGCCTCGGTTTGTACATTGTCTATACACAAAATAAACGACACAAATCAAGAGTTGGTTGTAAGAACACGGCTGGCTTAGACTGTTCGAGTGGTACTAGGTAATCAGATTTGATAAATAACGAGCACAGACGACCCGACGATAATGTGTGGTGTAGGCCTTTTTCCCTCCCTATCTCGCCCATCTATCGTCTCTCTGTCTAAACTGTATTATGTATATCTTCGTGCCATGCTGTTTATCCCGCTATAATATAGTAATACGTTTGTACGAGTATGCATATGTGTGTGTGTATAAAATGTTTATTATGGTGTTTGTGTCAGAAAAGGAGAGAGGACGACCTTCCGCAATTATAAGATCAATGACCCTCTCACCTCGCGTACCTCGATTAGTCTGGCTTTTCGTTTGTGTAATTTATTTTACGCACGCATTCCACAATCCAAACACATTGAGACGGATAAACACTTTCTCCCGTTCATTCATTCTTTTTTTTTCCTTTTATTCTTCACTTCTCTCTATCGATGCCGCCGCCGCAGCAGCAGCAGTTACCACCGTGTGTACGTCCCTTTTCTTCTTTTTGGATTCATTCAATCATCCTTATATATTAAAAGATGTTTGAAGAAAAACCTTGATAGAGTCCGCCAGCCTCTTCTACTAAACCGATTTCAACGAATTTTTTTTTAAAACGTTTCTTTTGACGTGTAGATATGTCATCAATAAAGAAAAATCGAAAATTTTGAAATTAACGGCCGAAAAAATTGAAAAAACACGTTTTCTATTGTGTTTAAACAATAGAATTTTGAATAGAAACCTTGATAGAGTTTGCCAGCCTCTTCTACTGAACCAATTTCAACGAACTTTTTTTTAAAACGTTCCTTTTGACGTGTAAGTATGTCATCAAGAAAAAAAAATCGGAAATTTTCAAATTAAGGGCCGAAAAAATTGAAAAAACACGTTTTCTATTGTGTAAAAATGCGCGTTTTACGACGAACCAGCAACAATACACTCAGAACGTTGCTATGTGGGCGTGGCTACAGCATAGTGGTGTTGAAGAGGGAATGTTGTTGTGTTGCGAGTTACAAACTAGCATTTTCTCCGGTACTGGAATTGGAATTCAATGCAGTAGTATTTTTTAAAAACTGGAATGTGGGGCCTGTTGAAATAAAAAGAAGAGGAGGATCTGCACTTACGATAATTTTTAGGTTAGAATTTTATTTTGTACAGTAGGTACAGATTGAAATTTTAGTGGAACATTTTTTTGTAAACCATTTAGAGTGAAAAGGGGGGAAAGGAATCAGTAGTGTGAACAGGATTGTCTCAAGGAGGGGGCAAAACCAGATTTTTTGGCGTGAAAAAGCGAAATTAGAAATCATTTTTTAAAACCTTTATAATGTATGATAATTTTATGGAAATGAAGGCGAAATTATTGCTCAAGTTCAGTGAGAGAGAAAATTTTTTGAAAAAAATGGGTCCAAAAAATGAAAAAACGTTTATTATTGCACGTATTATTTTTAATTTTCACTTGCGGGGGGGGGGGGGTGGGCGGGCAGGGTAATGGTCCAAGTCACGTCCCTCCCTCAGCTACGCCACCATTGGTAGGGTTTCTATACTTGGGATATAGACGTAAGGTTTTTAAGGGGGAAAATGTCGTTAATTCATTTTAGAAATTTATACCTAGAAGTATTGTTCAAACTTGAATTTTTTTCTTGAAAAATTTGATTTTTTAAAAAAAATTGTACTGTACTTTAAAACCAGAGTAGAATTTGCTATTGACACATTTCATTTTCAACTGATTTGCATATAGGAGCAGGGGCATGAGTTGAATTGTCAAAAAAGCGAGCCCCGAAGGGGCGAGAGGCCTGAGCGGAGCGAGGGCCAGGGCGAGCAGCACGAGCGAAGCGAGTGCGCGAGCAGGGGGTGGAGGTCGCGGAGCGACCTAGGGGGCGGAGCCCCCTAGTCGCGTATAATATAGAAAAGTCGCCCTATTGTAATGTGCATGTGTACCGTTCGGTGGCTGGCTTTTTTCATAGACGAATTGTATGGTCGGCTTGCTTTTTTAGAGTCGAATGAAAAGAAGGATTTTTTTTTACTTCGGCGCTACTGAAGATGGAAGCGATTAGAATGGAATTGTGGTGGTTTTTTTTTTTGGACTCCTTTTGTATTGTTGAGAGATGAAAACGATTTCGTTTGAGGTGTTTTTTGTCACGTTGTATAATTTTGGCAACACTGTGTACGAGTTGAATCTTGAATGCCATGGTTGGTGATTTTAGTTTATATTTTGGAGATGAAAAATAATTCGCTGAAGATGGAAAAGGTATTGTGTATGATTGACCATGGATTAAATTGTTCAATTCTCATTTGCGAACGAAAGTAATGAGTAGGAAGTGAATCCTTTGGCGAAGTATTCGAGTAACAACAGAAACAATCGTTTGAAGATTGGAAATTCATTTTTCTATCGATCAAATGATTCGTTTATCACATCATTATCTAATGATTCGTTCACGAACGACTTGATGATTTTGTGTAATTTTACCCTCCGAAGTTGGTTCACTCATTGTCTGCGAAAAATATACATATGTGTTGTGAAGAGACAAATCGTTCACGAACGATAGAATGATTAATTTTGGCGAACTAGATGAAATGAACGAATGAATCACTTAACGAGGAACTTTTGGCGAACAATGAGACGTAAAAATGAGAAATATCCGTTGTGAAGGGAGAATTCGTTCGCGAACGATGAAATGATTCATTTCAAGGAACGACTGAATCTTTTGGAAAACAGAACTTCAATTCGAGGAAAGAGTAAAGTTTTCTGGAGGATGATGTACAAAAAGAATTCGTTCGCAAATGATAGAATGAATCATCTAAGTGAACGACTGAATCCTTTGTCAAGGACGGTACTTGGAGAAGGAAAGATAAGTCGTTGTATTCTCTGGATGCTTCGTAAAAAATATCGTTGTGTTCGGTGAATTCATTCGCGAACGAAAGAAATGATTCATTAAGTGAACCGAATGAACGAATGATTCATTTGAAAATTAATTTGTGTAAAAATAAGACATATTCAAGATATACTCTCTGTAGTTGAAGAATTTGTTTGCGAACAAATAGTCTGAGATGTAGGTGTCTACTGTCTATTTTGAAGGGTCAATTCGTTCGCTAAAGAAAGATTGATTAATTTCAACAAACGAAATGAACGAATGAATCACTTGATGGAGAATTTATGTGAAAATTAGTCGTGTAAGAAATATCCAGTGTGAAGAGGGAATTCGTTTGCGAAATTTCGATTGATAAAATGATTCATCTTAGCGAACGACTGAATTTTTCGACGAGGAACATGATTTATCTCAGCGATGAACGACTAAATCGCTTGGTGAAGAAAATCAAGAAAATATCTGTTGTAAAGACAATTGTTCGTGAACGAAAAAATGATTCATTTCAGCGAACGAATAAATCACTTGGCAAGGAAAAATAATTTTAGTAAAATTATAAAAAAAAATGTTTTTTTGGAAATTGCTGAAAAAAAAATATCTGTTTTGAATGGCGAATTCGTTCGCGAACCAAAGAATGATTCATTTCAGTGAACGAATAAATCATTTGGCTAAAAAAATAATTTGAGTAAAATTTTGAAAAACATGGTTCTTTCGAGATTATTTTGAAAATATCTTGTTATTAAGGGCGAATTCGTTCGCGAACCAAAGAATGATTCATTTTAGTGAACGAATGAATCATTTGGCTAAAAAAATGATTTGAGTAAAATTTTGAAAAAAAATTATTATTTGGAGATCATTTTGAAAATATCTGTTATGAAGGGCGAATTCGTTCGCGAACGAAATAATGATTCATTTCAGCGAACGAGTGAATCACTTTGCAAGGGAAAATAATCTGGGTAAAATTTTGAAAAAAAATGATTCTTTGGAGATCATTTTGAAAATATGTGTTATGAAGGGCGGATTCGTTCGCGAACCAAAGAATGATTCATTTCAGTGAACGAATGAATCATTTGGCTGAAAAATTAATTTGAGTAAAATTTTGAAAAACATGTTTCTTTGGAGATTATTTTGAAAATATCTGTTATGAAGGGCGAATTCGTTCGCGAACGAAATAATGATTCATTTCAGCAAACGAGTGAATCACTTTGCAAGGGAAAATAATCTGGGTAAAATTTTGAAAAAAATGATTCTTTGGAGATCATGTTGAAAATATGTGTTATGAAGGGCGAATTCGTTCGCGAACTAAAGAATGATTCATTTCAGTGAACGAATGAATCATTTGGCTAAAAAATTGATCTGAGTAAAATTTTGAAAAACATGTTTCTTTGGAGATTATTTTGAAAATATCTGTTATGAAGGGCGAATTCGTTCGCGAACTAAATAATGATTCATTTCAGCAAACGAGTGAATCACTTTGCAAAGGAAAATAATCTGGGTAAAATTTTGAAAAAAATGATTCTTTGGAGATCATGTTGAAAATATCTGTTATGAAGGGCGAATTCGTTCGCGAACTAAAGAATGATTCATTTCAGTGAACGAATGAATCATTTGGCTAAAAAATTGATTTGAGTAAAATTTTGAAAAACATGTTTCTTTGGAGATTATTTTGAAAATATCTGTTATGAAGGGCGAATTCGTTCGCGAACTAAAGAATGATTCATTTCAGCGAACGAATGAATCATTTAGCTAGGAGGAATAATTTGAGTAAAATTTTGAAAAAAATAATTCTTTGGAGATCATTTTGAAATTATCTGTTATGAAGGGGGAATTCGTTCGCGAACGAAAGAATGATTCATTTCAGCGAACGACTGAATCACTGTGCAAGGAACAAGAATTTGAACAAAATTTTGAAAAATATGACTCTCACGGCGTTTTGTTGAGAGTTTCTATTGTGAAAGGGTGAATTCGTTCGTGAACGAGAGACCGATTCATTTCGGCGAACGAATGAATCACTTGGCAAGACAGAAAATCTCGGAGTAAGATTATTGCGAGACGTTCTCTGGATGTTACGTAGAAAATATCTGTGGTTTGAGGAAAACTCGTTCACGATCGGAAGAATGATTCTTTTTAAAGAACGAATGAATCGCTTGGCAAGGAATTGGAGTGACAATATAATCCATATTATAATGATGAATTGATGAGAAAAATTTTTCGACATTGGTGAATCTATCCTTCTCGCTGAAATGATTCGGTCACTGCATTATATATCAACCAATGAATCGTTCGTGAACGACTTTATAATTGTGCCACTGACAGTTCGTGATCACCTGATCAATTTCCTCGTTGTCGTGACTTGATTCGGGTCTTCTGAAGAAAATGTTCGTTGTGATGGGAAAATTCGTTCGAGAATTGAAAAATGATTCAGTTTGTGGATCACTCGTTCGTGAACGAATGAATCGTTTTGTGAAGTGCGTGTGGTCTTATCTTTCGTGAGGCGGTTTTTATTCGTGAATGTTTCTCTCTTTCAAATGATTGGTTCAACGTTGAATTTCTATTGATTACTCTTTTTTGAGGGGGGGGGGTGCTTGGAAAAAATGCTCATCCATTTGAAGGTCTTGAAGTAATTCAGAAAAATTGTTGTAAAAGTGTTATAAAATCATTGCTGAATGACTGAAACATTTCAAATGATGTGTTCAAAGTTGTTCTGCTAGAACAACTTTGAACGAATCATTCCTTGATCATTTTTATGCGAATAATTTTGAAAATTATTTTATAAGAACATGTAATAGAATTATTGTTACAGACTAATTAACAAGATGGCTTTTTTAAATGTATAGCTTAGCTTCCGCTTATATTATAATTTCACAAATAATTTAAATTCGAATTTCGTTGACGTTCATTTTTACTAATCAACGTGTATTTTCTTTTCGCTGTGTTCGCAGATGGGATCACATTACGGGCCGATGAGCCAAGGACCAAATATGCAAGCGACTGGTTCGCCTTACGCGCCTCCTAGCGATCAAAGGTTACCGTGGTCTCCGATGCCACCGCAACAGCAACAGCCACCCGGACCACCGCAACAGCCGGGTGCCGGTGGTCCGCCGATGCCACCCGGCCACCAACAACCGCCGGGGCCGCCACCGCCCGGCGGTCAGCCGGGTCTACCGCCTATGCAACAACAACAGCCCCAACCGGGACCACCGGGAGGGCCGCCTTCGCAACAGCAACCGCCACCCGGTGGTCCTCCGCCTCCCGGCCAACAACAGCAACACGGCGGGCCGCCGCCGCCTCATTCGAATTCGCAATCGCCTCAGCATCCCCCCCAGCAACCAGCCCCCTCACATATTCCACCGAATAGTCCGGTGCCTCCGGCGCCGTCGACGCCGACTCCGCACTCGGCTTCGTCGACGCCGCAACAGCATTCGCCCCAGTCGGCGTTAACGTCGCCCCAGTCCGCGCATCCTGAAGCGTCGCCGCAGCAAACGCATCAGCCGCAGCAGTCGCCGCAGCATACGTCTCAGGTGAGAATTTAATCTTTTCTTTTGTAATGTTACTTACTTACAGATTTTCTAATTTTGACTGGTATTATTATTTTTGAATTTCTCGTTGGTTCTTAGTGGATTTTCTCCTGTTTTGATTGATTTTTACATCTTGAATTTTGGTAGTGATTTTTTTCAAAAATAATTTTTCCATAATTTTACTTTGAATTTTGATGATTTTTTCGCCTGAATTTTTGCCAAATTTCGTCACCTTGAATTCTCGTGATTTTTTCATAAAATTTTCCCTCGAGCTTGTGTGATTTTTATTGCTTAAATAGTTGAAATTTCTCCTCAACTTCGGTTCGATGGCTATTTTTGAATTTTGTGAATTTTATTCTTCGCCGATTTGGTGAATTTTCTTTTGAATTTATGTAGATTTTTCCCTATTCTGACGGGTATGATTTTTTTGAATTTTCACGAGTTCTCTTTTTTCAAGTTTTTCGATGATTTTCTTGGAATTTCCATTTCTTTTCTTTTCAAATTTTGGCGAAATTTCTCCAGTTTTGACAGACTTTTTCAACATTGAATTTTTACAATTCTATAGTTTTTTTCTAAATTGTAGTCATTTTTCTGCCTAAATTTTTACTGCATTATTTTTTTATTCCAACAGTTTTTTTTGAGTTTCGTGCTTTAAATAAACAAGTGATTTTTTTGCTCACATTTTTGTGAAATTGTGATTTTTCTTCCTCCAAAAATCATGTTTTCCTTTGAATTTTGATCTTTTTTTTCGAGCAAAAGGATGATGGGAAGCTTCTTCAAGATTTGATGACTTTGTTTTTGTTTTTGTTTTTTTTTTCACCTTTTGTGGTGGATTTTTTTGCATCTTCTTGATATCTGTCATTCGTTGATCCCTCTCTCTCTCTCTTTTCCTCTTCCCTTCCAGTTATGAGGGAAGGTCCTCCGGATTTCCCCTCTCTTTGAACAATTTTTGTTTTCAAGTTGGAATTATTTTTCTCAGTTGAATCCTCTTTGAGTTTTGCTATAGAAATTTTTCGATGATTTTTCTCAAAAATTTTTTGATTTGTTTCCGAATTTATACCCAATTTTAATTCTGTTGAGTTCTCTGTTTTGAATTCTTAATGATTTTCATTCTAATCATTTTGAGTTAAATTTTATTGGTTCGTTTTTCTGCCTAAATTTTTGTTCCAATTTCAGCGAAACCTTTCTTCTTGAATTTTCGAGATTTTTTATAAAATTGTCTCCTAATTTAGCCCCAAATTTTAGTAATTTTTTCTACTTAAATTTTTGTAAAATTCCTCCGTTTACTGATTTTTTCCGAGTTTTTGAGAGTTTTTTTGGACTTTTAGACTTGATGGTTTTATTTAGAATTTTTTTGAGGATTTCTTGATTTTGTTTCCAAGTTTTATTCTTTTGAATGCTCATACTCGGATTTCGTTTTCCAATTTTTCGACGATTTTCCCCGAATTTTCGTGTTTTCTTTCGAGTCTATGTCTAAATTTTTGAGAAGTTTTCGCAATTTCATCGTTGAATTTCGTGAGTTTGTTTTTTTCAATTCTTGCGATGTTTTTTCTCAAACTTTAGTGCTTTTTACCGTAATTTTTTCGGTGGAGTTTTTCTACTTCTATAATCGAATTTTTATTCTGGAATCTTTTAAATTTCGACAAAATTCTGTTTTTTGGTTCATTTTGAATTTCGCTCTTGAGTTTTATTCTTAGGGACTTGTGACTTTGAAAGAGGTTTTCAACATTATTTTTCGATTAATTTTTTTTCTCTCCAGATCTTGATCTTTGCTCTGCTTTCTGTTTTGGTCATTTTCTCTCAATTTCAATCATTTTGTCACCTTTTTTAAATTTTTTTTTGAATCGTGTCAATTTTTGATAATTTTGATGGATGATTCTTTTTTCTTTTTGAAGCAAAATACATTTTTTGGATTCAAATTTTTCTAATGATTTTCACGAATCTGTTTTTTTCCAAATTTGGATTGCAATCTCTCCCCTCTCCCCTCCCCTGTTGATTTTAATAGGTAGTTTCCCGTTCTGAAATAATTCTTCTTATATTTATGAAATTTTTCTTACAAATGATTGTTTATTCTTTCTCAACACTGGAATTATTTTTTTTTTTTCATCAAATCCTCGTTCATGTCAACATTTCTGCTATCTTACAATTGGTGTTTTTGTGTTTGATTTTTTAAAATGATTTCGAATAAATGATTAAATTTCTTTCCTCGCTGTTTGTTTCGGTAGATTTCCCCCTCTTGTTTCAATTTTGGAATTTTTTCAGTAGTTTAACACATTTTTCGATTATGTTTCCGGAATCCAATTATTTTTTTCGTGTTTTCTTTTTGCATTTTGACTTACGAGTAAGTTTACTTTCGAAATGTTGGTAATAATCTTTTTTTTTGGGGGGGGGGGGTGTTTGTAATTACTTGATTATTACCTGTTTTGATCTTTTACTAGTGTTCTTTTTTTTTCAAAAATGTGTTTTTCAAAGCTTCCAAGTTTATCGAGCGACAAAATTTTTTTCGAAATTTTTTAAAACTCATTTCCTAGAAAATGGATGAACTGATTTCGATGAAACTTGAAATCTCACTAGGCTTGCACGATTCCTACAAAGTACGAATACGACCCTCAATTTTTGGTGCATCATTCATGAACGAATTGATCAATTTTTTGAAAGAACCATTCGCCAACGAATCGATCAATTCTTTAATTTATGAATCAATTCGTTCGCGAATGAGTCACTAATAAGAATCAATTCGCTCGCGAATGATTCATAAACAAAAGTCAATTCGTTCGCGAATGATTCACAAAAAATAATTTAATTCGTTCGTGAATGATTCACCAAAAATTGAGTAAATGAATCGATTCGTTCGCGAACGAGTCACTTATACGAATCAATAATTCGTTCGCGAATGAATCTTTAAAAAAGTGGATCAATTCGTTCGTGAATGATTCAGAAAAAATAATTCAATTCGTTCGTAAATGATTCACCAAAAATTGAGTAAATGAATCGATTCGTTCGCGAACGAGTCACTTATACGAATCAATAATTCGTTCGCGAATGAATTTTTAAAAAAAGTGGATCAATTCGTTCGTGAATGATTCAGAAAAAATAATTCAATTCGTTCGTAAATGATTCACCAAAAATTGAGTAAATGAATCGATTCGTTCGCGAACGAGTTACTTATACGAATTGATTCGCCAACGAATGGATCAATTCTTTAATTTATGAATCAATTCGTTCGCGAATGAGTCACTAATAAGAATTAATTCGCTCGCGAATGATTCATAAACAAAAGTCGATTCGTTCGCGAATGATTCACAAAAAATAATTCAATTCGTTCGTCAATGATTCACCAAAAATTGAGTAAATGAATCGATTCGTTCGCGAACGAGTCACTTATACGAATCAATAATTCGTTCGCGAATGAATCTTTAAAAAAAAAGTGGATCAATTCGTTCGTGAATGATCAGAAAAAATAATTCAATTCGTTCGTAAATGATTCACCAAAAATTGAGTAAATGAATCGATTCGTTCGCGAACGAGTCACTTATACGAATTGTTTCGTTCGCGAACGAGTCACTTGAACGAATCGATTTCTTTGCATACGAGTCACTTGAACGAATCGATTTCTTTGCGAACGAGTCACTTATACGAATCAATAATTCGTTCGCGAATGAATCTCTAAACAAAAGTGGATCAATAAAATTCGTTCGCAAAAAATTTTTATTTTACGAAAAGTCGGTCGAGTTTTTTTGGCTATTAAGGTTACTTTTTTTGAGAAAAATTTGCGTACAATACCTGGTAATTAATGTTTTTTTTTCTTCTGTGTTTCAGTCTTTCGGCAGCAGCAGACCAAATTTAACGTCAACCACACCCGAACCAGGGGTAAGTGATTAATTCTACTTTCTATGTGTTTTATGAAATTTAACATACGTTTCGAGCAATTCTCACAAGATGGCCAATCCTCATAAATTGGCAAGTAGGGATGTAAATTACAGAAATATTATTAAATTTTTCAAACAAATAAATAACGATTCTTGAAACTGCAGTAGCGCAAAATAAGTTATGGATGGTACATTAGTTTTTTGATTTTAGAAATATGTAGAAGAGTCTGTATTGCGAAAAGTATGATCGTGTGAGTTGACGCTTGTTTCTCTCTATTTTTTTGAGGTATTCTGCAATGTGGTGTTAGAACACTGTAAAGTGAAAAATAGATGTGACTGTGGATTATGAAAAAGAGTAATATCACGACATAGACGTCGTGTTGGACGTTCTCTCATTCGCTAGTTGACGGCTCGACGCTAATTCGTATCATAGGGACGACGACGACGACGACGAAGGAGCAGTACCATTAGTGAAAAACGATGACGACGATTTCGTAGCGGAGGAGGTAGAAGACAACGACAACGACGACGACTACGCGATGATGATGATGAGAAGTGGCATGCAGAGAGAGAGAACACAGCACACAGAACGACCGAAGCCGAAGCGAACGTCGCCGCGGCGAGATGGCGGTGGTGGGTTGGCAGCCCTCGAGCCTCTCGAGCTGCTTCGCAACTTCGTGAAACTCGTAGTTACGAGCGGCGGCGAAGAGCAACAACAACACGGGCAACTGCTCTGCGTCTCTGTCTTACCGCCACGTTGTCTCTATAACGTTTTCTTTTTCCTTCTTTTTCGAATTTTCTACTATACGGCTTTGCCTTGCACTGCGACTGCGAGCCGAGTACAGAGTGGTATCGTCGCCGCCGCAACTCATCGGAACGCCATCGCCACGCTGCTACTCCGCTCCGTCACTCCGGTCGTTTCGACCACCTTCGTGTGGTTTACAAGAGTTCGGCTTTCTCTTCTGCTGCGTTCTGCGTTATATACGAGTATTATATGGCGCGATTGCGGCGAGGCGAGGCGATATTTCTCCTCGAATGACGTCAGTTTGCTGTGTGTTTGCTTCGAGAGCACCGTAGCGTTTCCATAGATATCTGCAGTGGTGACTGGTGGAATCAGGAATGGTGGTTGGCTGAGGAGCAGTTGAGCCGGAATACTGGTAGAATGATTCGATTTTATCGTCCGTCGATGTCTTGAGTCATCGTTTTAATTGAGAAATTGGCTCATTTTCGTTTCGAATGTTGATGTTGAAAGGGTTTGAAAAGTTTTCACATCGATTTTTTTGGCCTAATACCGGACCCTTGGACGGGTATTGGTTGTTTTGGGTTTCGCGGAACCATTAAGTATAGCTAGGTAGATGAGATAGAGAGAAGATGCAGATCGTGAATCGTGGTTCGTCTTCGTCATTTTGCCCTTGACCAAAGCACTAGAAGCCAGAGGAGACTTACAACATAACCGGATTCGTGCAACCCAACCGACGAATCACTTCAGTTGCGTGGTTGAGTGTGCTTTTATTCAACCGTTTCGTTCGTTCGTTCATACGTATTCGACTCTCTATTGTTGTGTGTTTCGTGTCAGACTTGAAAGAGATACTCAGACCGGAGAAGGGAGAGGAAAAGTGCTTGTAGCTGTTTGAAAAATGAGTGGGTGTGAGTTGTTGACGAGAGTGTCTTGGTCTATCAAGGATACTGTGGGGTGGATCGCGAAAAAATGCTCGGAGGATTTGGACTAAATTGAGGAAAACCCATTTTGAGTTAAGGTTCCCTTGATAAAAAAATTGCTTGGAAGATGCCTCTGTGGGGAAAATATGAATCCTCAAATAGGCGGAATTTTCGAAAAAATAGTAATTTTTTTCGCTCTAGTCCTTACCCAGCCTGTTTTAGGAAGAAATGCTCAGACGACCTTTCAAAAAGTCGCTGGAGGCTCCAAAACGACTTGAAATCCACCAGCGGTCGACTTCGCAGCGTATTGAAATTAGTTTGCAGATCAAATTTCGACTTTCTATCTCCGTTTGATGAAATTTTGAGGAATTTTCAAGTTTCAAAAATCTACTGGAGGCTCCAGTAATTTTCAAAAAATCGCTGGAGGCTCCAAAACGACTTGAAATCCCCCTGCAGTTGACTTCGTAGCGTATTGAAATTAGTTTGCAAAGTAAATTTCGGCTATCCAACTCCATTTGATGGAAATTTCGAGTTCCAAAAATCTGCTGGAGGCTCCAGAACTGCTCAAAACGGTTTGAAACAGTTTCTAATCGATTTGGCATGTCGAGAATGGAGTATATCTCAAATTTCAGTTTTCTTGGTCAATTTGGTAAAATTTTGATTTTTCCCCTCATTTTTGGCCTAAATTTGATTTTCCAAAATTCACCAAAAATTCGAAAAACGCACTTAAGCACTTGAAATTTTTACAGGTGATGAATTTTTCCCTGATCTATCGATCTATCTTTGTACGGTTTGAAAAATTTTGTGCAAGTCCTATGTTGGAACACAAAATCAGCGATTTCGGCTGACCTGTCAATCAAAATGGCCGCCTTTTTGTAAGTAGGGCAATTTTTTTTGAGTATAAGGGCTAGAAATTTTCCTTAGGACTCCCCCTCTAAGAAAAAAGCTGTCCCGGAGGATCGAGGGGGGGGGGGTGGAATAGATCCTTAAGCGGGCTCTCCGACTATACATTTTGCTCAATTTTGAAGACATTTTTTTCGGTTCATGTTAATTTTGAAAGATTTTTAATGCAATCATGTGGCATTTATGGCAAATTTGATTGGTTTCAATATTTTTTTCTTGGGTTTGTATTATATCATTCTAGTAACAACATGTTTTTAGCACTTTCATATACAATTTTTGTCAAATTTTATTACCTAGTATTATCAACTGATTTTTCCTTGACATCCTGATCCTTAATCGCTTGCATTTTTGGATTTCATTGAATTTTCATAATTTGTCCTATGTGAATGTTGATATATGTTTTATTTTATTGACATCGAATAAAATAATAGTCAATTCACAACTATGTTTCGAAATGTTGATAAAATTTTTCAAAGAATTGCTTAGATTATCGAAATGTATCAAAAATTGATTAACGTTCTCAAAAGTGAATGATGACCCCCCCCCCCCCCCCCTCCCCCCAGTTATTGAAAATCACCATAGATTGATGGAAAAAATTTTGCAAAATTGTCTCTAGTTTTGAGAAAATTAAGCAAAGTAATTAAGTACTTATGGTTTATTTTTCATTTTTTGATGAAATTTACAAAAATCAAATTTGGATCGAAATTGAAAAAAAAAATCAAAATTTTCCCAAATCGACTTAGAAAGTTGAAATTTGGGATATCCTCTATTTTCGAACCGTCAAATAGATTGGAAAATATGGTTTCGAACCGTTTTGAGCAGTTTTGGAGAGGCCAGTAAATTTTTGATGCTTTAAATTTCCACAAAATTTTACCAGATGGAATTGGAAATCCAAAATTTACTATCTAAGTATCTTAATTTCAACATAGTTTGTGAAAATTTCAAGCTTCAAAAATCTGTTAAGGGCTCTAGAAGTAATCAAATCGATTCAAAACCGTTTCCAATCGATTTGGCGGATCAAAAATGGAGTATATGTCGAATTTCAGCTTTGTAGGTCAATTTTACTGAATTTTGAATTTTTTCTCATTTTTGGCTCAAGATTTACCAAAAAACGAAAAGTGTACCTCAATCCTCAGCTGCTGAAATTTTGGCTGGTGATATATTTTCGCATGCTCTTTCAATCTAGCTTTGTCCGGTTGAATTTCTAGAGAAGATGAATATTTTATTGAACCCAAGTTTCGAGTAAAAATGAACTGTAGTACAATTAGATGTTTCAAAATGGGTTAAAATTTCGCGAAAAATCCGCATATTTCTGAGAAAATATTTTTTGAATAAGTATTTTTTTTTTTAAATATTTTTTGAATATTTTTAAAGAATTTTTAGCATAAATTGGATCATGATTTCTCGGATTTTTGAAAAAGTGTCATGTGAGCTATCGAAGTGGGTTGAAATTTTGCGAAAAATTCAAATTCGGATTTTTCAAAGTGTCATGTGACCTATCAAAGTGGGTTAAAATTTCGCGAAAAATTCAAATATTTTGTTGAAAATAATTTCTGAGCCCAAAATGGGGTCATGATTTTTCGGATTTTTGAAAAAGTGCCATGCGACCTATCAAAGTGGGTTAAAATTTCGTGATAAATTCAAATATTATAACCAAAATGTTTCTCGAATATTTTTGAAGAATTTTATGCACAGGATTGAATTATGAATTTTCTGATTTTTAAAAGAGTGTCATGCAACCTATCAAAATGAGTTGAAATTTCGCGAAAAATTCAAATATTTTGATAGAAATGTTTTTTGTGCATTTTGGAAGAGTTTTTAAGCCCTGATTGGGTCATGATTTTCATTTTTTGTTTTGTTTTTTTTTGAAAAAAGTATCACTCAAATTTGTGAATTATGGTTTAAAATTTTAGCTGAAATTCAAAACTTATTTTCAGGATTAAAAAAAACTTACTGCTTCCAATTTGTTCGATTTTCGGAAATTATGAAAACAGGGATAAGTGTGGGTCCTATCAAAGTAGTCTCAACTCTTTTCTTTCACACCATATGTTTAAACCCATTCGAATGCACTAATTGCAGGTTACATAGTACCAAACTCCGCACAGACTAAATGGCACCAATTCAATTGCTTTCATTTCTCGTAAGCATTTCACATCGAATACCTACGTTCTACGTTCTTCATCCCCAAATAGATTTTAAATGCCTTTGCCTACGAAATGATAGTGAAAGGGATACGAAGTTCATTAAACGATCGCGGTACATTGTACTATATTAACAACACGGTTACTCTCTTTGCCTTTCCATCCCTCATGCTAGCCCTTCGTCGTCGTACCCAAATCCGACGACTATAGGCGTTTTCTCCGAGACATTCGGCGTTCTGCTTTCATCTCTTTTTGTCGTCGACGACCACGTACATTTCACGGAATAACAAAAGAGCGAGTAAGAGAGAAACGTGCAGGCAAAAGCGAACGATCCCTTTAGGACATAATTATAAAACTGACCTACCCGTATAACCCTCAGAATGTAACTCTCTCTCTCTCTGTCTTTCTCTGTCTTTCTCTCTCACACGCGCGTGTGAAACAGAAATACGCAGAATACTATAAGGGAGGAGAAAAAGATAAAGCCATCTTCGCCAAAATACCCACCTAGAAAACCGCCACGTCTTCTTCTCAGCAGTGTTTCACGTCGTCGTCGTAATTCAAAAAGGAAAATTCCTCTACATTGTTTATTGTACGTACCATTCCGCTCGACTCACCCCCTTGCTAGACATTCTTCCTTCTTTGTAGGTACATCGCAGGCAGCTCATTCACCTTATTATACTCTTACACGTCTCATTCTATTTGTATAATATTATTACGTAGGTATACCGCAGCTACTACGTCGAAAGAAAAGGCCACTAGAGCGATGTGCCTACTCACACTCTTGCCTCTCTTTCCCTCTCTCTCTGTCTTACAACTTCAAACATTCATCAGTACTTCGGTAGATGGGCTAAAGTAAAGGTAGGTACACACAAAAGTACACGTATATACTTCGCCAAACACCTCGACTCGTCGACATTTCCATTTTCCACCCTGCGGAGAAACGGTGTTTTCCGCGCTCGTAACCCTTCCTGCCCTCCGCACCGGGGTGCTTTTTCGCTTTCTGACTCATTTTCATTTCGGTCTGGGCGACGACGAGCGACGCATCTTGAGGTATGCAACGTCGAGGCGGCAGGTGGTGGTGTTTTTTAATGAAATTCCGACGTCGAAACTATAAATCACCTTCTAATTAAATTATACGCCGTGGCGTCGTCGTCGTCTCGTTCTGTCTTTCCTACGAACGAGTACGTTTCATTCTCTCTCTGTCTAGAATCGTTTTGCCCACCACAGCGTGTATATTTTGTTATACTATTCGTCGTAGTCGTCGCCGCGAGGGGTTTTTATGACACACGAATGTATACGATAACTTTTGCTCCAGGCAGACGGATCGTTTAATCAGCTGTTTTTCAATTCGACCTCGTTTTAATGAAATTCGGACTAACACGTAACCTATTGCATTCATTCATTTCTAACTACACGAGTAAGGGAGACCGTGAAAAGTTGATGACTCTGTCACACGTATCGAATATTATGCTGATTTCCTTCTCTAGTGATACCTGAATTTGGACAGATGAGTTCTTCTGTGACAGGTAGAGGAGAGGTTTGCACAGAATATTTTCTAGAATTATTCGCTGGGGTCTCAAAAAAATTTATATTAAATTTCCCTTGAAACTGATTTTTTTTTTCAATTTTTTGAATTTTCAAAAATAAACTTCAGCATCTGAAATTTTGATTGAGAGCTGGTTTCAGAACGTGCTTTTTCGCGATGTGGCTTGGTTTAGTTCAAATCGGAGTTGTTGACACGTTTTTACTCTATTGGGTTCAAAACCCATAAATATAGAACGAAGAAAGTATAACTACGACGTTGAAAAATTTGCAATTTTATAATTTACGAGCGAAAAAATTGAATATTTGATAAGTAGATTTTATTATTATCGTTATTATTATTAAAAATATGCATCGAGAAAGGAGTAAAATACGTATATAGAAGGCTATAAGGGATAGAGAGAAAAGAAAACACACGAACTGAACCGCTCGAGCGATGGTTTCATCAAAGTATATACATTTATACGAGTTTATTTGCATACTTATTACCCAAGTATACTCGTAGGTACGAGTAACTATACTGGTATCTTTATGCATTACGAAGCAGCTCTCTGCGAAGCAACTATGCCGATGTGGTTGTTGTTGTTGTTGATGTCGTTGATGAATCATTGTGAATTTTTGCGGCAAAGTGGTTTTTCTTCATAATTTGTAGGACGAATATGTATATAGGTATAGGATAGGATAGGATAGTCAGGTACTTATATATTATTATATGGGGTTTAGTTGTTGGTTTTTTTTTCTTTTACGATATCGAATCGCGCCAAGGCAAGGTATGTTTGCGGCTTGACGTTGTCGTGGCATGGCATGGCACTCCTTGGTTGAAACGTTGAAAACGCGATTATGAATCAGAATAGAGTTGTTTTAGTGGTACATACACGATCGAAGGGGAAGTAAAATGTAGTACGTGTTCGAGTTGCTTGTCTAGATTCGATTATAACGGTTGTGTTGCGAGTTGTACGCTTGCGAAGGTGGAAAATGAGCGAAAATTTAGGTAAATGGTGAAATTAGGAGAGAAAAGAATCGAGTTTTCCTAATACATTTGAGATGAGATTTTTTATGGAGATTGAAAATGAGGGGAAATGTTGCTAATTCTGGAATCACACAGAGAGAGAGAGGAGTCGTTTTTTCCAGCCGTTGAATTGAATCATTCGTAGGAGTTGAAATTGAAAATGAGTGAAAATGTTGCCAAATTATAAGATTAGGAAAGAAAAGAGTCGTTTCTTCCAATCTTCTTGATAAATCGTTCGTGGAGTTGAAAATGAGCAAAAATGTTGAAAATAAACGAAAATTCAGATGAATCATCAGATCGAGGAGAAAAATAAAGAATCATTTCTCCCAACGTTTCAGATTGAATTGTTTGCATAAGTTGAAGATAAGCAAGAATGTTGTCAAATTGCGGTTAAAACTTGAAAATGAACGAAAATTTAGATAAATTATGAGATTGGGTGAGAAAAGAGTCGTTTCTTCCAACTTTTGAGAATTTTGAGATGAATGGTTTGCCCAGGTCGAAAATCGACGGAAATTTTGCTGAATTACGGAATCAAAATGGGAAAGAGTCGTTTCTGCCAACGATTTTTAATGATCGAGTCATTTCACGTCTAGAATCAGTGATCATTGGTTCGAGAAATTGAAAAAATTGCAGAAAAAAAGAAGAATTGAATTAACTTATGAATCGATCTTAGCAAGGTCGCGAACGATTCGTTTTCTCATTCGGATAGTGAACGATATTTTGATCGCGAACGAAATATTCAATACGAATGTTCTTTTTTTTGGAGTTTGTTGAAGTTGATTCTTTTTGTTCCAAAAAATATCAACGTTGTTGAACTGTTTGGTTGGAAGGGGGGGGAGATTTGGAAGAGGAAAAAGGTTCTATCAATGTTAAGGTGAAGATGTAGTATTTTTTAGAGTGAAAGAATTTGGGGGTGTCTGGACTAATTCGTTCTCCAAATGATTTATTAGTATCGTATTTGGATTTATTATACTATTTCTAGGGTCGTTTGCGAACGAGATGCTTCGAACAGTTCGAACGACTTCTTTCTAAAAAGTAAAAAGTTCCTAGTTCACTTTTAAAATCGTTGAAGTGAAAAGTGATAAATCTTCTTGATTGAAGTTTTGGTGTCAGATTCATTAGCATGCGTTGAGTTTCATGCGTCGTTCGCGAACGATTCTCGATTCTATTCGTGATACTTATGAGTCGTTCGCGAACGACCATTGTTTTTTGCGTGATTTCGAACATTTTTCCCGCTATTGATTGAGACAAGCTGTGTTCCGCTGGATTTTCATTTTCATTTTTTTATGGGCAAAATGATTCTTTTCTCGTTATGATGGATTGATAGAGATGAATCGAATCGGAGAGAGCAGAATCATTTGTGAACGATTTGAATTATCGACCAGCCTCTTTTCGCTTTTTTTTTGGTCGCATTTCTTGGATGATAAATTGAGGTTGTTCGCGAACGATTCTCATCATAATGTTTACGAATCGTTCGCGAACGACTAATTTTGTGAGATTGTATCTGCGCGATAGTGAGGAAATTTTTGGCAAATTGAGACAAGTTTTGTGTAGTTGAATTTTTAGCATGGGCAAAGCGACTCCTTTTCTAATTTCCGTGAAAATGAATCAATTTAGAGAGAATCGAATCATCCGTGAACGATTTTCAAAAATTGCGCATGACTTTTCGCAGGTTTTTTACTCGTGGTGTTGTCGAAGCATCTCAACAAGTGAATATTGAGGTCGTTCGCGTACGATTCTCGATTGTGTTCACACGAGTCGTTCGCGAACGACTAATTTGGTAAATTTGATTTTGTGCGATGCCGAATAAATTTTGTAAAAATAGGGACGAGTTGTTAACCTGAGAATTTTTTACATGGACAAAATGATTCTTTTCGTGCTCGATTCTGAGAGGGTAGAATCGCCTGCGAACGACTTGAAAAATATGAATATTCTAGTCTACATTTCCGCATGCAGTTGCAGTTTGTTTATCTTACTTCAGGGTGAGAAAAAAAGATATAACCGTGAATCGTTCGTGAACGCGAATTGATTCTTATATTTCTGGTGATTCAGTTGTGATAGGGTTGAGTGTTCATTCGCATGGGCAAAGCGATTCTTTTTTTGATGATTCGAATTTTTTGGAGTTTTTTCGAAAGTTCGTGAGAGATCATGTTGTCCATAGTTGATCAATTGATTATTGATGCTTTCTGGTTCGAGTCGGTCATCAGTCAATGAATGCACGGGGAAAACGATTCTTTTTTCAACTTTTTGATCATTCCAATAGTATCGACGAATTTTTTGGCTAAATTTTTGAATGTGAATTTGTTTTTATTCCGATATGAAGGTTCTGCTTACGAAGCGAAGGTAATTTTCACAAAAATGAGGAGCGAGAGGGAGCAATATTCGAGTAGAAAAAAAAAATCATTACTTCGTTGTATTTTCGACGAATTTTCGGCAGGTTTTTCCCGCTACTGGAATTCATTTTACTCTTTAGCTCGGTGGTAGAAAAAAAATTAATGAAGTAGGACGAGAAACACTAAGAAGATAAATACCCAGTAGAGAGGAAAAGACCGAGAAAGAAAATCGCCTCGAGCGAAATGACGCGTTTCTTCAAAGATTTATTCGACTATATACTATACTATTAACGACGTTGTTCGACATCATATAGCAGCACGGAGATTCTACGAAATATACAGTAATTTATATGTATTATGGTAACGATGAAAGTGGTCGGTGAAAAAAAAAAAAAAAAATCAAGGTGTTTATGGGAGCGTCGAAGAGAAGCGAGGAAAGAGGTTATTAATCGATGATTTACGATTACGTATACGATATTTTGGGAACACGAGCGATATTACTGTATACGGCTTGTTTACCGCGTGTTGTGTGTACTATTTATTTAATATTTTTTTTCTTCTCACTTCTCGGTCTATTATTAAGTAATTAAGAGATGTATCGTATCGGCAGCTAGAGGTGCGGGGTGAAGTGCGGTTCGCGCGCGCGTAAGGCGCGAGTCGCGAGCTTCGAAGCACGTGCCAGGAAACGTATTGTTATTTTTTATTCATTTTCTCGGCGTTTTGTGGTGGCATCGGCATCATAGAGACGAGTAAATTACCGACACATCGATGACGTATGTTTTTACATCTACTGTATCTCTGTTTGTCGATTTTAATGTTCATCTGCGTTCGTCTCTCTTTAGATTTTCTCATGTGCTTATGGCTCGTGCCTGTCATACTTTTGCTTTCTCTCTCTCTGTTGTTGCTTCTTCTTGCTGCAAATAGGTATTTTTACGCACCTATATATTTTTTATACGTATTTGATGTGAAAAAAAACGAACGTGTAATATATGCGTCGATGTAGTATAAAAATATTATACGTCGTCGTAGTCGTCGTCGTCGTCTAAGCTGCAGCATTGCAGCAGTGCGGTGTTATTGACATTGACACGGTTTCTAGAAAAAGGGGGAAAAGAAACGCCGCAAAAACAGAGATAGAATATATGCGAAAGAGAAAGAGAGAAAGAAACACGCGAAATAAAAAGAGAAAGATAGAGGAAGTGTTGAATGAATGAATGGAAGGAACGACTGACTGAATGAATGAATGAGCGAATGAATGAAAAAAAAAGAGATAAATTCAAGCCACGCGGATATCACCCAAGGTCGTTTAATTGGCATATGTATCGGTATGTTATGGAATGGGGAAAAAGTGTACCTATATTATCATCAACATAGAGAGAGAGAATCGAATCTCCTTTCTTTCTGTGTGTTTTTTTTTGCTTCCTTTTTTTTGCCATTTTATTGTACTCGAGGTATTCACAACAAAAGGTACCTTAATAGCGTGGTGGCGCTTTATTGGGGTTGATGGTGCGGAAGTTTGGCCGCTCGTAAACAATACCTTTACACGCACATTTTATGATCGACGAGTTAGTGGTACTGTATATTGGTCTAGTTTAGTGTCTCTTGCTGTAGCTTGGCTCTGGATAATAATGGTGCTCTCTTTGTCGCACGCTTTTGTCTGCGAGAAAGGTCCTTCTCTGGATACATGACCGTTATGCTTGTACTACCAACCCATTCGTATTGGGTGGATGGTGTAGCCATTTATTAGGTTATAAGCTGTCTTTTGTGTGTACGAGGACCGAGTGTACACTGCACACCCGGATACAGTCGGCTAATAAATTTTCCTAGGTCGGCCACTGACCCTTCGAAAGCGTGGCGCGAACCCAATCCCGATGGTTTAATTATGTGTGGAAACGATCGACTCCTCGGTAGACTAGCAAGGTGTGTGTGTTTTTTTTTCGAAGTGTCCTTTGATGGTGTTGTGGTTTTTTTTTTGGCTGGCAGGGAGGGAGGGGAACCTGTGTATGGTTCATTGAAAGAAATAAGAATGAAAAGGATGGTGGTTTGGGGTAGTTGGAGGGTTACAGGGTTATGGATACGTTATCAGGTGTACTTTTGTTGGAAAGAAAGGTTGAAAGGAGGGGTCATTGCCTTTGGAAGGAAATGATTGTAGATTGGAGTGCATTGAGATATGTTTCTTGGGCGCAGATTTGTTTTGGATTGCGGTGAAAGTTGAAAAGATTTGATTTTTTTGGTCGAATTTGGCCTTTTCAATGCATTGAGAAGATGCTCTGTTTGATTTTGCCACCAGATTTTCTTTCCCTTGAGCAGCGATGTCATTTGCTTTTGATTTTTTCCAATGTTTCGTACTTCGTACGTATGCATGACTTGTACTGGTTGTTTTGTCTTGTATGTAGTAATTTTCAAACAACAGAGTTCAATTTATTTCAACTTTTAAGGCTTCTCGAATGTCCGAAGATACACTATAGTATTTCGACGTGTATTTTTTCCTACACTCCAGCTGTAGTACTCGTACTTTGAACGCCTGGTACCCTGTTAGCCCTTCTCCTCGGTTGTAGATTCTTCGTTCGATGACATTAAGGATCAAATTACTGTACTAATAGCTGGACGACTTGGGTAAGAAAGAGCATACGTCTTAATTGACGGACATTGTGGGCTTTCTTGATACAATTGTACGAACAATGTTTTGGAAATGAGAAACAGATGTGGTGATTTTAATGTTTTTTTGCGTTTTCTGTGTTTGATGTGTGAAAAAATAAAGTTTCGTTCGCGAACGATTCATTTTCGGCGAACGATTCGTTCAAATGATTCATTTTTGGTGAACGATTCGTTCATATGATTCATTTTCGGTGAACGATTCTTCAAAAGATTCATTTTTGGTGAACGATTCTTTAAAAGATTCATTTTCGGTGAACGATTCTTCAAAAGATTCATTTTCGGTGAACGATTCTTCAAAAGATTCATTTTTGGTGAACGATTCTTTAAAAGATTCATTTTTGGTGAACGATTCGTTCAAATGATTCATTTTTGGTGAACGATTCTTCAAAAGATTCATTTTTGGTGAACGATTCGTTCAAATGATTCATTTTATGGTGAATTGATATTGGTAGAGTTATCGCGTTGTGGTTTGATTTTCGGTGTTTTGAATTTTGCGCTGAATCGGGTTGAAATTTGAGTTTCGTTCGCGAATGATTCACGTGTGGGTGATTTGCTCTTGTATGAACGATTCATTCTGGCGAATAATTTCAGTTGAGTTGATGTAGTAGGTACTAGGTATTGATTTTTCGTGTATTTTCATTTTGCACTTTTGCGCCTGATGGACTCGAAATTGAGTATTCGTTCGCGAACGATTCAAGCACAAACAATTTGTTGAAACGGATGGAATGATTTCAGTGTTTTTTGGCATTTTTTATGTATTATCGTATCAGAAAATGGAGTTTTGTCCTTGAACGATTCATTTTCCATGAACGATTCAGTTTGATTTTTGATCGCGAACGATTCATTTATGGATGAGTTGTTCTAATCATTTAATGATTCATTTATGAACGATTCGTTCTTGCGATTCATTTCGAAGGAATTCATGTTCTGATGTTTGATATTTTCAATTTTGTACCCAAAAGACTCAGAGTTTAGGGTGTTCGTTCGCGAACGATTCGTTCAGACGATTCATTTGAACGACCGCTTCAAGTGATTCATTTCTAGGTAATTAGACGTCTCGAGGTAGATGTTTTGAATCCTAGATATGTATTTACAATTCTACATCTGATGGGCTCGAAATTTGATTCTCGTTCGCGAACGATTCGATTCGTGCATGTAAAACTCGTTCTGGCGATTCATTTAAGGGATTTATTTCAATATCGTGCGAAATTTTTGCGTTTTGAGGTGATCTGAGCAGTGATGCTTTTAATTATTTTGCAGCTGATGGATTCTAAATTTTGGTTTTCGTGCGCGAATCATTCGCGAACGAAAAATTTGTTCTATTGATTCCTTTGAGGGATTCATTTCTAAGTACATATAACGATGCAATATTTTTCAACTTCGAGCTGATTTTTTGATTTATTGAATCTTAAATTTTGCATCCAATGGACTCGAGATGTTGATTTTCGTTCGCGAATGATTCGTTCACGAAAGTTCGTTCTAGTGATTCATTTCAAACTCAAAGTGCTTTTATATTTATGAATTCTGAACTGATTTTTTTTGAGCTTTTACATTTTAATTTTTGCATCTGATTGACTCGAAATTTTACTTTCGGTCGCGAACGATTCGGATAGAATAATAATTGATTAACTCGTTCACAATGATTCATTCGAAGGATTCATTTCGCTCTGGTTCGATAATTTTAGACTCTTTGCTGATTTTTTGATTTTTGATGTTTTCAAATTTTACAAGGTATCTTGAGTTATAGACTCGAGATTTTGATTTTCGTTCGCGAACGATTCCTGTACAAAAATTTTGTTTTAATGATTCACTTATGAGATTCATTTTAAGGTGGTTCGATATTTTTGGAATGTGACTTTGAGCGGATCTTTTGGTATTTGATGTTTTCAACTTTGTGTCTGGTGGACTGGAGATATTGATTTTCGTTCGCGAACGATTCACTCAAGAAAAATTCATTACAATGATTCATTTGACGGATTCATTCCAAAGTGGTGTTTGCATTCTAAGCTGGTATTTTTCATTTTGGAATTTTCAATTTTGCATCCGATGTAGGTTACTCGAGATGTGGTTTTCGTTCGCGAACGATTCGTACACACGAAAAATTCGTTCTAGTGATTCATTTCAAACTGCTTTTAGATTTCTGGAACGAATCTTTTCGATTTTCAAAATTTTCAATTTTGCATCTGATAGACTCGAAATTTTGATTTTCGTTCGCGAACGATTCACACATGAAAGATTCGTTCCGATGATTCGTTTCAAAGTTGTGCAAAATTTTTGCATTCCGAGCCGATCTTTTGATTTCTTATGCTTTTAATTTTGTAACTGATGGACTCGAAATTTGGTTGTCGTTCGCGAACGATTCGTTCACGAAAGCCTCGTTCTGATTATTCACGTATAAGGAAGTCATTTCAACGTGAATTCATCGCTTTTGCTGTTAATGAACTTTTCAAAAAATGGTATTTCGAAAGCTATACCACAGTCGCAATACTAAACCTGAAGGAGTAGAAGGTCGCCCAGTATTGTTGCAATATCTGTAATCCATAGTCTCACATTATTACAGAGACACAAAAGCCTTAAGAAAAGGACAGTACTGGTTTGAATCATCGAGTGTACAGTACAATAAGAGTACAAAATGCAAACTGTAAAATGCCACATGTTGTGTAATTCGTCCCCTTTTACCTTGATAGGATAAAAAGTCGTATATGTAAACTTGAAATACATAAAAGTTGTTGAAAAGCGTCAAAGGAAGACGCAGCACATCGTATCGTGAAAACCGTAGTAAGTAGGTAGGAGGAAAAGTAAAGGAAAAAATCGTGAACGGGAGACGCGAAAAGATTTACTACTTGTGTAAAAGTAGGTAAGTGTTTGTTTATGGTTCGTCGTTTTTACTACATTTTATGGAAATGACGGCGGCCCGGTGTGGCGGGACGCGGCGGTGGCTGGCGTTCGTTGGCATGCAAATGTAGCAGGAGGAATATTACTTTACTATATATACTCTATATTCGTCTGTTTGCGTAAGCGAGAAAGAGAGTGTGTGTCTGTGTATGTATTGGTTGGTAGACGACTATACAACAGAAGCAGAGACGAAGGGTAGCGCGTTAACTTTTACCCCGTCGACGGAGACCGATTTCCCGGTATGGTATAAATTCTGTGTCTTTCTGCGTGTACCTTGACCTTATTTTGCACACTTTTCACGTGGTCGTTAATGTATTGTGTAGCCATCGCCGTCCTCCCCCAGCCGCGGCCCGACTCGCGACTGCCTGCTTCCCTTCATCCATCTCTGTCTCGGTGTGCTTTACTTTATCCGTTGGTGGATTGTGTTGCCGATGGTCAGAACTTTCATTATATCCTTTGAACCCTGTGAGAAAGAGAGTGTGGTGGTTTTTTCCTTCCAGTCTGCGTTAGACCGCGAAGTATTCAAAGGTATTTCTAAAATGGTATAGTATGAGATGAAAAGCTATATGCGTATACTTTGGAGGTTAAGAGTAGGAGCAGGAGCAGGGTGTCGTGAAACGGAAGCGGGTAGGGATGGGGATGTATTGTGCGTATGTCAGCCTACTGTACCACTACGAGATGATGGTGAAGACGTTTTCATCTTTCCATTTATAATGTCTCCCCTGCCCTCCCTTCTTCTGCGTGTGTTGGCTTTTCGTCGATGCGGTGTCGTGTTTTTCTCCGTCAATGTCGGCTTTCCCGGTTTTCCCATTCATCGCGTCGCGCTTTTCTCGTATAGTACGAGTATTTTCTGTAGTGAAATGACGTCGCATGTCACGTGTTTGTGGTTGGCTTATGGCTTAGACAATTCGTCTGTGTTAGTGTCAGTTCAATCGACGACCTTTGAACGGAATTTTTGGAGCACGTGATTGTACAAAGAGAAACATCGAACCTAGGTAGCGTGAAAGGGAGGCTGCGAAATGGTTTGAGAGAGGTGTTGGTGGATGAATAATCATGGATTCTTTTTGTGTGGTTGGATAAATAATTAGATGAGATGTGAATTGAAAAAACGATTCGCCTTATAAATATGTAGTATCAAAAAGTGATGAAATTTGCTCTAAATGCGTGAAAAAGTGTTGAAAACTTCTTTGAAGGTAATAATGAAAAATCTGAAAAAAGTATCGTGAAAAAAAAGATTGCAAAAAGTCACAAAAAAAAAGAAACAGATCACAAAACTTCAGGAAAAAATAAAAAGATCGCGAAAAGTCGAGAAAAAATGAAAAGATCGCAAAAAGTTGAGAAAATAGAAAAAGATCGCGAAAAGTCACAAAAAAAATAAAAAGATCGCAAAAAGTCGAGAAAAAAGAAAAAGATCGCTAAAAGTCACAAAAAAAGAGAAAAAGATCGCAAAACTTCAGGAAAAAATAAAAAGATCGCGAAAAGTCGAGAAAAAATAAAAAGATCGCAAAAAGTTGAGAAAAAAGAAAAAGATCGAGAAAAG
Organism: Planococcus citri; assembly: GCF_950023065.1. Taxonomy (NCBI): domain Eukaryota; kingdom Metazoa; phylum Arthropoda; class Insecta; order Hemiptera; family Pseudococcidae; genus Planococcus; species Planococcus citri. The sequence goes on from NC_088681.1 coordinate 9,736,505, forward strand.
TCACAAAAAAAATAAAAAGATCGCGAAAAGTCGAGAAAAAAGAAAAATATCGCGAAAAGTCACAAAAAAAAGAAAAAGATTGCAAAACATCATGAAAAAAGAGAAAGATCGCGAAAAGTTGAGAAAAAAGAGAAACATTGTGAAAAGTTGATGAAAAAGAAAAAGATCGCAAAAAGTCACAAAAAAAGAAAAAGATCGCGAAAAGTTGCGATTTTTGAACATCAAATTTTAGTAGACACCCTCATTGAGAAAACCTTCAACTGAAACTACTGATAAGATGTCCAACTTTATTTTATTATTTGGTAATGCTTTTTAATGATGGTTTTACTTTTTTCACCAAAAATAGAACACCCTGTTCTTCGCTCTAGAGAATTTCCGCATAATTCGCGTGAAATTTTCGCAAATAATAGATTCGATGCGAACAGAGGACAATTTTTCGTTGTCGTAAAGCGTACTTACTACGTGTATATCATTCGCTCCACTCCTGTCTCTCTCCTCCCCCCTCCCCTGTTTAAGTCTTCTTATACCTCTGGTAGCATTTTTAAAGTTCAGTTGCACACACAAAAAAGTGAAGGAAAAAATGGTACTGTACCACGGCCATCTATCATGGCGTTGTGTAAGTAAGATTTATATCGCGTCGCGTGCCATCTGCGCTGCTGCTGTCCGTGCTTCGGCTGCTGTCTGCGAGACGCTTCTCAGCAACAAAATCCGCAATAAATTTCGTTACTAGTGCTGCGTCTAGGTTGTGCCCTTTTTTTTTCCTTTTTTTTTTATCTGCCACGTCTCACTATTTCGAACCTTTTTCGTCGTCGGATTCCTTTAGCTTTTCTGTACGTAACAGCGAAAGCGTACGTGCAAAAAAGGCGGTATAAATTTACCTCGGGATGAGATGAAAAAAGAGTTTCCCAATTTCATAGCTGTGAGGTGGAATGGGTGCTTAGAGGTCGAGGTGGGAGGGGGGTCTTCTGAGTTGGATAAAATAAAGAGGAAGTGTTTGAGAATATGCAGTTTTTTCAGTCAGTGGTGCAATGATGAGGAAGGATGGAATGGATTTGAGGATGGAGGTACTTTTCGCCTCAGAAATTTTGATTATGAAAGATACTTTCTCGAATCCATACTGGAACCATTAAACCATTATACAAAGTCTTCTCCTCGTGACGAAGATGCCTGGTTTCTGCATCAACAACATACTCTTAGTCATCGTCATCGCGATAAAATGCGCTTCTCAGCACAATCCGTACATATTACTCTGGTATTTTAATGCGCGGTATTCGAAGCCACGAAGATGACGTCATCATTAAACGCCGGTTAATAGGTTGCATAGTATGCATTATAGTGTATCTTTGTCGTAGCCTACTCCCCATCATCACTGCATCTTGCTCACTCGACTTGGTAGAATGTCTCGATGCCTACGACACGATATAATTGATGTGATTTATGCTGAAAGTGGTTTTCTTCTCACTCTCGTCGTATACTCGTGTGCCAAGAAAGATGGAATATTTGTGCGAATGCAGCGGAAAGAAAAACGAAAGAGAGATGGGGGCCGAGCAGGAAGAAATAAGGTCAACGGTACTATTATGTACATATATTTCAGAGTTCGCTGTCGAGGCAGTAATTAACGCAACGTTAGAAGGAAGGAAACAGCTATAGCAGTGCTGATTAACACATCGAGAGCGGAATGAGGGGCTTGTACTATGACTATGATTACCAAACCCAATTGCTGCGCAGAAAAACTTGAGGAAAAATTCGAGGAGCTGGAGAGAGGAAGAAAGAGAGGAAAGTAGTGGAAAAGTTGACTGAATCAGAAATGTGTGGGTGAGTTGGTTTTTTCCATCTGTGGTTGGAAAATTTTTCGAACAGGGAAATGATGAGCCTTTTTTTACAAGATGACATTATCGAATGGTGGGAGGGGGCAAGATGCACTACATTAGGTGTTTACATTCTTATCTAATATTCATTAGTGTGAGAAGGGTGGGACGTAAAAAGATGGGTAGAGGGAATGAGCAAGTACACAGCGAAAGAAATGTATACCCTGTAAAAGTCGATCGTGTGGAAAATAGCATTACAAGAAGAGAACTCGCTCTCCGTTGTCGGGAAGATGAAGAAGAGGAGGGTTAATATTATCGAAAACATGGTTTATCTAGCGTTGTTGACGAGACTGCTTGGTCTTGGGCATTGGGAGATTGACCAACGTGTGCGGTGCTCTTTGGGCCGTATCTCGACTGCATCTCTGTGTTATTTTTTGCTCGTTCCGGCCAGTTTGTTTTAATTAAATGGTTACTCGGTCGTTGGGTATTGTTGTTGTTATTATTGATGAATTGGCGGCGGCGGCGTGATGTAAAACGACGACGTGGCTTAGAGTGGGTAGCGGGAGGGGTAAACTGTAATGATACGGTTAATTTTTCGCTATGTTTTGGAACGATGATGAGGTAATTATAGTGTGTTGCTGGTATGTGTAGGAGAGTGTGTATATGTATAAGGAGTCGCTAACTGGCTGGAAGATCGGTTTCAAAGGTAATTGGAAGCTGGATTTATGGTGCTAATGGAAGTTGCAGGGATGAAAGTGAGGTGTTCGGGTAGAGTTTGGTCATCCAATCATCCATGGATTTAGAGCTGGAATTTTGGAAATGGGAGGAAGATGTTTTTATTCATTTTTTGTCATGTCAATCTTTCATCTATTTGCCATCAAAAAGCTTGAAAGCTTTCCAGTCTGTCGCTTCAGCTTGTGTTCTCATCATTTGTGACTCATTCAAATTCTGATGATAATTGAACTTCTGTTCGGTTCGTTCGAACGAAGGAGCCATAATCACTGGTACGTGTCGCGATGCTGCCATTCTTGTTGCATTATTATTGTAGTTGGCAAAGGTGGTGGTGTTCTTTGTAGATGACCCGGCACGTTGATGATGATGATGATGATGATAATGATGATGATGTCCATGGAGTTTCTAATGTGTATTTAACAGCGTACGAAGTCATGGGCCTGGCGAGGTGCGCAGAAGGTGCTGAATAGAGTATGGGAGAAGATGTGTATTCGGTGCTGGACATATGTTTGGTTTTAATTAATGCGATTGTCATACACGATGAAAGGTTGAGGAAGTTCATGGCACATAGATAGAGGATCTGATTGAGTGAATTTGGTAAAGATGACAAAAAATATTTATTTATTTATTTATTTAGTTTAAAGTCACTATCGACAACATTGAAATTGACATTTTGTTACCTTTTTTAAGATGGATGACTAAAGATGCCTTCTGAGGGTTCAGTGTAAATGACTTTTAATTCTTCCCTCTGTAGCCTCCTCCTTCTTTTCTTCATCTGGTGAAATTCTGCAAGGACGATAACAGTTCTTCTGATGGTATTCGAAACTATGCTGGATGATAAAATACTACTGATAAGAAACTGGCGGCACGTACATATGTATTTCGTTGTGTAATATTTTAATGATGAGGAGGAATCGCTCGCTCGGTAATTACTGTTGAGAAATGATAAAAGAAGTAGATGACACACACACACACATATAGATGACGGCCTGGCATGGCATGGTATGGCAGATCGCAGGCGAACGGAACGACAACGTTGACAAATGACTATGCTTGTACGTTTATTATCATAATCGAAAATTAGACCAGCTGATTGTGTGTATGTGAGAGAGGCGAAGACGCGAAACAGTGAGAAATTAAGTAGGAATGGGAGAAGAATTGGTGGAGGAGGAGGAGAAGAAAATACGAAGTTAATTAGCGTAAATTGCGAAAACATTCGACACGATGATCGAATCGTACCGGCTGTTTCTTTACGTCGTCGTCATCGTCGTCGTCGTCTGCCCGTGCACGTCTCTTGCCTGGTGCCCATGCCCCCTTTTGCGAGGAGTCCGCGCAGTCGAAGCCGCAGCCGCTGTTAGATAATTCGATAATTGCGTTTACACTTTGAGCCGGACGGGAGGCGAGAGGTGCGGCTCAGGGTAGAAACATGAGGAATCGATCGCCTCCTTTCTCCGCCAGCCTGCTCGTTTGGCGGCTTCTTCGTTGTGTATTGCTACCACCCCCACCCCCTCCACAGTCAGTGTTATTGTGGTTGTTGTTGTTATTGTTGAAATATGGGATTTTGAGAAATTATGTGGTGGTGGATCGGGGAAGGTGGGGGTGTATTTGAGGGTCTCGCAATTTCAGGCATTATGAAATGGTTGCTTTTATAGCAATTTTGGTACTTTATTCGCTGTTTATTGTCAAAATTGACTTATTTTGGTTATTTTTTCATTCAAAAATCAATTTTTTTTTTAGAAAAGGGACCTGCCTCCTAATTAAGTGTTTTTATGTTGAAAAAAAATCTGCAAATGGCAAGTGTGTGGTATCCATATTGAGTGATTTTTATGGTGTGAGGGGGGGGGAGAAGAGAAGGCTGCAGGCAGCTCCAATAGTAAGAAAACGCGAAAAATATCTCGATATTTATTTTTTCTACTCTGTTGAAGTGTTAAATTGGGTTGAAAATTCAAAAGGCACATCGGTGACACATTTTTATTGTATGCTGCAAATTTGAACCCCCTAGATGAATTTAATGGGGTTGCAGAGGCTATTCCAAAGGTCTAAAATCAACGAAATATATGAAAAATTGACCATGTGATTTTGTTTTTCCAATTGAAAAACTTATTGTTCAAATTCAAGAAATGTTCAAAATTGTAATCAAATTCCTTCCTCCATAAAGAAACTTTTTGTTTATTTCTCAAAACGCGAGAGCCTTGATTTTTTTTATTTTGGAATTTTGTTGTAGATACCCTGAAAAAAATGAAAAAAATCGATCTTGTGTGTGTAAGGGGGGGGGGGAGTGAAAATATTTTGGATGATGATTTTTTCTTTTGAAAGGAGTGAAAAAGTAGTGATTTTTGGTTTACAAATTCCTGTAGACACCCTGTTATCCATGGTTTTAATTTTGGCATTTTTCAGTTATTTCAAACTTCGGCTCTTTCGTCTTTCTGCTTTATGGGTCAAATCTGGATCCCAAAAGAGGGCACATTCCTCAAATTTCACCTCATTTGGCTCATTAGAACATTTATGTCAGGTCGTAAAATGCAGCCTCCCTCCCAAAAAATAAATCAAAACTTGTAGTGTATAAAAAAATCTCAGCGAACTTCGTGATTAAAAAATCAAGTGAAAATGTGAAATTTTTGTAGTGTAACGAAAAGATTGGTCGATTTTGGGGGGGGGGGGGGGGTTATTGAGTGAAAATATTGATCACTTTTTTTGAAAGAAATGTTTTTAAAGATTCGGTTATTTCTTTTTCTCCAAATTTTGCTATGATTCCTTGGGTGGGGGGGTCTAAGGGGGCTTTGGCTTCTCATTTTTCAAAATTTGATTGTACTGCAGTTCTTGGGGTCATTTTTGTATAATTCAACCCTGCTGAGTTCAACAATTCCATTACTTTTAAGATCTGAGAAGGACGAGTGCCTGAAATTTGAGTTTTTCCAAGAGAGAATTGTTTTGTTTTCCAAACATACAGTATTACATTATCTTTGGACGAGATTTTCATGGCTTGAATGGTGATTTTCGAATTCTACAGGTCAAGTTTGGTGCATTAGAATCCATTGCAGCATCACATACTCTGATCTCGAGATCACAAGGATGTGAGAAGTTGCTGAAAATTGACGTATTTTCAACATTTTTGTAAACATTTCACTGGCAGAATTTTGGCTAAGAGATGTTCTAAAGCACGCACTGATTCTTCTGCTTGACCAATGCCTTGATGAGTCTCCGTTTTTCTTCACTTGAGAATGGCCCTTTGATGATCCTTGTGAAATGAAAATTTGCTTTTGTTATCTCCATGTTGAGGTGAGCTCCCAAGTCCCACCAAAGAGTGAGGAAAGAACAGAGAACAATTGTAAAAATTTGAGAAAAATGTTCCTAAATGTTTTGGAGTGATCTAGTGCCTGACTGCTACATCCTTATGAGTTGAGATAATTCTCTTGACATTTCAGTAGAATGGTCACTTGCCAGCTCATTTTTCACAGATATCAAACGAGTCAACGTGTAGATAGTTTGAAAGATGGTACTGATGTCCAATAGAGAGACCAGATGATGAGCTGCATGCAATAGGCTGTGTGTATAAGACAGCATATTACACATAACGAATATGTGAATTTTATCACTTTTGGATAATCAAGTCCACACTATTACTTGACAATGACAGCTTTATATGAAAAAAAAAAAAAAAATGTGAGAAAAGTAAGGAAACGAGCAAAAAAAGGACAGAATGAGCCATAGTACGACAATGAAGACGACACAACCACCACCACCACCAGGATGATGATGATAATAATTGCACATAGTAGAACAGAGAGAGAGAGAGACCAGGGAGACACGTGAAGAGGTGGCGGTGTCGTCGGCGCACAAGTACAATAAAATATCGTGTATATAAAGTGTCAACGTCGGAAGCGGTATATAGAGAGAAAGACTGTGTTAGAGGCAAAGCAGATAACCGGAATAAATAATAAAAGGATAAGTATAGAGCAGAGAGTAGTATACACTGCTATATGAGTGAAAGAGCGAGATAGACCGACTACTAGGTGTAGTGAGAGAAAAGAGTAAGAGCCGCGCAATACTGAGTGCAGGAGCGACAAAGACGGAGACAGTCGAGTACACACAGTAGAGAGAAAAAGCAAGCGAGTGAGAAAGAATGAGAGATGGATTGATAGGAAAAAATACGGTCGGCGAAAAGTTAAAAACGATAGAAGTTTAAATGGAAGTTAACATAACGAAGTTGACGTACAATTTTATAATACGGTGCCGGATTCCCGAGCATCCGTTATTTGCGCTGTGCCAGCGCTGTGTGTATGCCCCGTGTTCCCTTATACTGTTGTATATTACATTCTCTGGATGCGATGTTGTCGGTGTAGTATACAGAACGCTGAGCAGCGCTGAAGCCAGCACACAGAGAGCTGAGCGAGCGAGAGAGAGAGCGCGCACACACCAACGAGCAACGAGCAGCAGCAGTGCGACAAAGACGGAGACAGTGAAAATATAAAGCCGATGGAAGCCGAGCCCGTCGCATGGCCGCGTCGATTCCAAGCACGCAGCCTTCTGCCTGTGTGGTAGTGTACGCGTTTAACGAGAAACCAAGCCAAGCGCACTCACACTCGGACGCCGGATACGCACACATACACAGCATACAGCCCATCATCGTGAAAGAACGAACGAAGGAACGAACACCACCGCCACCGCGCACCCCGCCGCATCCCCAAAGCCAAAATACAACAGCCAGCGAACTACCATTACCAGCGTGTACCACTACAACGATAACGATAAATGAGAAACGCGCTTACGTAGCGTTCTCATACACACCAACACAACGTCGCTGACAAGCGCACACGGACGGAGGGGGGGAGCGGGCGGAAGCAAACGAGCGAGTATTATTATACTTACAGTATAAAAGCAACGATGGCGTGGCCCCGTTCCTGCGTAGTGGTGTGTGGTCGTAGCGTAAACGGGACGCTTGTGTGCGTGCGCGAGGTTCGCTTATAGTGTGCTGGCGCGTTATCTGCTGCTGGGAAGCGTATATAGCGACAATAGAGGTACGCGGAGTGCGGTTCGCGGAAGATTGAGAGAGTTGAAAAGGGTACTGCTAAAGCGGCGTTCGTTCGGTTCGGCGTCGGTTGGGGAAGGGTATATAACGAGAGAAACGCGGCGCACTGCTGTGAAAAGGGAATAAGGCCGGAGTGAGCAGATACGGTGGGTCGGGGGAGCGGGGCAGGGAAGGTTTGCGTATACTTTTATACATATACATAAAGCGCTATAGCGCGCTAACGCTGCCGCTTGGTTGTGTTGTTCAGCTTACGTCGTTTTAGAGTACTTGGAGTGTTCGCCGTTCGGTTCACAGTGTAGACCCCGCAAACCCCTGACCCATCTAGCGGGTATTTTCTACTCTGCGCTACGGTGGTGTTTCTCCTCTCTTCCTTGGCCCCTGTGCTGTGCCCGTTGCACTATCCAAGTGCTTCTCTCTTGGTTATGGTATGTTCCAAGCTGCCTGTGTATATCAGCACTGCTGCCTGCCATACTCGACTCCGTTCGACTCGGTATTCTATACTCGCCGTTGTTTTTCTATCTTTTTTTATATATTTTTAATGCTGCTCCGCGAACTCGTGGTATTTTTGGTACAATTTTTTTCGTCCCTTGGATGAAAATGAGCGTTTTTTTGACGCCTTTTTCTCTTCTTACTGTTGTCCTTCTGCACTTGCTCTTCTATGGTATTCCCTTTGTTCTGTTTTAGGTGCGATTAAGGTGGATCTTGAATCATATTTGACCATATTGTTGAAAAACCGTGGTCAAGTGATGAAATGTGGAGGAAGGTGTGAAGTGTTTGTCTTATCTTGTGTATTGAGAAAACCCAAGAGAGAGTAACCGATCAATCCACAATTGTAAAAGTTTGGTTCAAAACACTACTAAAGCTAAAGGAAAACTGTAAGAGTGTAGAAGGCCTTATTTATTTATTTTTTCTAAAAAAACTTTTATGGACTAGCATAATTGAACCTATAAGAAACGTGGAACTTTTGGAGTTCACAACTGATTAAAAAGTGCGGGAAGCAAATACATTTTCTACATAGCTAAAATTATAATAAATTCCTTGATCAAAAAAAAAATATATATATTTTTTTTTTTTTAGAGAAAATTTGGAGTAAAAAATGATAACTGTGAGAAATTTTTTTTTTTGAAAACAAGAAAAAAAATCATTCTTCCCTAGTCTTCAACTGATCAAAAAGTGTAGGAGGCAGAGGCAATTTTGGAGACATTTTTTGGAGGGACTGCAAAGAAACTGCAGGCATCATGAAATTTTTTTTCTATAAGTAAATTCTTCTCTAGAACATGAAAAGTTGTTTAAAACATATCAAACTTTCTTCTCTAATGTTGTACTCAACAGAACCTGGAAAACAAGGGGGGGGGGGACTTCGGAGACTGGATTAAATGGGCCCATAAAAACTTGAAAAGAAATAAAAGACTAGTAGTTTAACATGCAAGAAACATTGTAGTAGGCATAGAAATTTTCTTGAAAATATAAAAGCGTTTTTCCTCAAACTTAGAACAAAAACTGCAAAAAAGTTTTAAAAAAACATTGTCTTGAGTCTTGAATAATTGATGAAAACTGTGAGAAACGTGGAACCCTTCTTTGAAAACAAGAAAAAAACTAGTTCTTTCAAGTCCACAAAATAAAACTGATCAAAAACAATTTATATGACAAACTCCTTAATGAAAAAAATCTGGAGTTGTTACTTTTTCTCACAACTTCAATAATTTGTGGAAAAATAACTGAAGGAAAAACTGTGGAAGTGTGGATGTGAAAAAGAAAAATTTTCTTGAATAAGAGGGGGGAGAGGGAGAGAGTTGGGTCTGGAGTGCCTCGGGCTGATGAAACCAATAATTCTGCCTACTTTTCCATTTCGTCAAAGAAAAATGTCACAAAGAAAATGTCAATCATCCTTTTGTGTAAATGGCCCAAAATAATGAATGTAATAGTTTAGAGCAAGATTCGCAATAACAATGATGAATATCTAGTCAGGCGATAAAATTGGCCCAATCTATCCCTTATTGTACTGCACTATGGAATAAATAAAATATGAGGATGCCAACGCAAGCAAATTCCATCGTGTACAGGCGCGGCGCCTAGCATATGCACGCAGCAAATCCTGTATTACTATGATAAGGAAACTGGAGATTACACGGTGTCTGCAGCAGCCAGTGTACGCACGCAGCGGTAGCAGCGGTAACGGCAACAGTAAGGAAAATCCGTCCGTCATTTATCAGTAAATAACAAGGAATCCCCTAAAGAGAGATATAAACACTTTTAGAAAGAGACGACACAATACACAGATTGAACAGAAAGAGAGAAACACACGCTCCGTCGAGCTCATCAATTAAACCGGGGTATCCCTGAGAGCATGCGAGGAGTGCGGCGAGCAGGCAGAGGCGGTAACGGCGAGTAGTAATTTTCATTAACAATACCGCGAAAACGACGACGACGACGCTATATTATCGTAGAGAGAAAGAGTGAGAGAGAGAGTGAGAGAGGTAAAGAGAGTTGAGCATTAAGTGTATAAAATTAAACTACACAGTGCAGGTGGCAGCAGCGGTTACAGCAGCGAGTAGTCGGCTAAAAGAAAAGAGATTATCTAATAACGAGCGCTTCTCTTATACCCTGCTAGTCTGCTCCTTTCTTTGCTCTTCATCTGCGTTAATTGAAGTAAACGTTATATATTCACAACTAATAGAAAGAGAGGCGCTCTTCTGTCTTTCTTTTTCACCTTACTGGATTGGCTATGTGTGATGTGATGGGTTGTTCGATAGGTTCTGATAGAGTTATGCATTATACAAATGGACTGTTATCAATTTGGAAGAAGTGAGAGAGAGCAACTGATAAATGAAATATGTTAACTGCTTTAAAGGAAAAAAGATAAAGAGATAGATTTGCGCGGATAGGAAATAGAATAAAATGAAAGAGCAACAAAAAAAAAAAAACAAGTTGTAATTCATTCCAGAAAGGGAAAATACTTGGTGTGGTTGCTAAATGTGTATAGTAGACGAGATTTCTTTCATTTTATGAGTCATCGGGTATGCGTGTACTATCCTTCTTCCGACCTTTTTTTGTTCCTTTTTTCTTTTTGAATGTCTTTTCGCAGGTTTAGGAAGTTTACTGTGTTAAGTTAGATTCTTTCCTAGAAGTAACAGGTGTGATATGTGCTGAAAGAAAAGTAATGCGAATTGACTATTATTATTATTGTGATCAGGTAAAGAACCTAGGCCATAAAGAAAGGGATGCATAGTAAAGTTTTCCTAAAATCCAATCGGAGGTATACTAAGAGGTATGAAAGCACCTTTGTGCACTAACATGAAGTGGTTGTGGTAGTAACAGGGCAAGGTTCGCTGGAAGACGATGTGGATCTGAAATTCTCCAACTGGATTGACTAGTCAACTTTTCACAAAAGATTAAATGTGTGGCTGTTGCATTATCGGAGTTTGGTTTTTTTACTGTGTAGAAAGTGTCTCTGCCGACGAGTGTGCAAGTGGAGGAGTTAGTGGCGCCAACGTATTGAATTTTGTGGAAAATTGTTTCGTGATTGAAGGCAAAGTCGAGTTGTAGATTACCACCGAAGGACTTGACAATTTTTATAATGTATTAATGGAGTGGTGAAGTGTGAGGAATATGGTGACCTGTTTGAGTTGTGGTTGTAATGGGCTCGACGATGCGTGATTTTGAATATTACTAGATAAAAACTATACGTTTTATGGCTGTAAGTTTTTTCCAAACGGATTGTTTTGTTTGATGTGGTCAGTGGTTATGTGCTGTTCATCGTTGATTTCATTCCAGAGCATGGGCAAGAGTGTATTGATGTTGAAAGAATGAGATGTTATGCTATATGTATATTCAAAGCAGTTGATAGATGACCATAGTATAGTGTTGGGGTTGACAGCATTCAAGCGAATTATTGATACTTGAAGGATCAATATTTCATTGGGTTGAATACCAATACCTCAAGTGTCGAACCTCAATAATATTGATGCTCAAAAATTATGTTCTGCAATAGTAATGGTGTTATTAAGTTATTCTATGTACATTTTCAAGTTTTCAAGACTGTTTCTCATCATTTTTGGTCTGTAGAAATTGAATTCTGATGTTAGCATTTATCTTTTCCTAGCTTTTTACATTTTTTTTTTTTTGATTTTCTATTGTTGAGTAATGAGTATAAATGGTTCATGCCTTTCAAAATCAACTGCAAAACTATCAATAGTGATTGTTTCGTAAAATTTGATAGGGAAAGAACATTTGATATCAAACCATTAAAGGTTTTGGTTCCCAAGCCCCTTATGGTCAAAAAATGTGTTTCTTTTCCAAGCTTTTTTCATTTTTTGTTTGTGGAAAGATTTTCTGTAGTGTTGAGAATAAATGGATCATGCCTTTCTAAATCAATAGTAAAACCATCAGTACCTAGTGATAGTTTTGTAAAATTTGATAGTGAAAGAACTTTTGATACCAAACCATTGAAGGTTTTGGTTCGCAAGCCCTTGTGGTCAAAAAATATGTTTCTTTTCCAAGCTTTTCACATTTTTTTTTTGTGGAATGATTTTCTATGGGTAGTTGAGTATAAGTGGATCATGCCATTCAAAATCAATAGTAAAACTATCAATAGTAAAAACCATTGATACTGAATAATGATATTGATACTTGAGCCACATTGTTTTGATGCTGATGAATTGAAAAAAATGTAAGTAATTTTGTGTTTTTGAGATGATTTTGCTCATAATTTTACAGATTTTTTTTTCCTTTTTGAATGAAATGATTTATAATTGAACATCAATTTGGAGAACAGATACCTACTTTTGGTTGTTGATATTCCCTGACTATCAAGTATCAATACAGAGATTTTGATGATATTGTGTAGATGCGTTTGGGAATTTGTATTCCTTGAATATCGATACACAGATACAGAGACTTTCAGGGCTGGTGAATGAAACGATTGTAGTCTTCTGTTATGTTCATGAACAAAGACTTTTCATAGTATTCTGTTCTGGTTTTTGTTCGAGTTGATTTGGATTCATTTGTTCTGTTCTGGTTTTGTTCAGGTTGATTTGGTTCTATTTTGTTTTGTTCTGTTCTGTTCTCACTTTTGCAGTCATTTTATCTTCACTTACATGATGAATTCTCATAATAGATAGCTTTTTACCTTGAAAATAAGGCCTTTTACTGCCTTTGAAAGACAAAACAAAACTAAAAATGAAGTCTAAAACGTGAAAAATGGTGAATAATTTAAATAATGTTGAATGATATTGTTCTGTTCTGGTTATTGTTTCTTGTTCAAAATGTTGGATCATTTTGTTCAGTTTGCGTTCATTTATTCAGAGCATTATATTATCGTTCTGTTCAGGTAATGTTCAGAAAATTTGAAAATTTTTGTGTTTATTGTTCCGTTCATAGTGTTCTGTTCTGTTCACGAGCCTTGGAGACTTTACCTTATCAGCTGACATTACTATAGTGGAACACAAAATGAACATGTTAGTTTGACTATTGATAGTCAATATTGCTGAAAATACATACCTACTTTGTTAGGAGAAAGATAAGTTGCTGGAAATTAATTTGTACATATGTACATGTTGTTGACCTAGTCTCTTCTATTGTTGTGTGACGCGTCATGTGGCTGCCAATATGCTTTTATTTCAATGAATACATAATCCCTTGCGCATTGATGGTATTGAGAAAAGTTGCCCTGTTTTCCCCAACTATATTAATAGGTTATCCGGATTAAATTAAGGGTCGCGTTAGAATTGCTATGAAGGAGGGGAGTTGTAAACAGAGTGTTGACCAAATAAAACTTTTCCATCAATGAATTTTCCAAAAAAAATAAAAACTAGCCTGTGTTTGTCCTTTGAGCAAATGGTTTAATCAATGAATGCCTTGCCTTTCAGTTGAAATATTGCAAGCAACCACCGAGGTGATTGTGTGGGGACAGAAAAGAAAAGCGTTTTGATTTGAATATGGAGAGAAGTACAGTTTGCTGTGTCTGTGTGCCTGTTATAATGTTGAGAGAATCGGTTGACTTCTACTAGAGACTGAGCTTTGAAAACTTGGAAAAAATATTGTTGACTTTCTGACATTATGCTAGACTTTAAAAAACTTAGAGGAAAACTGATCAATTGATTTGATGTGAGGTTGACTTTTGAAAAGAAATCCTGTTGACATTCTGATATCATGTCAGACTTTGAAAAATCTTCATGACTTTCTTTCTAAAATTGTATTAAAAGTTGACATTAAAAAAAAAAAAAAAAAAAAAAAACTTCAAAATAGTTGTAAGAATAAGTGAAAAAGTTCTCATTCTCCCCAGTTTTTTGGTTGAAGTCGTAATGATTGAATTGTGGCCTACACAAATGATGGCAGAGGCCTGTGAGGAGGCAAATTTTGAAAAAACACTCCGAAGGAGCAATCAAGTTGGGGCTTTTAGCGTGAAAATGCATTGGCCACACTCTGTGCTTTCAGCCATACACCAAATTGGAGAACTCACACACAAATGCACACAGGCCTCTCTCAAACAGGATGATACCTTACCTTAGTGGTAGTGCTACGATGGTAAAAACAGCACAGTGGAGTCGGCGCCTCGGCGGTGGTGCAGTGGGGCGGACGCTGTTGGAGCGAACTCGACTCGGGAACAGAGCAGAGAAAATGAGGGAACGGAATAGACATGTTGTAATGGCATTAGCACAGCACTACACAGCACAGAGCGGAGCGCATTACGGACCGGACCGGAGCGGTAGTGCGGACCACATCGCATCGAGTTGCTGCGAGTCCCTCCAGCGCCGCGCCGCCGCACCTTCACCCTGTGGCGTCCTTCCACTGTGGCGTGTAGAGTCATTTCTCGTCGATTGGTGAAACGATAGCGGGCGAACGAACACAAGTCTGTGGGGGAAGTGAGAGGCGTGTGTGTACAGTGGAGGACCTCCCTGTTTACGCCGTACCTCACCGCTGCTGTACTTATACACAGAACAAGGCGATATGGGAATGGTATTGCGTCCGTTGCTGCGAGTCTCGGTGGTAGTGGCGGTGCCTCCGCACTGCCTCGCCTCGCCTTGCTCGGCTTGGCCTGCCTGTTATTATTATAAGCGCAGGCGAAGAGAACACGCTGCTACGACGACCAACTCGTTGCCCTGCTACACCGCACCTTGTCCTGTTTTGTACAGCGTTCATCCGGCTATATCTTTTATTATACCTCGCCTGGCGTCGCTTCCTCCTACCGACTGTAGCGCTGTGCTGCGTCTATACGGTGTACTTTGCCAGCGTGTTCGTGTGTGTGTAGAATGACGTTGGGTTGATTGCGTTGCTGCGTGTTTTACAGGCGAACGTGTTTGTGTGTTGGTACATATGCGCGCCGCTAGCAGCGCGAAATGTACTCGCCGTATATATATTTTAAAATACAAGAACGACGTATGCGTGCGTGTATGTGAGTATTTTCTCGTTTTCGTAACGCTGGTGTGCGTGTCTATAGCACAGCGTTTCTCATATTATACTCGGTATACTGTACTGTATAGTGTATATACACGATAGAGGTACTACTACTACCACCAACCACTACTAGTACGTACGGAGAAACGAGGAGAATTCTCTCGGTTGGCGTTGTTAAAGTTGGGAAGAACCTCGGCGAGTTTCATTTTCCACCCGGCCTCGTCGATAGAGTAATATTCGCTCTGTCTTTTTCTTTGTTATTGCTTAAGCTCGTATACGTCTATCTCGCTCTATTTTGTCGTAGTTGGTCGTGTTTTTAACACAAATATATACACGTGAATCTTTCTCTTTAATACGTATTCGGTGTGTTTTTTGATCGCGGTCGTTTTTCCATCATAAGATTTGGTGGTTGTCGCTCGGCAGCGGCGTTTTTTTTCTCCTGTGCCCTGGTGTCGTTGCGAAGAATTTTTTCGGTGCACATATGAGTAGTGAATGGTTGGATAGTTTGTTCCATTTTCTACGTCCATCGGTTGGAGAAAATTGATGAAATTTTCCAGCCGGCGAAGTGTCGTGATCGAGATGACCGGCTGAAATCGTCGATAAAGCTGAGTATTTTGGTTCGGGCGTTGGTTTGCGCTTTTGCTAGTCGTGTGTATTATTCGATTTCTCAGTGTGGTGGCACGACTGGCTCGTGTTTGTGGTATTATAAATGTTTGTGTGATTGTGAATTGTCCGGAGTTTTTGTGCTGTGAAGTGACCTCTCAAATATACCAAAAATTTGAGCCAGTTTACCATAATTTTACTTACCAAGACGGTGGTTAGTTACCAGGTGTAGGATACACTCACACATTCAGCAAACTACTTGGATATAGTGGATTCATCATACTTGTAAGGATTCTCGAGCATATCGAAGAGTTTGTATTCAATTTTGATGCCCCATATGATGAGGATATCGCTAGATTCGAGGCGTAGTTGTGTCAGAAGTTGTTTTGCGAACAGCTTGTGAAGATAAATTGTGCAAAGTTACCCCCGAAGATACCAAAAGTTGAGTTGGAATCGTTGGACGTGGCAAGGAAACGTCCAATTATTGTGGCAATCTTGAATTCTTGCTCGGATTTCGATAGAGTTTTATGTGAGGAGACTGAAAATTGGATAACGACACGTTAGTCTTACAGTTCAAGTGTGATCGCAAAGCTGGCTTTGAATTTGATTGAAAAAGGCTCGTCGTCGATTCTAACATCGTCCTCTGTATCGCAGCACAGCAATGACTGGGGAGATGTATCGGATGCATCGTTATCATCAGTGAGTATTTTGAAGAGTACTTGTGTATGTGTATGAATTAATGTTGTTCCTTTCTAATCATTATACAGAGATATTTGCATGTTATGGATTTGTATGATTGTGTGAATCCACAGATTTATGTATGCATACGGTTTGTGTGCCTTGCCAGAAATGTATTCTGTACATACTTGATACACATTTTGTATGTGTCAACTCTGACTAGCTTCACTGAGGAAACTTTCAGCTGCTGACTTCTGTGAGGGAACCTGTGGGTTCAAATCAGGAAGTTCTCTCAGAGGTACATAATTTTGTGTCTCAACTCTCAAGCTTCACTGGGGAAATTGTCAGCTGCTGACCTGTCTGAAAAACTCTGGGTTTGAACCCAAAGGTTTCCTCAAAGATGTCAGCAAATTCAATTTATTGGTACTTGCAAAAAGGAACGTACATTTGCTAATTTGTCCCAACTCTCAAGCTTCACTGAGGAAATTGTCAGCTGCTGACCTGCCTGAAAAACTCTCTGGGTTTGATCCCAAAGGTTTCCTCAGAGATGTCAGCATACTCAATTTATTGGTACTTGCGAAAGGGAACATGCATTTGCTAATTTGGCATTTGCAGACTCTCTGTGGTCACTAGAGGGTTTGATTGAAGGTACCACATGTTCTGGGATGCTGAACATCCTATGTCGTGGTATCACGGAGAAAGGATGGACTTGAAATGAGGCAGCAGTTTGCATTTTGAATTCACCTATTGCCATGACTGATGAATCTGATCTGTTAGGTCCACCTAAAAGTTTCCAAAGTGTGGTCAGTACTTCTGATAGACTTTCTGATAGTGCTGCCACTGCCAGTGGATATCTCTGATGCACTTGCTGACACCACAGAAGGAAGGTCCACCCAGTGGTTTCTTGAAGGACGTCAGTGGCAGCAAGCACCAACCTCAGAATGCATCTACCAACATGATTGAGGAATCCCCAAGGTCCATCCAAAGATTTCTCTAGTGATATCAATACGTCTGGTGAGACTTTCTGACAGTGGTGACTCCACTTCCAGTAGATAATTTCTGGTGCACACCACAGACTAGGAATTTACAGATTTGAAGGTTCGAATCCAGAGTTTTCCCTCAGCATATGTCAGTATAGGCTCAGGTCACACTAATGTTTGTGGGATGATCATCTTTCCCATGTCTGTATGTCCATCCATGGGCCCTTATCTGCACCCCAAGAGAGCTGACTTGGGCCTATACTGCCATATGCAGATTTTCCACTATCAGTTAGATGACATTAAGAGCATTCAAAACACTCCCATCACCAAAGAAAAACCTGGTTTTAACCCATTGATATCACTATCAGTAACTGAACCGTTTTCTTCGCCATTGATGAGATATGCCCATCTGGGTATCCACCGACTATCCTTACACATCCACCATCCACAATCCACATGTACCCATCAAGCTGGCCGAAAAACACATCACTACCCTCTATTCAGAATAATACCTATAATAATTCATTCTCACGTGCTCGAGAGATTGCGCGGCAAAAAGCAGCAGCAAGCAACGAATGAATTTGTATTTATCAGGGAATTCCTTTATACAGAGCGAGAGAGAAAGAGAGATAGAATGAGAGAGTGAGACAGAGAGGGAAAAAAACGCATGCTTTGAGATGCGGCGAGTCTACTACTTTAACAACACGATACGGTATGATGGGTTCGATCAGCTGACGATAATACCGTCGCAGCTGCAGCCGCGTCCGCTGCTTGTCCCCAAAAGCGCGCTATATTCTCTGTCTCTGTTACTCTAATGGATTCGGCGTCTACTTCTATCTCTCTCTTTTAGTCGAGGTTAATGATAGTACGGTCTCTTTCCAATGTATATGTAGTGTTTAGTGTTGTTGTTGTTGCTGTATTGATAACGCGTAGTCTTCGCCGGTACCTTGGTAGGTGTTTGATTTATTCGGCACGTTGCCGTTAGAAAGCGATTTATTATCGAATTTCTTTCGAATTTTTTCGCCTTTTTTTGAAAATAACGAACCGAACGGCCGAGTCAAGTCGGTGTTTGGTGTATAGGAAAGTTGTGCGTTGGTATGTTTGGCAACGGTGTACAGTCGTCTATATGCTGTGTAACGCATAGCGTTGTTGTTGTTTTATCATGGTGTGTTTTTGAGGGGGTTTGCCTAGTTTATGGTGTTAAGGGAGGGGGTATTTTTTGGTGACATTTTTCATTTTCCGGGGTATTTTGGTTCTTTGATAGGAGCAGCGAAAGAAATTGAGAAAAATATGAACTGAGAGTTGATAGAACGTGTATTGGATGAGTTTGCTGTTTGAGTTGAGGACGAATAGATGGAGGAATACAGTCGATGAAGTTGCTAGCGTATATAAATTTTATAAGTATGTAAACGTTTGTAATATACATGGAGAGAGTCGAGTCGAGTCGAGTTGTTGTTGTAGCAATGGAAAGAAACCTACACACTGAAACCTTGAGCTGAAAAAAGTACTGCAGTGATGCCACGTTGACGTGCTACGGGCTTATCGATTACGGCGTTGTGTGCTGTGCTCGTGTCGTCGCTGTATATACGCTATAGTGCTGTTCTGTTTGGTTGGTTCGTTCGTTCCTTATAGAACGCAGACTGGTCGGTTTACAGGGGAATTTTCCCCCGTTTAGAGAGGCTTTTCTGCACTGTTTTTCACCCCAGTTTGGGTGTTTGGAAAATTTTCTTCAGTACAAATTGAGAGAGACAGATGAAAAAAATATGAGAAAATTGGATATGAAAAAGAATACGAGGAGGAAAGGATTTTGAAAATATTCTGAATGCTGTGAACTGAATAAAGTCTTGAAAATCCCCTCCCCCCCTCTCTCCTAAGATCTTCATATTCCCTCTTTCAACCAATAAATAATGGACTTCCTGAAAAACTGTAGAAATTGACTGGGAGTAAGACGATATTGAGTCTACTTGAGAGATTCGAATTTCACCCTCCACCTTCAATTCTGTTTTTCAACAATGAATGGATCAAGGAAATGGAAAACTTTGAATAAAATAATGAAGATTATTGAGAGGAAAATGAATTTATTGGGAAATGTAATGAAAGTTTTCAGATCGACTTCTCAATTATCAGAAATTGTCGTAAATGAATGAGGAGCAACCAATCGATGAAAATATCATCTCAGTGGAATAAAATTTGCCAATAGTTACAAAAAGTGTCACGAAAACTATAAAATTGAATAAAATCAAATGAAAATTGCATAACATCGATGAAATTTCAGTGAAATTGAGGTAAATTTGGCTACAACTGCTTGAATCGTAATTTTTAAAGTCGATGAAGTATCTTAAAATTTGAGTGAAAATCAATCAGAAGTAGTGTTGTCTAATGAAGATAACGAGGAGCAAAAAAAGTGATAAGCGAACGTTTTATTGCTCATAATTCAAACGAATCATAGCTTTTAGCTGGAAAAAATGATTCGGATTCGAATCACGGATCAGGGAATCAAATCTTGAGAAATGATTCGAAACACAAACGTTTGAACCCCCCCCCCCACTCGCGATCCCCGTCCTTTAGTATCACTGCCAGAGGTGAAAATAAGGTGGTGAGGGAGAGAAATCTCATTGAAAATGTATTTTCCCAAGCTTACGCAGATTTGACCGTATTTCTCCGGTAATTCGCGGTAATAACGAAGTAATTACCGAAATCTTGGTAATTCATGTAAATGGTAGCAGAGCTTGTGGCGAACTGTTGTAAATACTCAATTTTCGAACCGAAGTTGCTGAAATTTATTCTTTCAGCTTTATTTATATGTACTTAGAGAGGAACAATGGAGCACGAATCGTAATCGTTATCCGTATCTTAGGGAATTTCTTGGCGATAAAAACACGACTGCTGCGTGTAGCGAGGCGAATTCACCTACATATGTGGTGTGGTTATTTATGTATGAAGATTACGACTTACGACCAATATGATGCATTAATGACGTTACTCATGCGTCGAATTGGCTATTACCAGTATTAGTCGAGTACTAATAACGCGATGATGATGGTTTGTGATAACGCAATACTAGATGTTTCATTTCAATTCACGTGGTGATTCGCAATAATCGCCTCACAGTCGTTAAAATTTTTTTTCGACCGGTATTTTAAAAAAAAAACATAGTGGATTAGTCGATTGATGAAAGACATATGGCCATATGCGAATATGAGTGCTTGTGTGAGGACAGGGTCAGAAGTCAGTATCAGTAGCGATTAACGATGGTTTTTTATTCAATTTTTTTTTTAATATCTGGTTCCCATGCGTTTTATCATTGCTCATCATCATCATCATTGTGGTCGTCTAACATATGGAGTAATTATTATGCATTTGGAAGCAATGTGCTGTATGGCATGATTATTTCCTCGACGTTTTCATTTCCCTGCTCTTACTCGTTTAGTGTATTTCAGTTTTTAAATAATGTATTATCAACTCGCAAGTCGCAAATTAACCAACATTGTCGGTTCGTTATCTACATGCTTTTTTTTTGGCTATCGCTGGCCCATATATGTATGGATAATCCTCGTCGTGAAACGACAAATGCACTTATTATGTACTCGTACTTGACGATAGTGAGAAGGAAGAAACGAAAATGAAAAAAAAAGTGGAAGTCGTTGAACCACTCGGCACCGTTAGTTCTATTTATCGAAATATACATATGCAGACGTACTACGATGACGACGTGTGTGTGTGTATGTGTAATGTGTACGATATATTGGTATTTTATTTAACTTTCGATTTCGTCGACTCGGCGGCAGTAAGGTAATAATTAACGAATGGGGTTTTATCGGCTTCGTTCATCTGTAATATGTAAGCGCGGTGCGATTATTACCCACTTATCGGACACCACCTCGTATCAGCGTTCACCTATATAATCGTATTAATGTGTAATTACGTATGTGTGTTCTTAGTACCTACGTATATATGTACGTGTACTTGCACGTTGTGCTTCTCGTCTTGTGAAACTGAAGCGTTGAAAAGATGATAGGGTTATATGTATTCTTCGTGCTAAAAATCTTATCGCTGTATTTTTCAACTTTACCTTGAGATTGGTCGAATGTTGTATATTTTATTTTTTTGCATCGGATGATGGAAAAAGTGTTGAAAATTGCGAGTGATAGTACAAATTGTGAAAATATGTGCAGTACAGAAGAGGAGGATGTGTTTTCTAAAGTTGGAACTATGAAATTCTCGCAGATCTAGTCTCAGCCTAGCCGGATATTTCGCCATCATCATCGAGTTCCAAAAGATCAAAGTTTTCAAGTGTGTATCGAGCGACAATTTTTTTTTTCAAAACTCATTAGTCATTACTTAGAAAACGGTTGAACTGATTTCGATGTACTTGAAATCTCACAAAACTTCCACCATTCCTAACGAATCGTTCATTCACAACATCACAAGTGGATCTGTTTTCAAACGAATTGTTTACGTATAAATTGATTCATATTATGAACGAATTGATCGATTCTTCTATTTATGAATCAATTCGTTCGCGAATGATTCACCAAAAATTTATCTATTCGTTCGCGAACGAGTCACCTATACAAGTCAAATCCACTCGTTCGCGAACGAGTCACTTATACAAATCTAAAATCAATTCGTTCGCGAATGATTCACCAAAAATTGAGTGAATGAATCAATTTGTTCGCGAACGAGTCACTTGTACAAATCAATTCGTTCGTGAATGATTCACCAAAAATTAAGTGGATAAATCGATTCGTTCGCGAATGATTCACCAAAAATTATTCAATTCGTTCGCGAACGATTCACGAAAAATTATTCAATTCGTTCGCGAACGATTTACCGAAAATTATTCATTTCATTCGCGAATGATTCATTAAAAAATTCAATTCGTTCTCGAATAATTCACCAAAAATTATTCAATTCGTTCGCGAATGATTCACCAAAAATTAATCTATTCATTCGCGAACGAGTCACCTATACAAGTCAAATCAATTCGTTCGCGAACGAGTCACTTATACAAATCTGAAATCAATTCGTTCGCGAATGATTCACCAAAAATTGAGTGAATGAATCAATTCGTTCGCGAACAATTCACCAGAAATTGATCAATTCGTTCGTGAATGATTCACCAAAAATTAACCATTAAGTGGATGAATCGATTCGTTCGCGAATGATTCACCAAAAATTATTCAATTCGTTCGTGAATGATTCACCAAAAATGGAGTGAATGAATCAATTCGTTCGCGAACGATTCACCAAAAATTATTCATTTCATTCGCGAATGATTCATTTAAAAATTCAATTCGTTCTCGAATAATTCACCAAAAATTATTCAATTCGTTCGCGAACGATTCACCAAAAATTATTGAATTTGTTCGCATATGATTCACTTCGCGAACGATTTGCCAAAAAAGAGTCATTTCGTTCGCGAATGATTCACTAAAAAATGCAATTCGTTCTCGAATAATTCACCAAAAATTATTGAATTCGTTCGCGAATGATTCACCAACTGTTTATCAATTATTCTGGAGAAGAGTCATCAAATAAGGCTAGAAGATTGATTCGTATAAATTTTTTCACCGTTTGTGCCAAATATGGATCAGCTTGGTCAGATTGGAGTGACTGAGGGTCAGAAATGGGAGTAAAATCAAGTTTTTTGCATCTTAAATGGGGCAGAGGATGACACGAGAGTCTGAAATTTTGATATGTTGGCCTCAATGAAAGTATCTATCCACGTTTTAATTTTTGACCATTTTTCATCTATTAGGGTCTTAATTATGCTCCTCTGAAAAAAATGACCTGTCTGTAATTTTCAACTTTGATAAAATTCGAGTACCTATTCCTAGAACCATACGTTGATAAAATGGCGTGTACATACGTAATATTTATTGCATGCAGGTTAATGTGTTAATGTGTATGACGACGACGACAGATTAGTGAATAAAACACGTGATGTGTACAAATTTAGGAGCGTTTATGTGTATTGTACAGCGTGTACCTTTTGGATACCCCTTCTCTTACCTCATCAACGAGCTAGAAAGACACCTTGCTACGTGTGATGTGCGTAAATGGGTTAAAATACTCGTACATTTGTATATGCTGCTAGGTTTGACACTTCTTTGACTTCATGGAACAATTTATACTCGAACCTGGAGAAATCGAATGAAATAAATCAGCAGCAGATCGAAAGAGCTCCTAGATTTTTGAACGATTCCAAAACTGAAAATTGGGTCGATTATTGGACTGAAATTTTCAAAATTTTTTCAACTGGGTGTTTTGAGAGATGGCATGTCCTAAAAATTCGCCTCGAGACTGTTGAGTGATTGGAAATTACGTTCTGGACGTTTCGAAGCCTCATGCGGATATCTGCATTTTTTTCAAGCTATTCGAAATTGCAGTTTAACTGACCTCGAAGGCTCCTAAACAGCTAGAATGCGATTTCCAATCGTTTAGAAGGCTGGAAAGAGGCGAATGATGAATTTTGAACCGAGTTTTTGCGGAAATATCCCTCAAGTGGTCTGATGAGCTAATGTTTGAATTTTTCAAAAGTACCAAAAAATTGAAAAATGAGCTCCAGTTTCGTTAAATTCTGGTAATGGCTCTTTCGATTCATGTTTATTTCGTTCGATGTGTAATAGGTCATAGTTGGTGGCGTTACTATAATTTTTTTTTTTTTTTTTCGCTTACTACGAGTTGAACGTAGTGTGTGAACGATGACTTTACGCAACGTTTGTTGGAACGTTTGCGTAGGTTGTAAAGATAGATATTTGGGACGAATATAATCGTATTCGATATTTTATTTATCTCTTTTTTTAATTTTCACGCGCGAAAAGTACACACAAGTGCACCGCCACCGATCCCGGTGCTGTTGCCAGCGCCATAAACGATGTGCCCAACGTAATAATGTGCATATGTGTGCGTGTGATATGTAGGTAGGTAGAGGTACTAGGTAGTATGTACGAGTACAATACGCGGATATTTATTATGTGGCAGGTGTGTAGAGACGCACGTGTACTTTGCAAAGTGGTTCAGTTTTCAGTTGTAATGTGTTCCCTTGGGTTAGGTGGGCTGGCTAGGTTTAGGATTCGTGTAAAATAATCCCCTTTTTTTTGAGTGCGTTTTGAACTAGTGTTTTAATTTTGAATTGAGCAAACTTGGTAGGATTTGAGATTTGCTTGGTGATGAGGTCGAAGGTTTCTC
This sequence comes from Planococcus citri, assembly GCF_950023065.1. Classification (NCBI taxonomy): domain Eukaryota; kingdom Metazoa; phylum Arthropoda; class Insecta; order Hemiptera; family Pseudococcidae; genus Planococcus; species Planococcus citri. The sequence goes on from NC_088681.1 coordinate 9,760,924, forward strand.
TTCAAGTGAAGAATTGAACGAACCAAGTGTTGATGAAAATGACTACTTGCTTGGAACATGCTCTGGCTTATAATAAGTGCTGGAATAAACCGACTATGGCGCTAATTATTATGTCGTGGGGGTTTCCATTCGAGTTTTATCGAAAGGTGCGTGTTGTTTATACGGCTATAGGACATAGCATACCTGAACCGATACGTGAAAATAATAAGCTTCCGATGTTCTATGACGTATATAACAGTAACGTAGCAGAGGCTACTTACGTGACAATTTACGCATATTTGTGTAGAGTATACCGGTTCGAGGTCTCGAGGGCCAGGTATATTTGTTAACAGGGTGCCCAAATTATACGGTTATATTGGCCCGATTGTGAGAATTGCTCTAACTTGGGTCAAAGTTCCTCGAATCGACTTGAAATATGTAGTTAATTTGTATTAGATAATTGTAATTAATTGTGTGTATCGATAAAATACTAATCAAATATTGTTTTTTTTCTGTTATAGGTAAGTGTTAAAGACGATGAATTGATTATAATAAACGATCAGATCCGACGGGATGTGAGTAAGAAATAAATTATTTAAATATTAAGACGAAACACGTGACATCTGTTTATAAGAGCGTTGAAATGGAATGAGATGAAAATAATTGATTTGTTTCCCCAATGTTGAAATTTTTCATGGAAACATTTTTGAAAGCTTTTAACAATAACAAAGGATGCTTAAATTCGGCCGTCATTTTCATTCGTCGATGTTTCTTTAATTGGCAGCAGTGTTGGAATTGAAGTTTGTTGAAAATCGCTTGTTTTTCCTTCGCACTTGGGTATTTTTGCAAATGGGTGATTTCAGTTGAGGATTCTGTTTATGAAAGTTTCAAATTTAATGCAGAAGCAGGAGTTTTGCTGTGATCTGAAATTGGCTCGAATCTTCAAATTTTGTATTTTTTCACCTCTCGTGATGAAATTTGAGTCAATGGGAGGGAGGGGGGGGGGAGATGATTCAAACTGAAATTTTACAATATCAATTTTCATAAATTTCGAGAACTTTATCTCCCTTTGGCAAAACCAATTACGTATTTACAGTATTGTCCCTCCCCCACCCCCTCTAAAAACTCTGCATTCGTGTTCCACCAGTCCATAAAATGAACATCAAACCAGTGAAGCGTTCAAGGGAGGACTGTAGTTGTATATCTAGTAAAAGCAGAGGACGAGTTCGAAATGACATATTCACAATTATTATCATTGTTATTATTATTATGCATATAGGACGTAACGTAACTTACGAACTCCCGCATCACAATAATACGAATAAAAAACTGAACACGTTTTTTTTTCCAAGTGGAAAGAAAAACGCTGCTGTTGCGGAGGTGGAGTGGGAGGAGGAAAAGTACGAAGGGAGACTTGCTCGATGCGGCAAATAGTCCACTCGACGATTATATATCATTTTATATGTACTATGACATATGTACAGTAAAATGAAAGAATGAAAGGAAAAAAAAAGGAGAGGAAGTGTAATTGAAATATACTGTAGTGGTATTAATTTAATGGTTGCGTCGTCGTCGTCGTCGATCGTCATAGTCAGCCCGCGTTTCATATTTATACACGTATAAAACGACGATAATAATGCAATCCAACGCCCCCTGTCATCTTCCGCAAGTCATCCGTTTGATCGTTTGAAGGTTTGATAGAAAAGAAAAGCACGATAGAGGGAAAAAAAGGGACAAACGGGTAGAAGAGGTCGATTATGTGTGCTGGGGGCGCGAGCGAGCGGGGGACTCTTAATTAAAGCATGTAAATTAGATGGGTTTTTGCGGAGGTTCGTACACTTTGCATGTGCAAGGACTGGAGGGTTTTTTCTTTTAATCGACTCGTTAATTAATGGCGGAACCGTGATTAGGCTGGAAGCGTCTGGAGAACGGAGAAGGTCACAGGATTGAAGTTGGATATTGAAAAGATTTGAACAGCTGATGAATTTGAGGTAAAAATTGTAGAACATGTTATATAAAATATAGTGTTTTTTTGCCATATAGTGTGTCTGTTTGTATTGATGACTGACGACAGAAGAAACGTGTGGAAGGTTTTTATTAGGCTCAAAAATTCAGTGCAAACGATGTTTTAAAAAATGACTCGGAAATGTGTGGACAGGTTCATCCTGCCATTGTATAGAATTATTAGCGCGGGCTTGCTCGTTTGGTCCATTAGAATCCCCCTTTTACCATTGATGTAGATTTTTACTCGATTCGTGAGTTGGATAGGGTCACATGGCTGGTTACACAACTTCATCCATTGATCTATGGACTGCAAAATGCAGAAATTTGAATCCTGTACCTACTTGTAGAATCTAAGAATTTGAGAGTTGTAGTGAAAAAAAGTCTTAGTCAGTCTAGAGAAAGCTTCAAGTATGATCAGATGTGAGGTTTCTGCATTCCAAAGTTGAATACCAATATTAATTGAGACTTGATTTAGCAGAATTAGCAAAAAGTAAAGGGGGTCGATCAGTATCATGAATCTTGAACATTTTCATCAAGATCATGGTTCCCAATGTCAGAAAATGATGATGTGGATCCCAGGTCCCTAGTCCGAATTCATGATCTGTGATGACTGATGAGGATCTTCATCGCTCTGGTCTAAAATGTCATGTAGCAAGGGAAGCAATGCAAAAAATGAACCAGATCATCTATTTTGTGGCATTTTCACCCAAATCATAGTCCCTCATCTCAGAAAATGATGTGGATTCAAGTCCAGATTCATGATTACTTGGTTGATGAGGATCCATCTGTCAGATCCAATCATTGTTGAGGTGGCATTTTCATCATTATCGTGGGTTCCTAATCTCAGAAAATCATATGGATCCCGTATCCCAATTCTAGTCATCTTTCACTTTCTCATCACTGATGTCTTAAAATCATATTACATAGGTATTAGCAAGAAGTGAAGCAAAAAACGATCCTGATCACAAATTTTGTGGCATTTTCACACAAATCATTGTTCTTTTATCTCAGGAAATGATGCGGATCTCGGATCACAGGTTCAGATTCATGATCAGTTGATGAGGATCCTTCTTTCAAATTTTCATTGCTGAAGTCTAAAAAGTCATACCTATGTAGTAGCGAGAAGGAAGGCAAAAATGATTGGGATCATGGATCTTGAGGCTTTTTCACTCGAATCCCAGTCCATAATCTAGGGAAATGATGTGGATTGCGGATCACTGGTCACAATTCCAAATTTGTGATTCTTGTAGATGTGATTTAGAAAATCATGTGTGAACATGCAGCAAAACTGCTATGTCTTTTAATCGCATGTCTCTATCTTTCTGCTCGTTGACAATAAAGAATCAACTTCCTTGGATCTTGTAGTAATCCTGCAGGGAATGATCATATTAGATGTCTAGGCCCATAACCAATCTTGCAGATTCACATAAAACATCAGTCTGATCTCCTGTCGACTTAGATCCATCTTTGATAGGGTTGCTCCTGCTCTGTGACAATTGGGAGTCTATTTCTATGGATGTTGTAGTAATCCTACAGCCACAGGGAATGATCATATTAGATATTTGGGCCCATAACCGATCTTACAAATTGACATAGTATATCAAGTCTGATCTTCAGTCGACACAGATCTATCTTTGATTTGAGTACATTTGCTCCTGCTCTGTGACAATAGAGCATCTATTTCTGTGGATGTTGTAATAATCCTCCTGGGAATGATCATATTAGATGTCTGGGCCCATAACCAATCTTTCAGATTGACATGATAGATGCATCAAGTCTGGTCTTCAGTCGACACAGATCCATCTTTGATTTGACTAGGTTTGCTCCTGCTCTTTGACAATAGGGAATCAACTTCCATTGATCTTGTGGTAATCTTGTGGGAAATGATCGTATTGGATAGCTGGGCCCATAACCAATCTGGCAGATTGACGTAAAACATCAAGTTTGCTCTTCTGTTGATACTGATCCAACTGTGATTTCACTAGGTTTGCTCCTGCTCTTTGACAGTAGGGAATCTATTTCTAGGGATCTTGTATTAATCCTACAATTAATAATTGTAGTAGATATCTGGGCCCATAACCAATCTTGCAGGTTGATGTAAAACATGGAGTTTGCTCTTTTGTCGATACAGATCCAACACTGATTTGACTAGGTTTGCTCCTGCTCTTTGACAATAGGGGATCTATATTTGTATGGATCTTGTATTAATCCTACAGGGAATGATCATGTTAGATATCTGGGCCCGTAACCCTAACCACTCTTGCAGAATGACATAAAATATCAAGTCCAATCTTCAGTTTACACGGATCCATCTTTGATTTGACTAGGTTCGCTGAATCTAGAGTGCAAGCATATATTCTCTTCTTGATCCCTGGTCCATTCCATAGCTGCTCCTGGAATCTGTTGAAAGATAAGGTAGTGCATTTTTTGACAGAACGGTTTATGAATTTCACAAACTTGTAAGCAACTGACATGAACGACAAACAGAAGATTAGAAGACTCTTCACTATGAAGAAGGGTACATGTCAGATCATTGTATGCAGCATGAGATTCAACTGCTTCGCTGCTGACTTCTGAACTTAGCTCTTTGGTAGAAACATTTGATGATGATGACGAGTAAGAGCATTATCAGTGTGAGGTTGCTGCAGAAAGTTCTGAACTGGTCTTTGTGAGACATTCTCCCAGAATGTGCCAAAATACATATGTGTGAAGTGTGAACCAAAGATAATCTTATCTGGGCACATGCAGAACACAATCAGAGATGTCAACAACGACTGATAGATATTACGCGTGCACTTGACAATAACATCCAATCCAGAGAGAAAGAGAAGCAACGATGGTGGCGACTGCGATAAACGTGTCTCTATAGCCAGACTTTATTATGTAATATGGTTAACGCCGCCGTCGTTATCACAGTATCGTCGAATATATCTAGTTAGTAGGCAATGGTATTATAGTATAGAGAGTAAAACAGCATTATTACAACAACTATAGACGGAGAAAGAGTGCGCGAGAGAGAGACAGAGATAGAACGATAGAGCAGCATCAGCACCAGCAGATACCGAACAAGAAGACATGGAGGGGAACGCGGCGTGTTAGAGACAGACAGCGGACAGACGGACTTGAATATGTTTTCAGTACTTTTCCTCGTCTTTAGAATTTATTATCCGGCGGTGTGTGCGCGCGAGAATGAAAGATAGACAGAGACAGAGAAGGCGAAACGATCCCGCAAACCGAACGAGTGTCAGGAGAAGTGCACGGCGCGGTACACGAGAGGTGTTAGTACGACGACCTTCCGCGTTTTGTATTAGTTTTGTGAATAGTATAGGATGATGATGATGCTGCGTGTAGATACCTTATATTATACATGTATATGTATCGTATACACTTTGCACACACAGGAGTATGTATAGGATAGGAAAGAAAAATAATGCGCGAGAAAGAGAACGAGCGAGTCGAATGCCGACAGAGAAAGTAAAACGTATATTTACCGTCAGAGCTTCCGCATCTCGTATCTTTGTCTGGCAGATGCGCGTTGCTATAGGTACATAATACTCGTATGTGTGTGGATGGAGGATGGAGGATGGAGATGTGCTTTCTTCTTCTTCGTCGTCGTCGTCGTCGTTGTCGTCATCATCGTAACCTCCTCGCCTCTTTCTTTACTTTCCACCCCCTGTATGCGGAATGGCACGAGATTGGAAAATTCCCCTGGTGAGCGAGAGAGAAAGAGGAACGACGAGCTTTTCGCCGCTATAGTTTACCATTACTGGCTGGAAAATACACGTTGGTGTGTACGTGTGTGTGGGTGTGATGGACTATGCATATCTGTTGAATGGCTTTTTAAAGCTATATTGTCGTCGTGGTCCCGATCCCTGCGGCCTCCTTTCGACTATGTGTATGTACAATGTGCCGGCTCTCAGACTAAACTGGGGTAAAGTTTTATTACTGGGACAGGATTTTCCCACGGTTTCGCGTGCCGATGCGGCGTCTTTTTTTTATATTCCGATGCTTCGTCATCTCTTTCTTATTTATATTGCGCTTTTTTTTTATGTATTCAGCGAGCTTTTTTTAACGCTTCGATTGTGCTAAGTGTGTGTGTTGTGGATTCACATGTGTAAGTATAGGTACACTACATACATGTGTGAGCGATGAAGCGTTATGTTATTTATGTTGGGTACATGTTGTTGGTTCCCTCTCCTGGTATAAGTTGCTGGTAGAGCAGAAGGTTTTCCCCCTTCGTATTATGTATTTTTTTTTCTCTATCCTATTCGGGTGGATTCTTTTTGCTCGCGTGTAAAGTGGTGTTGGCATGAGAATGTGACAAGTGTACCGGTGTTGAGGTGGGTTCTGTTCTTGCTCTTTTCGAGTATGCAAGGTGGTGCCTGTAAAAAAAAAAGAGGACTGATGCAGGTGCATGTTGCTTCGCCTCGGTGTGCATTTTTGTGGAACGGAATACTACTGGGTATGTGTGTGTCGTTTTGTATGTACAAATGTTCGTGTAAGGTTAGGGTGGTCAGGCGGGTATTGGGGGGAGGGGGTTGATGTATGAAGAGTAGACCTCTTGATCAGTTAAACGTATCGATTGTGGGAGGAATGTAATATTTGCCAATTTTTTACCAAACAAAAACCGAAAAATCGATTTTCAAAAGATTGCATTTTGAGAAGAATAATGAACTTTTTATCAAGTTTTGCCAATCAAAATACGAAGATGAAACAAAACTGGACCAAAAAAAAATGATAATTTCGATCATCGAAATGAGTCTAATTTCAACATTCGATCAGTCGATTTTCGATCATGACTTGTTATTGACCGAAAAACTTGTTTTTTTGTGAGGGCTAAATTTAATCAAAAATCACCTAGGAATCGATTTTGGAATCGGATTAATCGATTTTTGGAATTCTATTTATCGATTTGAGGATTCGATTTCGATCAATCAATTTTGGGATTTAAATAATCGATTTTTAAGATTTGATTAATCAATTTTTGGATTTGATTCAATTTCAGGATTTGATAATCGATTTTTGGCTTCGATTAATCGACTTTTGATCATTATCGATTTTTAATCAGACAGTCGATTTTTGAGAAATGTTACGAAAATTGCCAAAATTGTTGAGAATGTTGTAGAAATGTCTCCAAATGGAAAAAATATTGGAAAAAAATATGTATGTGGGAATGGTTCAAAAGCTGCATAAATCGATTGATTCGTTTTAAAATTTCTGTCACGAATTTTTGAGAAATTTGTTTCATTTTGTAGATTTCGCTCCATTTTCAAGTCAATTTCAGGGCAATATATCCAATTTTTCTTGGCATTTAATTGAAGCAATTTTTGCAATTTTGTGTGTCTTGGATTTTTGCACCATTTTCAACTCATTTTTTAATTGATAATGTAAAAATTATCCTCTTTTTCAACAATTTTGCTTTGCGAACAGTTTCATCAATTTCAGCATCTTTTTCGAGCTGGTTTGGAATGGTTATGTTGAATTTAGCTGCTATTCAAATAAATTTCTGTTCAGATTTTGAAATTTTATAACCCTATGCAATATATCAATGAGCTGTCTCGCTGATATCAGAATCAAGTTTCCCGCCTTTTTTTTGCTTCTTCTTCCATTCTGCAGTAATAACGTGAAAATGCCAAACAGTAGTACAAAGGAAAGAATTACGTAATTTCGCGCCGTCTTGTCACCTGAATACGATGGTGCTCTGAGTGCTCACAGTATGGTGCATTTGTGTATCTCTATACCGTATACCCATATCGGTCTTGGGTCTTTTCAACACCAGATAGTAGGTAGGTACTCGTAATAGTATAGTATACTACGGATGGTAGTGTACAACTTGCACACAGAGGTCAAATACCAAACACGAGAGGGAAAGGAGATAATATGGCATGGCTGTCTCACGACTATAGTATGGTAGTTTCTAGGTGATTTATTACACTCGCGATTATGTGTCCGAGTTAATCTCACCGCCATCCACTGCGCCGAGTAATACTATACAAGGATGAGAAGAGGCGAGCAGAGGAGGAGAAGGCATAAAAATGAGGAGACATCGATGATGATAATAGACAGAACCACTCCAGCCAGCTACGCTAGCCAGCGCCACACACATACTTGTCCACTTATACTGTATAGGACAACAACTGCTTCAGCATTCCATACTTTTCTAGCTTTGGAATGATGATAAGGCTGCGAGAAAGTGATGGTTGTATATTTTGCTATTGCTATCTGAAGATGGTTTATCTACTCTTTGGTTGGATTTAATCGGCGCTAAAGATGCGCATGTGCTTCTGTCTACGGAGGATGATTTAACGTGCCCATCTGATTTGTGTTCTTGTAGTACCACATGGTGTAGCAGAGGAAGAGTAAAGGGAGGTGGTTGGGTTTCCATTTATATGACGGTGTATACTATTTATGTATTTTGTACATGTGTCTATTATAGTGTGTGCTAGAAAAAGTTGAAGTGTGTGTGTGTTAGTGATGACCTAGTGATATTGTAATTTATAACAGTGACCCTTATTTCGCGTTCGGTGTGTGTTTTTTTCTCTCTTTTTACACTATTTGTGTATGCTGTACGCGCCTCCTTCTCTGTTGCTGTCTCTTTCTGGTTATTACGTTAACACGATTCTTGTTAGAGACTGAGGAGACGGTCGCACATTACTATATAGCCTTGTTTCCGTGTTCGATAGTTGCTGGGTTGGCACATCGTACTGTATAATATTGTTCTGTATAGAAGACTCGAACTTATTCTGCAAGAGAAAGAAGAAGCGAGTAGAAGGGGCATATGTATGTGTGTGTATTGCTGTAATCAGTGGGTATGCATCATCTTTGCACCAGCATATAAGGTTGGGTACATTATTTTCAATTACGTCATCGTCGATAATGCATATCTAGAAATGTAGAGAGATGGTCTCAGAGTGCCGGAAGTTCACTGAGAACATGTGGAATGGCCTTGGACAGGTCATGTGTCTTGATCACTGACTTAGATGTGATAGGAGGAGATTGCGATAGTGTTGTTGGAACACACCTCTGGCGTAAAATGTGGCATTATGGCAATTGCATGTGTCGGTATATGCGTAGGTGCGTTGTAGCATAAATTGCGGATAGGTGTACATTATCACAGTTGCTAACGTCACAGCATAGCGGATTGCTGCAGGAGTTGGCGTGATGTGTATCTTTGTGGAACAGCTTGCGGCTGGGTGTGATTGTGAAGTGATGGGAGATTGATGCATGATTATGGTAGATCTGTAAAAGGACACTGTGAACATGATCCTGCAGAAAATGATCAATCACATTCAAGATTGTTGTTACACCATAGTGAATCAGATCAGTGATTACAGAATTCACTTCTGAAGTTCACAGGAGGTTCTAGAGGCTAGGCCACAGGGTAAGAAATGCTGAGTATCATGAATGGTTATGGGCCCAGGTCCATGAGGAAGTGGGTGTTGATACTTTGTTGTGAATCACATCAGTAATCCTTGAATCAGTAATCACAATTCACAGTTCACATCTCAAGTTCATAAGAGGTTCTAGAGGACAGGCCAGAGGATAAGAAATGCTTAGTATCAATTATCATGAATGGTTATGGGCCCATGGTGAAGTGGAAAGCTAGACTTATCTGATCAGTTCTTATCTGATCAGTTTTCTCTCATCGAAACTGGGTTCAAGAATCATGCTGTCCATATTGAAGATGCTTCTTATGTTCAATCACCCAGGGCTATGAGGATCTTTAGAATAAAGCTTGTTCAAAGTCAGGTCGGATATGATATGCAAAAAAAGACATTTCTTAGTCCAGTGATTCCACCTTCTTTTGATCCTCCACAAATGGGAGGACTCGAGGCAAAACCAATTCCTGTACACCTTTTCATGATCTTCACATGACATCTTCTCTCAATGTACAGCCCTACCCTATTCAAGTATAAAAATATGTTTATGATATTCCACATGCTGCTGTTATTGGTAGAAGAATGTAATGGCATGCAAATTTCATGCACGTTGTAGCCTTATCAACATCGACAGGTTAATGCGTATGGTTATCAACAAACTGATTGACTAAATATGTACAAGTACGCGTTGGATAATGATACCCTGTCCCTGTTCACTTGTCAATCCATCTGTTTCATCTTTCTCTTACATTTTGTATTAGTGAGTTCACCTGCATTGATCAAGATTCAGACTGAAAGTCTACCAATGGAATAGGTGCCACCTTCATCATCGTGAGGAACACTATAAATTAATGCTAAATTCTGTAATCATTATCGTCGTCGTATGTCATGTCATTTATGGTATTATGTGCAGGTTGTGCTGTGTTCTGTTCTATTCTAAGTATCCGAATGTGCGCATTGTGCCGTGTAATGAGCTAGCCTGTGTCGACCTAGGAGCATGACCCGAGGTTTATGTACGAAAAAAAGAAAGAAGAAAGGTCGCTGTGTAGTGGAAATAGAGTCGTTTGAATGACAGGAAACGAGTTACCTACCTTATACTACCTAGCAAACCGACGACGACGACGTTAACGTCGGCGTAGTTGGAGTGAAGTAGTCATTAATGTTGTTTAATTGGGGGAAATTCCGAGAATGAAGTTGGAGCGAAAACAGTTGAATTGTTTTTCCAGCTTATGTACTCGTAGGTAGTTGTTGTAGTTGTTTGAAAGTGGCAGAAGTACGTAGAGGATATTACTAGATTGGCAAGTGTCTGAATTGATGTAAATGATGTAATGTTGTCATTCGAGCCATTATGCGAGGAGAATTCCTCCAAAAGTGCAGGGGTGATGAATGACTTAATTTTTGTTATTGATTATTGGTTATGGATCACAATTTGGTCGGAAAATATGTGGTTATGGTTCTTTTTGATCATGAAATTCATATTTATTGGTTATGGTTTTCCATCTTCACGTTTTCTTACCACTTTTAATTTTAAAACATTGTCATTTTCCATTAATTACATATTTCTTGGTGTGCAAAAAAAAAAACTCAAAAAATGTGGCAACAAACAGATTGACTGGGATTTTCTTCATCAAATTATCCACAAATGATTATCTCGATCTCATAATAATTGATTTTATCTAAAATTACCTCACATTACCAAAAAATACAGTGTAATTACCATTTTTACCGAAAATTACCTGTAAATATAATGTAATTACCATTTCTATGTGAGTGAGATTTTGCATGATTGCTATTGGTAAAAATCTTTATTTCAATTCAATTTTAATGATAATGTCAATTTCCCCATAAGAAAAAGTAATGTCTAAAAATAACGGTAATTATGGTAAATTACGGTAATTACAAGTTATAACGCACGTATATTTCTAATTTTAAGAGATCTATGTGTGGAAAAATCTTGAAAATGTTGATGAGAATCATTTTGCGCATATATTTTGTTGCTTGTCAAAATCAGAGTTGTTCATAAAATATATGGTAATAATATTGTATGTGATGGTAATTACGGTAAATGTGGTAATTGTGAGTTCTTTGGGCGGTAATTTTGGTAATTTTGATCACCCGGGGTGATTCTGGTCAATTTTAGCACATACTTCTGTTCTCCAAAGCAGGATGACAACACTGATAAATTTTGGTAAATAACCGGTAATTACAGTAAATTATTGGTATTTGGTAATGATGAAGAATTTGGCCAATCCCGGGCAATGTTAACTGCTTGCATCATGAATTTTTGTCAGTTTTGGGTAATTTTGTCATTCGTGCTGTTGTAGAAAGTTTTGCGATTCTACTTTGTATTTATTTGGTAAATTGGGTGAATTACGGTAATTATGGTAAATTGACTGTAATTTTGATCCATTTCTACAATTTTTTTTTTGGAAATCTGGCTTATTGCGGCGTGTTTCAGTGATTCTCATTCTGGTGAATTGTAACCAATATGGTAATTTCATGACATGTGATGGTAATTATGGTAAATACGGTAATTGCGGGGTATTTTGGTGGTAATTCTGATCAATTGTGGTGATTTTGATGAATTTGAGTAAATTTCACATTGTACAACCCATAATGAAATTACTGGGTAATGTTGATAAATCACCTATATCGCAATTAATTATGATGCATTATCGGTGAATTGTGTTAATTACAGATAATTTGACAAATTGCAGAAATTTGGTTAGTTTTGGGTAATTTTTGTATATCATGGAAAATTTTTAGTAGCTTCTGATAAATTGGGTAAATTACCGTAATGATGGTAAATTAGCTGTAATTTTTAGGTAGTTTCAAATTCAATCATGATTGAGTCATTCTGATTCATTATGACATGTTCAACAAATTCTAGTGAACCGACACCAATTTGGTAAATTATGGTAATTACTTTGGTAAATATGGTAATTGTGGTAATTGTGAAGTATTTTTACGGTTATTCAGGTCAATTGTGGTAATTTTGATTTTTGATCAAGTAGAGCAATTCTGATAAACAGGATGAAAAAACTGAACAATTTTTATAAATTACCGGTATTTTACAGTAAATTGGTGTAATTCTGGTAATTACGGGTAATTTGACAAATCGCGAAAAAACCGTAGTTTTTCAGTAATTTTTAGTAAATTGAGTAAATTACTGTAATTTTTGAGATTTGGGTAAATTACCGTAATTATGGTAAAAACTAAAAACTGAACAATTTTTGTAAATTACTGGTAGGGGTAACGGCCCTATTCTTTTACCCCCCTAAGGACATATCTTGAAATTTCTTCTGACCTAATGAAGCTAGAGAAAAACTGAAAAGCGCATTGAAATCAGCAAACATTCGTTGACAAGATTCAGTGTTTGCCAAAAGTTTAATTTCATTGGGTTCGCCAGAAAAAATTTTTTTTTGCAAAAAAACGAGTTCGCAATTTTTTTTACCCCCATTCGCTATTTCGTTTACCCCCGTTCGCTATTTTTTTTACCCCCCAATTTTTTCTGTGTTTTCAATAGTAACAATATAGATTCAACGTTTCCTGACAAATTATTAATTAATCATGCCAAAAAGTGCCCTTTCCGTTATCATTAGTGTATTCATTGCTTGAAAACCTAATTGAGAATGAAATTGAGAATTTATAAAGATTATTTGTGCAAATTTTCAACAAAAAAATTTAATACACGTATTTTTGGACTCTAAAATTCCTGGACCACCAGATGAACGCATTTTTTCACAAGAAACTATTTTTTAGACATTTTTTGCGGATATAGATGGTGAAAGTTCCTGCTACAATTTTCTGTTTCCATGTTATTGCTATACTTAAGGTCTTCAATTTTGTACCCGTTTTTGTTTTGTTTGCTTTCACAGACAACCTATATTAGAGGGGTATCAATCATATTTTATTCAATTTTTTTGGTTGATTTTTTACATTGATGTAATCAACTGTAGAAAGTGTTTTTTAGACAATATTATTTACAAAAGTTCAGAGCCATACATTCAAAACTTCCCCAAAAATGAATAAAATTTATATCACGCCTTTAAACGGCCTTTAGCGAGCAAAAATTCTGAAAATAGTGGGGGGTAAAAAAATTAGAGAACAAAAATTAATATGGATTTTCTATTTTTTTACCCGGTAAAAAAAATAGAAAACTGGGCTTGAATCGTTCCCTATTTTTTTACCCCCTCTAAAAATTTTTAGAAAACAATTTTGATGAAAACTAACCAGCTCATCTAATAGACCAGAGCGTGTAGAATTCAGCGATGTACTCATGAACTCATTTTGATGGAAATTAGTGCGTCCAATCCTTAAAATCAAAACACACTTTTTTAAAATTTAGTTAAGAAAATCGACTAAAATTCACATCAAATTTTTCAAAGTCCCCTAAACCATGAAGATTAAATGGAAAATGCAGTTTTTCAAGGGCATTGTGTTCCAAAAGAACCATAAAACATGTTGATATGGTTTTCAATTCGATTCATGACTTTGGTGGCTTATTTTTCAGACAAATCTTGGGGGTAAAAAAAACTAGAGAGGGTAAAAAAAACCGGGCCGTTACCCCTAAATTACAATAAATTGGTGTAATTCTGGTAATTACGGGTAATTTGATAAATTGCGAAAAATTTTTATGTTTTGGGTAATTCTTTAGTAATTTTCAGTAAATTGGGTAAATTACTGTAATTTTGGTAATTTGGGTAAATTACAATAAATTTGTGTAATTCTGGTAATTTCCGAGAATTACGGGTAATTTGACAAATTGCGAAAATTTTTTCTACATTTTGGGTAATTCTGTAGTAATTTTCAGTAATTTGGTGATTTGGGTAAATTACCGTAATCATGGTAAAAACTGAACAATTTTAGTGAAATACTGGTAAATTACAATAAATTGGTGTAGTTCTGATATTTTCTGGTAATTACGGGTAATTTTACAAATTGCAAAAAAAATTTCTACGTTTTGGGTAATTCTGTAGTAATTTTCAGTAAATTGAATAAATTACTGTAATTTTGGTAATTTTGGTAAATTACCGTAATTATGGCGAATTGTCCATAATTTTGATTCATTTTCATCATTTTTTGGTAATTTTGACTCATTACGGCGTGTTTAGGAAATTCTGTAAATTACGGTCATTACCGTCGTTAATATCAGTAAATTTCTACTTGTTGAAATACGTAAATCGCGGTAATTCAAAAGGAACTGCATGAAAATCTAATCTCGACGACGTTTAACACGCGTGTTTCGCGCGTAGATGGAAGATGGAATGAAAAATCATCGACATGTGCATACATTGTTCGTTCATTTACCTTTTGGGAAAACGAAACGAACGTGTTATCGCGTGTTCTAATTACGTACTATACGCCCGTGAGGCACACATGAGGTCTTGATACGCTGATAATACGCTGATGTACTTTACGCCTGAAATACGCCAAAATAACCATGGTAAAATTGTAGTATAATTGTCGTAAATATGAAAATTCTGCATACGCTCAAAATACTGCAATATTACATTGGTATCTTTAGCGTAAATTTGCAGTTGTTACCATCAACGATGCATTCACCAACGTATATTCAGAGTACAAAAGCGAAATTTACGGGCAATAATACGCAGGTAAATTTGACGTAAATTTACTGCAAATTTACCTGCGTATTATTGCCCGTAAATTTCGCTTTTGTACTCTGAATATACGTTGGTAAATGCATCGTTGATGGTACCAACTGCAAATTTACGCTAAAGATACCACTGTAATATTGCAGTATTTTGAGCGTATGCAGAATTTTCATATTTACGACAATTATACTACAATTTTACCATGGTTATTTTGGCGTATTTCAGGCGTAAAGTACGTCAGCGTAATATCAGCGTATCAAGGCCTCACGGGCGAAGACGACGATGACGCGACTGTGGCTTAGGGCGGTGGGGGCTGCGCTGGTTACGAGCACGTGCGTATTTGATAATACCGATAATAAGAATTAGTGAGAATACTATTGACATATTATAGCGAGCAACCAGGTCGACGAGATGTCTAGAAAATGGTATTAAAAGAGCTAGAGCGAGAGGGGGAGCGAGAGGGATGAGGAGTGAGAACGAAAAGAAAGGTGTGGTGATGGCGCCGAGACGATAGACACGAGCGGAATGAATGCGGCGCGAGACAGAGAAAGAAACATTGCGAGGGAGTGAGGCGAAGAAGGGATTTGCTGGTTGGTGAAATAATTGAAATTAATTAAGTTTAGCGGTGTCAAATCCGTCGTCGTCGTCGTCGTCGTTGCTTCTGCTGACTACGTCATTTTTGTCGTATGGTGGTATACGAATAATACTACTACTACGAGAACGGCAACAATGTGTGGTATTTTATATTACATATGTGGGTCTGTGTGTTGTATTGTGTAGTACATTTTGCACGTAAGACCGGAACAGCTGATTTGCACAATACGTAGATGTCGAGAATCGTCATCGGCAGCAGTTTTAAATAATGTGCTGGCCGAATAGGCTAACGATGATTCAATCGTTTAGGATTTCTCTGGTCTCTGCTTTTATTTTTTTCCCCTCTGTTTACCTCGCCATCGTGGTAACGGAAGGAACAGTTGGTTAAGGCGACGTTGACCGGATTTTTTTGTCGGTGTTGAGAAGGTGAAGAAGAGAGGTGAGCTGAGAATAGTGCCTATGATTTATAACCCGTGTCCGCAGCGTGAACAGGTGACCGATTCTATCTCTGTCATTGTGTTTGGATGTCTCGCTCTTTCTCGTCTGGGTTTATTCTATAATATGTACCATGAGTATAGGTACGTGTCGTGCACTATGCTATTGTGCTGATGAGTCAGCGAACGAGTTATAAAACAGCTGATAAGGTAATTCCTGGTTTATCTGCGCGTGTAGGCGTTGGTGGTGATTAGTTAGGTGTGCATTGTGCAGGTTATAGAGGTGTGCGATTGATGGGGAGGAGATGAGATGATGGTGATGAGAACAGGGCTGATTTGAATTGAATTCAAACATGCTGAGTAATCAAAGTAATTGGCTCGAACAGCTATCGCAATATGGCTGAAATTCTCTACGCTGAATAAAGCTGACACGAGTCTGGAGCTGAAAAGATAAAATTCCCATCTCGAATTCCTCCGCCAGATAAATCAAAAGAAAAGTCGTCTCGTCTGCAGCAATTTGCTGATTCCGATTAATTAGCGATCTTTTTATCTATTCGTATCTGGTTATCTGTACAAAAAGAATAATTAGATGAACGCTGGGAACGCAAATCTTGCAACGTAGTCGTCTTCTTCCTTTCTTTTTGTTTCTTTCAATACACGTGTAGGCTACGTATGTGAACGATGAGAGAATAGAAACGCAGGACAGGGCAGAGTTGGGCAGGGTATTATCAATATTGCATTCGTAAGCGGTAAAATGCTCTCTCATGAGGACAGACGAAGCCGAAGGCCAGAAGGGTAACCATTATCGTCGGGGTTAATATTGAAAAAGTTTTCTCGACGATGGTGTGACGTTCGATATTCTAGAGATGTGGTACGTTGTTGTTGTTGTTGTTGCTGCTGTTTTTGTCGGAATACACTACGCTGCAGACGTTGTGTGCGAAGCGTGGGAAAACCGTGTTAGGAAGAGTGAAAAGTTTTTTCAAGGGCAGCACGAAGTACTAAGGGTTGGAGGGGGTTCGGCAACGAGGAAAATCAGACTACTACGTTCACGTACAGCACAGAAAGCTTCAGACAAAGATACGAAATACGTAGAAAGAGAAACGAACGAACGAATGAATAATGTCGAGTTGAGAAAGGGACCGCATCCTGTGCTGATGCTGCTGTCGATGCCGCAGTCTACCATTTCTATATAGTGTACGAAAGGTAAAAACTTTGTAGAGCTTTGGATTACTGTACTCCTGCTTTCGCCAGACAATAAAGATGAGTCAAGTTTAAAGCTAGCATATTCCACGTTCTAGGGAGGGCTTATTTGAAGAAAAACTAAAGTCGTATATTATTTTGGATTCGCGCTTTTAACCCCCCTCCCTCCTTGACCCTTCCAACAGGGAGGAAAACAGAGCCCAAGAAGATGAACGAACGAACGTAGACGTAGTAATGATAACGTTAATGCTTTTTCCACCGCCGCCACTGGCTTTCTTCATCCATCGTCAGCAGCAGCAGCAGCCACCCCATTAAAAGATGTAAGGTCAAGAGAAAATGAGAGGAAAAAAGCAGGCGTTTTTCGTATATCTATCTTACCTTTTAGATGGACTGAAAAATGAGTAGGTAAGTGAGGGTGAGAAAAAAGCGTGGCGTAGGAGGTGAATGATGAAGTTCTGTTATATATTCGCGTTAAAATGACTGTGTACATAAAAAACGAACCTCATCGTATAGGTGATGAAGAAGAAACGAAGTAGGGGGGGAGAAACAAAGGCAGAGTTAATTTTTCGAAAAAGGAAGGGAAGAGAGCGAAAAAAAAGGCCACCATCGGTTGCGTATAAGACGAGTTATGTGAACCGACTCACCGCCTATCGGAGGGATAGAGGATAAGGGATATTTGCCTTTGCCAACAAATAATGAAAGCGAAATTGTGTGCTACTGCTGCGCTTTGTCAGATGGCAACTTGTTGCGCGAATTGAAAAGTTACTTTTTATTATTGCTTTTTAAAGGTCTCTCTCTCTCTCTTTCGCTCTGTCTATCTGTCTCTGTGTATTTCTCCTCTCCTCTGTTTGTGCAGGGTTTCTCTCGAATGCTTTAGTGTGTGTGTGTGCTGGTGGTAGTTTTATTCGTACGAGGTCATTGGAGGAGGGTTATTTGCCTATTGGTCTTTTTTTTTGCGAGGTTTTTCTTTCGGAAGTACAAATATACGTATCGTTTACTCGAGAGTGGTGCTTTTATGTACTGTGTGTTTTCGTTTGGTGCTTTTTTCGACTGCCGACTCTGGTGAATTATTTTGTGCTTTTAGAGCAGATGTGTTGGTAGTGTTGTGGTTGACTGTGATACGGGGGTTGGATGCTGGAATGGAAGTGGTTGGGCATAGAAGAGAGTGAAAATGTTGTTGGAAAGTGGAAAGTGTATCATTTCTAGGTGTAAGTGTTTTAAGTTGGTGTTGTACTTGAATGGTGGTAGGAAAAAGAATTTTGGAAAAATTCTAAATAAATTCTTGTTTTTTTGGGAGGAAAATTGCCTCATTCTGTTTGTTTTTCTCAAAATTTCGAAAAAAAAAAAATACAAGACCCTTTTTTGACGAAAGTGTCACAAAAAAGTTATTTCCACTCGAACTGTCAAAAAAGTAGTTTTTTATTTTTTTGTCAAAATTGTCTCAACTTTGCCAAAAGTTTTGAAAAGTTCCTCTTTTGGTCAAAATTATTAAAGGTTCCAATTTTTCCCACAAAAAATGTAAATTTTTCCCATTTTTTGTCAAACTTGTACGAAAATTAATTCTTGCTAAAATAGGTTGTTCAATAGCTCTGTTGTCTGCCAAAATGCCACAGAAGTGCTATTTTTTTCCAAAATTTTCAGAAGGGGTCCTCTTGTTTTTTTTTTTTTTTTTTGAAGTTATCCAATTTAAATTTTTGTAAAAACTGTAAATTAATTCCTGCTTTTGGTAAAAGCATATACAAAATTTATTGATTTTTTTCTCAATTTTCTTGAGAGTTCTACTTTTTCCAAATTTGCCAAATGAAAGTCTTGTTTGTTGCCAAAACTTCCATTAAAATTTTGTTGTTTTTTTTTTGCCAAAATTGTCAGAATGCCTTATTTTTGCCGAAACTTTTAAAAGTTCAATGCCAGGAAATCTTGGTTCTCACCAAAATTGTCAAAAGTCCCACCTTTTGTCACAAAAGTACTGTTTTTTTGCCGAAATTGTAGAAACAAGTCATGTTTTTTTTTCGAGTCCAAATTTATCAGGTTTTTATTTTCTATCGAAGTTCTGAGAAAGTGGTATTATTTGTTGTAATTGTCAAAAAGTGACCATTTTCTTCCTAGACTGCCATAAAAATCCTGTGGTTTGCAAAAATTTGAGTTGGAAGCATTTTAACCTCAAAAAATGCTGGTTCAAGTCGAGCTGCTGATTGCCTGAAGCTCAGAAATGCACATTATTTGACCCTCAACACTTTCCCCAACTGGAGACTCGAATCGACACTGACAGCTAACCACGTGTACATCGTTTCACCTTGTCGAAGTACATATACAGAAAGAATTGAAAAAAATGATCGAATACTGCCACGTTGTGTAATTAGAGAATGATGGAAATAAAATAAGAGAATAGCGAGCTTGGTTTGCGGTTACTCTAGTTCGTGCTCGATTTCCACATTAGATCGACTACAGAAACTTGAGAAGTATCGAATTATATGCAGTAAGTACATAACGACGACGAATGAAACGTGTACGAGTGGACGAAGAAACAATACAAGTAAAATGCACGTTTGTTATAATTATTGTACTCGTACTCGCTGAGTAAGGTGCCTAGACCAACGTCTGTGTATTATTTTCTCGGTTTTCTTGGAAAAATGGAAGGAAAAAAAAAAGGAAAATCGACTCCGATAGTTTCAGGTTACTTTCCTAACGAGTAGAGGTACGATTCATTCTGTTGCACGTTCGAATAGACAAAAATGGCGGGTATGAAATTAGCAAGGGTTATGGGCTCGGATTCTGCAGGAGACGAGATGATGCGAAGAGAGCTGTTGGTTGGTTTGTTTTGTTTGTTTCGTGTGGAATGCTCGCGATATTTCTAGCTTTTCTACGTGGTGTGTCTTTGTTTTTGAACTGGATTTCAGAACGGGTTGGTAATTTTTTTTCCTTCACTTGGCGGTGTCTGTCGTGCGAAGAGTATTCGTACAATGGCCGAGCCTACTGAGCGAGGCAACGAGACAGACGTCGAAGAACCACACCACAGGTACCATACAATCGAGCCATTCCGAAATAATGGCGTTGGGAAAGTGGTACTGGTCGCTACGACTACAACTACGACAACCTAGAAATGAGTAACAAAGCGTTAACGATGTTAATTACTGCAAATAGGACCCGAGGCTAAGGGGTTCTCCACCTTCTCCGACTGTACCAGCACTAGAGTAATATAGAACATCTTACTAGAGGGATTCACGAGAGCCAAGGGTGAAGGATTTAGAATTGGTCAACATTTCTCGCCGATTCGATGGCTGAGTAAATACATGTGAGAGCTGGCTGGAGTAAGCAGGACGGGGCCGAGTTTTTGTTTTTTTTTTGGGCTGCTTGCTGGTGGAGTAGGTAACAACGTCAAAGGGGTACTATTTGTTGATCAGAAGCAAAATCTCGCACAGTAGCAATGCTGGCAATTGTTTTTCTTTCTCCGGTTTTTAGAGAGCCTTGTGCAGCGTGTTTTCGAAACTCGATAAACACGTGTTACGCGCGAAAGCGAGCTTATACTCCCATAATATTATATTGTGTGCTACATGTAGTACTCGTGTATGTGTTAGAGAGCCAGCAGCAGCCAATGGTGTAAGAAAGAAAAAAGAGATTTCGTCGTCGTCGTCGACGTCCTCGTTCGTCATCCCATGTTATATTATGGTTGTTTACACATCGTACTCGTGCGAGTGTTGTACATACATGTATACGAATTGCGTCGAAATACGACACAGAAACCTCGCAACCAGCCTCGTATATACCTCTTACGCGAGTGTTGTTTATCGCCGAGCGAATGAACGAGAAACGAATAGCACAGAACCAGCAGCGAGCGAGCGAGCGAACCAGCGAACAAACACTTCGCCATATCGTAATACCCATCGTTTTGTTATGGTGTTGTTTTTAAATGAGCTTAAAACACCGTAAAATTACGAAAATACGCCCTGTTCTGCTCGATAGTCGCCACGTTGTTAGTCGAGTGGCATTGTTTCGACGACTCTGCTCGTCGTCGAGTGGTTTTTTTCTGTGTGTAACTTTTTTTTTGTTTTTGCTTCGCTGTTGGCTGAATTTCGCTTTGGTCGAGGTTATTTGTTTATGTTTTTGCCTGCCGAAGATAAGGTTTTGAAATATTGGTCGAATTTTGTTGTAGGGAATGAGTTTATGTATTTTGTAAATATTGATATGGTGTGTGAGCTCGAAAAATATACCGATATAACTTTGTTTTGTTTTTAACTCGAAAATGCATATTTTTTTAATATGTGTTTGCTGTCGAATCATCCTCAAAGAGACGAAGAATCCGAATTAATTTTACTGAAAATATCATCAGTCTGTATTTTAAGGCAATAAACGAGTTTCTGCGACAATTTTGGAAATAAATAAAGCAGGAGAATTTTGGCCAAAAAGCCAGACTTTTTGAAAATGACGAGATTTTCTGACAATTTAGACGAAAACGGTGCATTTTTAAAATTTTTTACAAAAAGTGAAACCGCTGAGAAACTTTGGCATGAAAAAGATTTTTGAAAACTTTGGCTAATGAGAACATTTTTGGCTTGAGATTTGAAAATTTTGACAAAAAATGGTCTTTTTGTCAATTTAGGCCAAAAGAGATTATTTGGAAATTTGGCCAAAAATGGAACTTTGGGTGAGAATTTATAGACATTGTAAAAATTTTAGCTTGAAACGGTTTGGAAATCCAGGTGAAAATTACGTATATTTTTTTTATCAAATTTGACAAAGAATTGTCAATTTTTGACAATTTTGACAATGATGCCAAATGAAAGACTTCGGTACGATTTTGACATAGAATGTATCTTTCTGACAATTTGGACAAAAAAAAAGACTTTTTTTGGCAATTTTTGCTTAAAAAGGACCTTTTTGGATTTTTTTTTTGCCAAAAACCTGAATTTTTAGACAATTTTTTTTTGCGTGAAACTTTTTGATAATTTTGCCAGAAACTGATGCACAAATAATGACTTTTTGTCATTTTGACAAATGGACAATTTTGTCTAAAGTTGTCACCTCTTGACAATTTTGGCAAAATGTGATTGTACAATTTTGACAGTAACTGACATTTTTAAAACAATTTTGATAAAAATTTACTCTTGTACAATTTTAAACAAAATTGACACTTTTAGACAATTTTTACATTTTTTTTCAACAATTTTGAAATTTATTAACACTTTTGGCAATTTTGACATTGACACATTTTTTTGACAATTTTATTTTGACATAAAAACGACACTTGGTAACAATTTTAACACAAATCATCTTTTTGTGACAAATTTTGACACAAAATGCATTTTTTGACAATTTTGACAGTAATTGACGCTTTGTAACGATTTTTTACACAAATCAACACTTTTGACATAATTGACACCCTTTTCAAACAATTTTGACACAAATTGACACTCTGTGACATTTTTGACACAAATCAATACCTTTTGACATTAATTCACACATTTTTTTTTGACAATTTTGACATAAATTGACACTGGACAATTTTGACACAAATCAACACTTTAGTTAATTTTGGAACATCAGACAATTTCACTCAAATTGCACTTTTTGACAATTTTGACACTAATTGACACTTGTTTTCACAATTTTGACACGCATCAACACTTTGTAACAATTTTGACACAAATCATCACTTTTTGACCAATTTTGACACAAATTGCACTTTTTGACAATTTTGATTTTACTTGACACTTTGTAACAATTTTGACACAAATCAACATTTTTTGACATAATTGACACCTTTTTTAAAAACAATTTTGACACAAATTGACGTGTTTTTTTTTGACAATGTTGACCCAAATTGACACTCTGAAATTTTTGACACAAATCAATACCTTTTAACAATTTTGGCATAAATTGACACTTTGTGACAATTTTGACACAAATCAACACTTTAGTTAATTTTGGCACATCAGACAATTTCACTCAAATTGCACTTTTTGACAATTTTGACACTAATTGACACTTTTTTTTCACAATTTTGACACGCATCAACACTTAACAATTTTGACACAAATCATCACTTTTTGACCAATTTTGACACAAATTGCACTTTTTGACAATTTTGACTTTACTTGACACTTTGTAACAATTTTGACACAAATCAACATTTTTTTTTGACATAATTGACACCTTTTTTAAAAACAATTTTGACACAAATTGACGTGTTTTGTTTGACAATGTTGACCCAAATTGACACTTTATGACAATTTTGACCCAAATTGACACTTTATGACAATTTTGACCCAAATTGACACTTTATGACAATTTTGACCCAAATTGACACTGAAATTTTTGACACAAATCAATACCTTTTGACATTAATTGACACATTTTTGGACAATTTTGACATAAATTGACACTTTGTGACAATTTTGACACAAATCAACACCTTTTGACAATTTTGACACAAATCGACAATTTGTGACATTTTTGACTCAAATTAACTCTTTTTGACAATTTTGACATTAATTGACACCTTTTTTTGACAACTTTGATTGGCGAATTCTCGCAACTTTCGCATGTTGAACCGGGATCATGTCATTGACGGGCATTCAATCTTCACCAAAACGATGGGAAAAGTGCATTGCGCGCAATTGTGATTATATCGAAGGTCAATAAATGTTTCCTAATGTATTGTAAACCGAATTATCAATAAATACTTTTAAAAAAAAAATTTTTTCAACTTTTTTCATCAAAAAAATTTTATCCGCGCCGAGGACCCGAGGTGAATGCGTGTTTTACAATTTTTCGTGATGACAAATTTATAAAAATTCAAAGTATGATACATCGTTGGAAAGCTGAAACTTCAGGCTTTAAAATGTGCATACAACGAGCCCGTTAGGTTGATTAGTTCGGCCGCTAGAGCGAGTTGTGCAAGACATTTGACACAACCCTCGTAGATTCCTTACAGTTTCGGCAATAATTAGATTTTCTCGACAATTTTGACCCACAACTGTTTGAAATTAACTTGTTGGCAAAATCAGCACTTTTTTGATAATTTTAGTAAAAATTGACATATTTTAACAATTTTGACACTTTTTGACAAAATTTGACACTTTTAAATAATTTTTACAAATGTTGGCCATCTTTGATAATTTTGACAGAAATTGACACAATTTATGGAAATGTGGCGGAAAATGGATCTAGTTGAGCAATTTTGGCAAAAATTAGATTTCTTGACAATTTTGTCCCAAATTAGAAATTTTTGATAATTTTGAGTTGAACAATCAAATTTTTGACGATTTTGGTAAAGGTGGACTTTTTGTTCGATATTTCGACATGAATCCAGTCTTTTCGGTCAGTTCAGTAAGAATAGAGACGTCATTGTCAGTTCAAAAAGGATCTCTGACTATGCGATGGATGATGGGGTTTCTCTTCAACATATGGGAAGTTGTAAAGGGATGAGATTTGTTCGGAAAAAGTTGCGTTGCAAAACTGGAGACGTTGTTGCATTTCTTTAGAAAACGAGTTCGTAATATTGTAAGTAAGGAAGAAGGAAGGAAGACGTACCAAAGGGAAGATGCTGCATTTCTTCGTGTTCATAACAAGTACATCTACATACCTACTACATACACAGTAATTTGATGAAGTGAACAAGATATCAGATATGTAATACTCGTACATGTACCTGTGGAAGTGGTTTTCTCTCTCTTTTTTCACGAAAACCCACGTGTAGTGATTATCATTTCATTTCACTCTTACGAAGGTTTACCATACATAGGTGTATGGGTAATAGAGGTACATTTTAACTACACGGTATAGTACATATAAATGTACTTGTCGATTGCTTTCTCGGTCTCCCCGCTCCTCATACTCTATCTTCGGGTATCGCTGGGCGAATGCCGTTATAGCGTGCGACAGCTAAGGCAATAATACTAGCAGCAGCATCAGCATCGCGTCGTGCCGGGTAAACATCTATCTCGAGTTTGCTACTGCATAGTTACCTTTTTATTATGTATTTTTTTTTCAGCGTTTTTTTTTTTTTTTTACTTTACCGTCTTTATTGAACTAGGAATGAGAGACGGTTTCCCTGCTGCGGGGGTCTTTCTCTTTCTGTGAGCGCTGCTATGGTGTTTGTGTGTGCGTCGTCGTCGTGGAAGAGTTTAAAAGAGAGGCGATATTAGTATTTGTGTGTGTGTGTTAGTGTTTTTACTTTGGTGTATTATTATTACGTAACCTTTTTATACGCGCGATGGGATAAATTGTCGGCGTGCTATTGACCTAGTCCTTGGCGGTGTTGGCGTGTTTGATTTTCATCTGCAGGTCGCGTGTAGTGTGTTTTTTATAATGTATTTTGAACGTAATTTTGTGTATCGAAGGATGGATGTTTTCGTCTTTGGAGCTCAGCTGTGGAGTGATTTTGGGGGCATGGATCACGATGGTGAGGTTGGTGTTTGGCAAATTTATGGATGGAAGTATTTGGCAACGTTTTAAAGAACAATGCTGGCACGATTAAGGTGGTGGGTATTTGCGAAGACGATGGATGTCATGTCAGAGAGAACAGAAGGTTGCTGGCTTTGCACTTACCATTAGAGCTGTGCTGTGTGTGGTGTACGTTTATGGAGCCCATATTGAATGGAAACTGTAATAAATAGAAGAGAGAGTGGTGTCGGTGTTGGTGGTACTCGTATGAGGAGTACAATATCGTGTAACGAGAAGTAGAGCTTGTTGTGGTTGTACGGTTGGATGAAATTGTGGAATCAGGGGCACAAGCTAGGCTATGTAGAAGGCACAGAGAGAGAGACCAGCAACGTCGAATGTATATATGTATGTTTAGTACGTATGTACTTCGTTGGTGTATATGGGACGATGCAATGGTGTGCTTTTAGCAACGGTGTACTATAAATGTGGCTTCGGCGCGTAGCTCTCTATAGCCACATATACTGTATTCTCTGTGTTCTGTGTTCTGTGTTCTGTTCATGTAAAGAAGAGAGGTCGTAGAGGAGTCGAAAGAGGAGAACGATGGCGCGGTGGTGGCGTTTTATAAATTCTACCAATGTGTGTACTGCTGTGTGTGCTGTGTGGTGTAGGTACGAGTACATATACTGGCATAAGCGCTCTGTACATGTTGTAAACGTTATACTCGTATAGTATGCATGTGTGTTGTGTGCTGTGTGGAGCTTTGTAAACGCTATATTATACACGTATATACGAACGACGATGACGACGTAACGTTGTGTTTTGGCCTCGGTCGACACAGCAACGTTGCCAGACCGTACGCCCTGCCCTATGACTTGTGTAATATCGTACGGCTTATGGTGTGTACCGTGTACGTACGTATATATTGACGAGAAGATATTTCTGTACGATGTGGTGTTCGTTCTGATGACGCTGATGACGATGGAGATGATCAGCGAGGAGCGAGATCTCAGATTTTTGAGATACGTGTGTTTGTTTGACTCGAAAGTGGTGAAATTTTGATGGTGTGGGTCTTGGATTCTCTATTTTAGGAGCTTTGTTCGTAGCTAAGCTCGAGCTTTTGAATTGAAAACATTATCGAGGTACAAAATATGGTCACTTGGTCAGTGACGAACAGAAAATCTTTGAATCAGATCAGAATGAGTCTAAATGAAAAGGGAAGAGCTATTCTGAATTTGAAATCTAAAAATGGGGCGAATTAGAATATCTGAAGTCATAATTGAAAAACGCCATTCCGAAAGTACGCTGTAGATCGTAGCTTTTTTGTCAAAAATTCCAAAAAGTCTCACTTTTTTTGGTAAAAGCTGCCTTAAAATGTTGTTCTCCTGCCAGAAATTGCCTAAAAGTTAATTTTTATAACATTTCTCCTCTCGCTTTTGGCATTAAATTGCGAAAAAGCTGAACTTTTTTGCCAATAATAGCCCAAAAGATCTGCTTTTGTATAGAAAATTGCCAATGATGTTCAGTTTTTAGTTCTTATCAAAAATTTTCAAAGTTTCACTTTTTTTTTTGCTGAGAACTGCTATAAAAAGCGTTGTCTTCTTCTCAGCTAAAATTGACTAAGTGTTGCTGGTTTTGACTAAAAATAGAAAAAAGTCTCGCCTACTTTCGAAATTGCTGCAGTCTCTTTTTTCCCCAAAGAAAGTGCTTAAAAGTTTTGCTCTTTTGGCAAAAAATGATCAAAAATTGTCCAAAAGTTTTGTTTTTCCCCCGGAAATGGCCAAAAAATAAATTATTAGCTAGCAAAGTCTTACTTTTTGCCAAAAAATGAAAAAAAGTTGTGAAAGTCTAATAATTCTTCTTCCTTTGACAAAAATTTTAAAATATGTAGTCTGTTTTGCTATTATTCATCTCATATATACCGAGAATAAAAATTGCCAATATTGCCTCATTTTTTGAATGAAAATTGTCAAACAAACGAATTAAACAATGAACAACAACAACAACAACATCAACAACAACGCCGTTTTCAAAAAGAATCAGCCAGAAGTCTCTTTTTTTTGCCAGAAGTTGCCCAAAAAACCTGTCTTTTGCTATAGGCTAATATTGTTAAAGTCTAGCATTTTTCTCAAAAGCAGCTAAAAATTTTCTCTTTTTTTCTCGTTTTTTTTTTTTTTTTTTTTTGCTAAATTGTCGAAGTCTTGTTTTTTTTTACCAAAAATTACCTCCAGTCCCCCTCCCTTCCCACAAAATTGCAAATGAACCTCTTTTTTGCTAAAAATTTGAAAATAATTCAATCTTGTTGGCAAAAATTGCTTCAAGCCGTGCTTCTGATGATTTTTTTTTCAAAGGAACGACAATGCCCTACCTATTTATGCCATGTTTGTATATCGTTCGCGAACGAATGAATCACCCTGGCGAAAGTCAAAAAGAAAGTAACTTCAATTTCAAATCATATTCATTTGCAAAATTATTGAAAAAGTAATTTGTTCGTTCGCGAACGATTCACATTCAATGTTAAATAATAAATTCATGTTTTCTTTCGTTCGCGAACGATTCACTTCCTGAATTGAGTCGTTCACTAACAAATGAATATTCTGACTTCTGAGAATGAGCCAGTGAACTTATCAACGGGGTTTTTCGTTCGCGACCGATTCACTGCCAGAGTTGAATTGTTCACGAACGACTGAATCTTCTGGACTCACTTTTCTGAATTGAGTCGTTCACTAACAAATGAGTGTTCTGATTTCTGATTTCTGAAAATGAGCCAGTGAGTGTAAATAATTTTTTTTCGTTCGTGAACGATTCAATTCACAAACGACTGAATCTTCTGAAAAAAATGTTCGAATCTATTTTTTCGTTCGCGAACGATTCATTTTCGGAATTGAATCGTTCACTAATGAATGAGGTTTCTGATTTCTGAAAATGAGCCAGTGAATTTGTAAACGATTTTTTTTTCGTTCGCGAACGATTCAATTCTAGCAGTGAATCGTTCACAAACGACTGAACAGTCCATTTTTTTCGTTCGCGAACGATTCATTTTCTGAATTGAATCGTCCACCAACGAACGAGTATTTTAGTTTTCTGAAAATGAGCCGGTGAATTTGTAAACAAATTTTTTTCGTTCGCGAACGATTTTCTCGAATTGAATACATATTGTTCTTTATGAAATGAATCTTTTGAGAACGATTCACCGTGATTGTGAACGATTTTTTTCGTTCGTCAACAATATTTACTCATTGTGGTTTTTCCAAATTGAATCGTTCGCGAACGATTCACTGCTCGAATTGAGTCGTTCACGAACGACTGAATTTTCTCAGAATGAGTCTGAATCATCAAGTTGACAAACGAAAATTTTAAATTTTTCGTCACATTGTGCGTGAAATTCTTCGGATTTTTTTCACGTTCGCGAACGATTCGTTCCTCAAATTATATCGTTCGCGAACGAATGAATATTCTGAATAAGAGTCATTACATTCGCAGACTGATTTTTTTTTTGTTCGTTATCATGCGTTAAATTTTTGTGTTTTTTTTTTCGTTCGCGAATGATTCATCTCTTGAATTGAATTGAATTGTTGAATAACAAAATGAATCTTTTAAAATCACAACCTAATGAATCTTCTGAAAACGAATGATAGAAGTTTCTAAACTAAAAAGGATTTTTTTCATTTTTCGTTCGCGAACGATTCACTGACGAAGTAACCAGCGTCATCGTTCCTTACTCATGTACCTATATGGGTTCATACATATTTACCTATTTTGCTGTTTTCATGAAACGATGTGTTAATAAAGCACTATTATTCTACTTAGATACGTGTTGTGTAGACACAGTGTTTTTATTTGTGCATAATGCGACCCAGAGAGTCAGCAGAATGAGTGAGGTGAAGAGAAACGTGTGAAAAACGACTCTGGTATGTCTGTGTACCAAAATTTTAGAGGTTCGTACAAATATTTGCGGTCATTTTGTTGATTCTCTTCCAGTTCTCTGTTTGTCTCTTTGGTCGACGATGCCTGAGTGGTTTTTTCCCCCTTCAAATCAGTATCCTAGATAATTAAGTGATAATCTATGTCGAAGGCCATTTCTCAACCGTGTTGGCTAATGCAGATATGGCCACATCGCTCTGAAAGAAATGAATGATTAAACAATTCCTCGGGAGTTCCATTAGTCGATATTGTGCCTATTTTTATACATATGTAAATAATTCAAGTTTGTGTTTTATTTTTTGAATCGATTTCTAATATTTTGGTATTTTTTGTTTTTCTGTTTCCGTATAGGACTTGACGAGTCAGAATAGCAATGATAGCTCCAGCGGTGGTGGGCCTCAGGCCATGAGACCAACTCCTTCACCAACTGGCTCTACTGGATCTCGGTCTATGTCACCTGCTATAGGTAAGTCCGGCGTAAAAGCGACAACTATTTATTTAAAAATGTAATACTGGATAATAAAATATGCACGATCTCCTTCCATAGGAAGTACGCACATTGAAAGCGTACATTCGCTGTTCGTTGAGACTGACTGAGTGAGTGAGAGAATCGGCGGATGGCCGATAGCGGAAAGGAAATTTATGTGTATTACTGCGAGGCAAGGGCAACACAGAGTGGACGGGTCAGCAGGGAAAATGACTGGCTGGCTGCAGTAATCTGTGTTAGCGATAACTACAGCGAGGTGGGGGCGCGGGCGCGGACTACGACAACGTTCTTTTATTATTATTTTAATCACAAATAAAGCCGGCCGGTTAACTTATATATTATAACCAGGCCAGTAGAGTTATAGAAGAAAGAAATATGTGTTTATGGTGAGAAGAGTAACATACCGTAGTATATAGAGAGATGAAAGAGCGAGGTAGCGAGGAGGAAACAGATCAGCTGTTTTTATTACGATTATTATTTATTTATTATGTCGTTACTCGTTAGCTGGGGCTGGATGGCGTTTTTCTCTTCGTCACGTTTGTTTGTTTGTTGTTGAAAAAAAGAAATGAATTAAATGCGTTTATCGATTAAGTACGAGTATGTAGAAAATATAAAATGTGCGAGCTTTGCGAGGTATTTTTACGAGTGGGGTACTTGGAGGTGTTTTCTTTTAAGATTGTGACGATTGTGGAGTGAAATGGGTCGTTGAATAGGCTTAATTTTTTTTTTCAAGTTTGTCATTTTTTTGAGAGAGAACAGATAACGAATGATATACACAACGATGATTAGAAGTTTTCATAACCAAGATATACAACATTGGTAAATACGAGTACTACGAGTATGTTACGCGTAAATATGATGGCGAAGCAAACCGAAGATACCAGTTGAAGTTGAAAGAAATTGAGATAAGCTTGTATATACGATTAGATTAAACTTACAGTTAATAGGGAAGTCGAGATTAATCTTCAATGGTATTTATGTATTTTTCCTAAGTACTATTCATCTATCTGCCGATGTAGCTAGATGTGTAGATACGTACTGTGTAAGTAAATCCAGCAATCAGATTGAGAAAGAGAGGAAGAGAATTTCCTACATTGTAATATCGTGTTTTTGGAAAGGAAGGAGGGGTGAGTTGCTGCGATAGAGCTTAAAATCCTGTCGCAATCGCACTTTTTCTCATTATCGTTCATTGTACATGAAATAAGTAGCCAGTCGCAGTGAATGGTAATATTTTGAAGAAGTTGGTAAGTAGAAAAGGTATATCTGAATGGATGTGAGAAAGTGAGATTAGGCTGGAATATTTGAATTTTTATTGAGGATACGTTAATATATGTATTTTGAAGTATGGTTTATTGTCGTGATATTCGAACCTTTTCGATGGTGAAAAAAAATGAATGGTCGACGATTTTTTCCAATTTTCGAATGTTGAATAAAAATGAAGAAGTACCTAGATGCTGGAATCGACTCCCAAACTGGTCCTACATTATTTGAACTAAAAAAAGTCTTTAAATTATTTCAAAAAAATACCTCACATGGCCAAAAATTTGGCTTTTGCATCTGAAAATTCAAAAAAAAGGTCTTGCTCTTTCGAGAAAACTGCTAAAAAAATATTGAAAAATTGAAAATTTTACTTTTTCTCCAAAAAGTTGTAAAAAATATCGTTTTTGCTTTCAAAAAAAAGTCCAAATTTCTTGGTTCATGTTTACCCTTCCTCTTCCCCCCCCCCCCCCACAGCTCAAAATTTTAAAAAATTTTCTGATCTCTGTTTTTAAAAAAATTTTACAACTTTTCTTCAATAATCACGTAAAAGTCTGATTTTTTTGTCAAAAAATGCCAAAAGTCTCACTTTTGACACACAAATTTGGAAAAATGAGAAAAGTTATGAAGAAAAAAATTGTTTTTTGACAAAAATCACGAAAAAATACTGCGTGTATTTTTTTCCAAAAATGGCCAAAAAATGTCGCTTTTTTGCCTGAAATTGCCTGAAAGTGTCACTTTTTTCCGAATAATTTTTAAAAAATCACACTTGAAGCTAAAACTGTCGAATAAGTCTTGCTTTTTACGAAAAATTTTAAAAAATTATCGTTTTTCAAAAATTTACAAAAATATTGTCAAAAATTCAAAATTCACTTTTTTGCATAAAAAACTCCAAAAAGTCACTTTTCCAACAAATTGTTCAAAATTTTAGCTTTTTTAAATCTGTTCTTTTGTTAAAATTGTCAAAGTCTCGCATTTTGCTAGAAATTGCAAGAATTCTGCAAAATGGTTCAATTTTCTATTTTAATTTGCGATGTTCTGTTTTTTCCTTTTTTTTTTGGTTGAGATTTTTTATGCATTATTGTTTTTCTCTTGTCTTTCCACTTTTTTGGTTATTTTTGGTGAGCGTACTTTTTTGTTACTAAAATGACTTATTATTTATTTTTTATTTTCTCTTTTTTTTTTTTTTTTTTGTTAACGACTCATCATTTTACAACAAATTTCACAGTTTCGATCCTAAAACTCTACTTTTTAAATTCTCAGATAAGTATCTGATGTTCATTATTTTATGTTTTTCGACTTTCAGTTTCGAACGCGAACGAATTGATTAATTTATCAATTCATTCGCGAAGGAGGCACTTATACGAATCAATTCGTTCACGAATGATTCACCAAAAATTGTTCATTTCATTATTTCAATTCGCGAACGAATGATTCACCAAAAATAATTCAATTCGTTCGCTAACAAGTCATAAAAAATGATTTAATTCGTTCGCGAACGAGTCACCAAGAATGATTCAATTCGTTCGCGAATGAGTCACCAAAAATAATTTAATTCGTTCGCGAACGACTCACCAAAAATTATTCAATTCGTTCGCGAATGATTCACTAAAACTGATTCAAGTTCTTCCCGAATGATTTACCGAAAATTATTCAATTCGTTCGCGAATGATTCACTATCAATGATCCAATTCGTTCGCGAATGATTCACCAAAGATGATTCAATTCGTTCGCGAATGAGTCACCAAAAATAGTTCAATTCGTTCGCGAACGATCACCAAAAATGATTCAATTCGTTCGTGAATGATTCACCGAAGATAATTTAATTCGTTCGCGAACGAGTCACCAAGAATGATTCAATTCGTTCGTGAATGAGTCACCAAAAATAATTCAATTCGTTCGCGAACGACTCACCAAAAATGATTCAATTCGTTCGCGAATAATTCACTAAAACTGATTCAAGTTCTTCCCGAATGATTTACCAAAAATTATTCAATTCGTTCGCGAATGATTCACTATCAATGATCCAATTCGTTCGCGAATGAGTCACCAAAAATAGTTCAATTCGTTTGCGAACGACTCACCAAAAATGAATCAATTCGTTCGCGAACGACTCACCAAAAATGATTCAATTCGTTCGTGAATGATTCACCAAAAATGATCCAATTCGTTCGCGAATGATTTACCAAAAATGATCCAATTCGTTCGCGAACGATTCAGCAAAAATGAATCAATTCGTTCGCGAACGATTCACCAAAAATAATTCAAGTTGTTCACGAATGATCCATCAAAAATTATTCAATTCGTTCGCGAATGATTCACCAAAAGTAATTCAATTCGTTCGCGAACGATTCACTAAAAATTCAATCTTGTTTCATCGCATCTTCAGCTTCTTGGTATTCCGGTGAGAAGGTCCCTGGTCTATAAAGTTTGGAAATTCTTCGCCAAATTCGATCCTAGGATCATTCAAAAGCTAGAACCAGATCTATTGCAACATTATTTTCGATGAGATTACGACGAATCGAATCGAAAGTGAAATTGACGTTTGCTTCGAATGATCTCCCTTCGCCTGTTTTTCCCCCCTCATCTTGAAATTACGTAAATTCGTCGCCGAAAATACCCTCATCATCATTGAAAAACGACAAATTTCAACGACATTGCGGCCTTGTATGTACATAGTTTTTTGGTGCAAAAAGTCAACCATGCTGGTGTGGCCTCCTCCACATACATGAGCAGGGAAGAACAAACACAACGACATGGCATACCTAGTACATACCTTGCAGAATGGTCGATCGAGCGATGAAAGAGAAAGATATACCTCTCCACGTATAGAGAGTAAAAACGACTAAAACGCGAATAAATTATTCACCTTGTATAAGCGAAACGTACGTAAATTAGAGCTATTAACACGAGGAGGAAAGGAGCAGAGAAGACGATACGATACCTGTGTGTATGGGAAGATGGGAGCGAGGTACGAGGGACGAGGCAACAGAAGACGAAATTACTGAAACTTCAAACTCATTATTATTGACGTCGCTGTATACATTTGTAATAATGTACATAGGTAAAGCGAAAGACAGAGTGTGAGAGAGAGAGGTACATAGCTATTCTACCTACGACTCGTACGTGTGTATTTATTTATGCGCTCGTATTTATACGCGATGGATGGGTTATAAAGGTTCATTGAACTTGGAAATATTGTGTGCTACTACAATCATACTTATACTACATGTACGAGTATACGATACAACGACGAGTTGAAAATAAAAATAACGGTGGCTTTGGGTTATGCAATTTATAGTATAGCGGATAGGTCATTACGTAATGTATGGCGCTTACTCATACTCACACACACATACACACGAACACGTTTATAAATTTATACAGATAATCCTAATTAAGGGACTGTGCCACCGCCGCCGCCGCCTTCTCCTCTTCCTCGTTCTCTATGGCACGCGGAATTGATAAAAAAAATATATATATACATAGAGTGTAAGATCGTAGTAGTAGATCGGTAGCATGGTGGAGCGGTGTGAAGGGAGGGTATATGTATAGTAGAAGTAGTATGTAGTAATGTGTGGCGGTTAGTGACTTATTAAAAAAAATATAGAGATATAGCGTATTCATTATTGTCGTCTTTTTATGTATTTATTTATATAGTGTAACACGTTGACATTGACATTGATGATAGAGAGGAGGTTGGTGAGGGGGTGGAGAGAGTCGACAGTGTTTTTTTTATTATTATTTAAAAAAAATCGTCGTCGACCGACTAGTAACGTGTGTTTTTAAATACGAGAGCATGTGTCATGGACGTGTGTATTTGGCTTGCTAGACTGATTGATAATTTGCAATGGGAAGAGAAGGAGGTCGAGGGGGAGAGAGAAAGAGAAATGAATTAGATTACGTAATGGGGATTCTATCCGGTGAACATGTGCATATTTTATTATCTATACTTACGAAATAATAATTGTTTGTTATTGTTTATCGATGATATTCGGTACTCGATATGAGCATGCGATAGAATATAATGACTATTTTTATGGGTTACTAATTGCGATTTTTTTTCCTTCTGGTTTGTTCGCGCACAGGTCAACAAAACATTCCAATGCCTCCTCGACCCTCAAGCGGCCAATCTGATAGCGGCTCGACGAGTAGCCAATCGCGGTTAAGTCATTCCCCAATGGCACCTACCCAAGGTACGAGTATATTCATCGTTGGTGATTTGATTAGGGAGATCTTGATGGATCTCATCAACAGGGTGTCTGTCTACTGTCTAACAATCGTGCTAATATCTTGATTTTTGATCGTGTGTTCACCTTACTTTTTTCCTGTCGCGCCCCCTCCCTCTCAAAAAAGCCCAAAAAAATCCTTTATTTTCACAAAAATTGCCATAGAGTTCTACTTTTTGGTACAAACTACAAATCAAGTCCTCTTATTTACCAAAATTATTCAAAAGCGCAAATGTGTGATGCCAAAATTACGGAAAGTTTTACTTCGTCTTCGGTGCAAAAATTTCAAGAAAAAAAGTCCTTTTTTATGATGAAATCGTGAAAAAAAATTCTGCTCTTTCGAAAAAACATATTTTTTTTTGACAAAATTACAATAAAATTGTGTTTTTTTGCCAAGTTTCCAAAATTGATAGAAAGTCCTGCTTTCTTGACATGATTGCAAAAAAATTTCAATATTTAGTTGGAATTTTTTTTTTGAAAAGTGCAGGTTTTGTAACAAAATTACAAAAAATTCTGGTTTCATGACAAAATCTCTGAAAACTCTTTTTTTGGTCAGAATTTCCTGAAAAAAAGGTGCTGATTTTTTGACCAAATTGCAAAAAAGTTCTATTTCTATGCAAAAAGTCCCAAAAAGTTCTATTTTTTGTTTTTTTTGCCACAATTCCCTAAAAAAAGGTGCTGATTTTTTGACCAAATTGCAAAAAAGTTCTGTTTCTATGCAAAAAATACCAAAAAGTTCTATTTTTTGTCGCAATTGTATAGAATTCAGTTTTTTTTTTTTTTTTTTTTGGTCAAAATTGCCGATTTTTTGCCAAAATTTCGAAAATATCCTCTTCAAAATTAAAGAAGTCAAGTCTTGCTTTTGTGGCGAAATTGCAATAAAAAGTACTGCTGTTTTGCCAAAGTTTCCAGAAAGTTCTGCTTCATTCTTCTTTTTTGATAATTTTATTCCAAAATTGCAGAAAAGTAGTGCTTTTAATTTTATGCCAAAATTATCAAAAAGTTCTAAATATTTGTCAGTTGCTAGAATTTTTTTTTTTTTTTGTCAAGATTGATAGAAAGATTGGTTTTTTGACAAAAAGTTCTGTTTTTTGTCAAAGTAGACAAAAAGTTATGCTTTTATATCAAAATTGCCAGAAACGTCTGCTTTTATTCCAAAATTGCTAGAAAGTTCAGTGTTTTTGTCAAAATTTTCCAAAAGTCCGACTTTTTTTGGTTATAGAATTTCATTTAACAACCCTCCCCTTCTGTGTAAAAATTTCAAATATGTAAAATTATAATTTTTTGTCAAAATTGATAGGAACTTCTACTTGTCTTTTTTGTTGAGATGTCAGAAATTACTCTCCTTTTGCCAGCATTGAAGTCCTTCTTTTGTGCTAAAATTGTCAAAAAACAAAACAAAACAACTGTTTTGTCAAAATTGACACAAAATATTTTTTTTTTTTTTGTTTCTTCTTCTTCTTGTTGTTGTTGTTCTTTTTTTTTTGGTCAAAATTGATTGAAAGTTGACCATTTGTCTCAATATTGCAAAAAAAGTCATTCTGTTTTGCCAGATTTTCCAGAAAGCCCAATTTTTTTATCAAAATTGATACAAAGTTCAGTTTTTTTTTCTCAAAATTGACCGATTGACCTTTTTTTTTTTTTGGTCAAAATTGCAAGAGAATCCTGCTTTTATTTCAAATTTGCAAAAAGTGACTGATTTTGCCCGTTTGTTTATTTATTTTTTTCAGTCAAACGTTGAAATTTTCAATTTTTGCAGAATTTTGATAATTTTTTTCACTTTGAAAATTGAAAAATGTTGTCTCGAATATATTTTTATATTGACCCGAGTATTCCCCTCTCCCTCCCCCCTCCACCAGCGAAAAATTTAGGAAAAATTTCCGCTCGAGATTGTTTCATAGAAATTTGTATTTAAAAAATTTTTTTTGTCAATCCAATGAAAGTTTGAAATTTTTAAATTTTTTTCTCAAATAAATTTCGATCTTGACCTAAGTAATCCCTCCCCCTCCTCTCTTGAAAAAATTTTCTGCTTCTGCTTTTTTTTCAAGATTGCCAAATTTTTACTGTTATTATACCTTTCAATCAAATTTTCTTCTTTGAGAATTTCCATTTACTATTTTCATTTTTTTCTAATGATGCTTCAAAATTGAAAATATGATTCGAGTAAATTTCGATCCGACCCCCCTCCCCCCTCCCTCCTTCGACCATTGCAACATATGAAATTTCCTGCTATGAATCCAGTTCGTCTGTCAAAAAATTGTTGGTATGGTTTTCTTTTTTTTTTTCAAGTTTGAAATCTTGCATTCATTTTTTTTCGCTCTCAAAATTTTGAATTTATTTTTTCATTTTTCCAATTTTTTTTTTTTTTTTTTTTTTGATAAATAATCAAAGTTTGTAATTCACCATTTATTCTGGTCTGCTCTCCAAAATTTTTTTTTCTTTCATTTTTTCATTTTTTTTTTTTTTGAAAAACAAATGAATTTTGACGTGACCCGCCCCTCCCCTCGCTCTTTTCCTTCCTTCCCAGTCAAAACATTGAAAAATTCTGGTGTAATTTAGCATTTTGCATGTTGCCTCGTTTGTTAGACACCTTTCTATTTATGCATGTATTTTAGAAGAAATGACCTTAATTTTTTGAAATGTGGCTCATTTTGTATGTTTTTTTTTCTTTCAGGAGGTTATCAACAACCGTTAGGGCCTCCTCCTCATATGCATAATTATAAGATGGGCTCGGCAGGTCCGCAAGGTCCGCTGCATCCCGGTACAATGATTCCTAATCCATCGGGCGGACCGCCTTATTCGCAGATACCACCTCATCAACCGTTTAATCAGCAAGGTAAGCATCGAGTTCATCTTTCCTAATGGTATTTGCAGCTGAATAATTTGATTGAGGCTTTATGCTTTTGGAAAGTAGTTCGGATGATTGTGTTTCTAACGTGCTGTTGGTTTTTTTTTGTTCAGGCGCTTACCCAGGTCCAGGCCGAGGCGTACAAAGTATGCCGCCGTATCACCAAGGCTACGGCATGCAGCAACCGGGAGCCGGTAGTCATAGTCAGTATCCGGCACGACCGATGCCGAATCACGTACCGCACTCACAATTTCCCGGATTTCAAGTAAGCACCGCACCACACCCCTCTTGAAACTCTCGATGTGAATCATCGTGTTGATGAAAGATCGATCGTATTAATCGAATTTGTAATTCCACAGGGTTGGCCACCACCAAACGTCAGCGTTACCGGTCCTTCTCAAATGAGCAGTCCGGGCACACCGTCTCCTACCAATCACATGCCATCGGCCGGGCCACCAGGAAAAGGCGTACCGCCACCCGCGTCTTCGCCCCAGCAGCAGCAACAGCAACAACAACAGCAGCAACAGCCGCCGCCGCCATCGCAGCAACAACAACAACAATCTCAACCATCTCAGGGCCCCGGCGGACCGGGTCATCCGGGACCGCCAAACCAGCATCATCCGATGCATCATATGCATCCGCAGCAGCAGCCACCGGGCGGCGGACCACCTCAGCCGTCGCAGTCGCCGCAGCTGCAGCAGCAACCTCCACCGCAGTCGCCTCAAATGGGTCAGAATTGCTCGCCCGGGTCGCGATCGCATACGCCGCCTCAGTATCTGAAACAGCATTTACAGGTGAGATCGAATCTCCAGCTTGTTACGATCGTCTTTGACGTCTAGAACTTTGTGGTCAACTTATCATTGTTTTTTTTTTGTGGTTTTTGCAGCATAAGGTAGGATTTAACAATAACAGCGGCATGCCACCTAGTCCTGGACCACCTCCTGGCATGTACGGTAATAGTTCACCAAGTCCTGGTATGGGTCCGCCGCACCATCATCCGATGGGCCCACCAATACCGGCCGGACCCGGACACCATCATATGGGCGGGCCTGGCGCCATGGCGCATATGATGCCGCCGCACAGTAATAGTCATCACGATAGTCCAATGCCGCCTCCTTCGTCTACACCTAATTCTCACCCGTTGCCTACGCCGTCGATACAAAGCGATTCATCAGCCGGAGGTATGGACGGTATGCACCATGATGGCAGCGGTGCTCCTTTAACCACTATGGCTTCTGGTTAGTATCGCTGTCAGGATGTTGATTTTGTTTTTCGTTTTTTCGCTTTGCTTTACTTTGCTTCGCCTTCTTTGGGTTCGTTCTCTAACGATACGATGATCGATGTGTGTTTTTGTAGGAAATATGACGAACGTTAGCCAAATAAATTCAGGCGGAATCACATCCGTAGTGACCACCGGTCCCGATGGCGCACCTATTGACGAAGCTAGCCAACAGTCGACGTTATCTAATACCTCAGCTGGTGAGTACATCGTCGAATCACACAGTGAACTTTTGTCTTCCAGAACATGTGATATAATTCTGGTTTTTTTTTCTTATTTTAATCAATGCAGCATCGGGCGAAGACCCAAGTTCAACACCAAAGAGAAAAGAATCGGGTATGAGTATGATGGGTCCGATGAGCGGATACCTAGGACACGGACATTCTCAGGGTCCGGTACCTCCGTGTTCTCCTAGCATGAATTCGATGCACGACGATTATCCGCCCGAAGGAAACGCGCCGTGGTCGAGAACGCCTTCGAGTCCGGTGAGTTGAAAAAAATAAACTCAGAGATATCAGGTTGTTAGAGAGGGAGGGATGAGGAGGGATGTTCATCGTCTGTAGATTGGGAAATCGAATGAAAAATAATACAGTATTATTTTT
Source organism: Planococcus citri (assembly GCF_950023065.1). Lineage (NCBI taxonomy): Eukaryota > Metazoa > Arthropoda > Insecta > Hemiptera > Pseudococcidae > Planococcus > Planococcus citri. Next base: position 9,801,134 of record NC_088681.1, read on the forward strand.
CTGAGGGGTGGTTGTTTGAGAACTGTGCTGAAATACGAATTTATCTGATTACAGGTATTTAATAGCCATATGTCACAGGATATTTACAGATCAAAGGTTAATAATTTATTAATTTTTTAAATCACACGCTTCGTTTTGGTTTTTGTGTGTTTTTGTTTTCGATACCTAACGTTGAGCGGTTTGATATTCACCTATCTTAATTAATTCTCGCACGCTTGTTTATATCTGACTCACACTTACTAACACTCGAGATTGATTTTGTTATCTACTATACTAATTTGATTTGATTTGCGTAATAATGTCATTAACATAACGTTGAATTAGTGTAATATTGTGGTAGAGGTTCGTATTTTTTGATTAGGAAATAGGTCGTGTTTTCATTCGGGAGTTGTAGTTCATTTGGAAGATGTCGAAGATTTTTCATTTTTTTTTTTCATTAGGTTTTGACTCTGGAGCTCGAGAATTGAATTTCGGTACCGGAAATATTATTCTCCTTATCACGAATAGTCGATAATAATTCTGAATAACACTGAAAAAAATCTGTCTTCATTTTTCAAATTGAAATTCCCATTTTGAAGATTAATTTCAATTCATGAATGTTTATTTACTCCAGAATCAGGCTCGTATCATCGAAGAATTCAAGCTGAGGCTTAGAAGCCCGAGTCATTCATTCCAAATGACGTTGAAAAACTTCGAATCGCAACTCGAAAAGTTTTTTGTTTCCCAATCGAATGAATTTAGCTCAATTTTTGGAGTTGAGCTTTCACCATCGAAGAATTCATGCTGTCGTGAGGTTTAAAACCCGAACTTTTTGTTTCCAAATCTTATTCAGAAATTTGTTGACCCTTCGTAGAATAATTTGAGCTGAGAGTAGAAATCTAGGCTCTTCTTCTCGGAAAATTCTGTTTGAAGCTCCCAAACATTTTTTTTTTCATCATCCAAAACCTCATTTGAAATAATTGGAGTTCTTTTCTGGAGTCACTCTTTACTTTTCCACGATAAAATTGATGCTCGGATTTCAGATTCAGACTTTCATCATCAGAAAATTGAAATTGAGGCTCCCAAGCCTGGCTCATTTCGTATAAAATCGTAGGTATTCGAAGGATTAGAACTTCTTCATCGAAACGATTCTCATTTTCTATCGTAGAATTCGTGCTCCAATTCCGGAGTAAAACTCTCAACTTTGGTAAATTCAGATCGAGGCTCCAGAATCTGAAATGCTTTCATTTAGAATTATGGTCAAGAGCTTTGGGCTTCGGTCCAGAAGTTTCTTTGGTTTCTTCGTCGAATACATTGAGCTGAAATACCGAAATTAGGCTTTCATCATCGAGGGATTCTGAATGAAGCTGCTCCAAAGCTCGACTATTTTCATCCAAAATTACTATCACCATCGGAAAATTAAGATTGAGGCTCCAGAGTCTGAAATCTTTTCATTTAAAATTATGGCCGAGAGCTTTGGGCTTCGACTCCGGAGTTTCATAGATCTCTTCATCGAATAATTCGAGCCGAGAGTCCAAAATCAGGCTTTCACCTCCGGAAAATTTCTGGATGAGGTTCCACTATCTCACTCTTTTCATCCAAAATCACGTTCAGAAGATTTAGGCTGCTACTTCGGAGCAACTTTCATTCTTCATCGTGAAATTTGTGCTCGGATTCTGGAATCAGACTCTCATCATCGAAAATTTCAAACTAAGGCTCCCGAGTTTGAGTATTTCCGTTTGAAATTGAATCCAAAAGCTAAATTGATTTCTTCGTCGAATATTTTGAGCTGATACAGTGAGACTCCAGAGAGCAGAGGATCGCTCTCATTGTCTTGAGAATCCAGTCAGTGGCTCTGAAGCCTTGCTTTTTTCATTCGAAACGTTTAGGTCTCTAATTTCGGTACCTCTATTAGTTTTTTTTTCGGAATATGTATTTTAGTCGAAGCTTCGTAGTTCCCCTCCTTCCTCACACGAGAGAATTCTGGCTCAAGTTTGTATAGCCTCGTTTGTTTTTGGTTTCTTAAATAGGGTTTGACTTCGACTTTGGTATCTGTTGTAGCTATTTGACGAATAATTTGAGCTGAGACTTCAAAGTCAGGGTTTCATCGTCGAGAAAACTCAGCTTGAGGCTCTGATGGTGTGCTCTTTTCATCCAAGAAATCTATTTCGAGAAGTTTTGACCTCGATTTTACTCTTCGTCGTCGAGACGTCGAATAACCGGAGTTGAAGTACGTTGGAATTGATCGATCACTATTCCATCGTAAAATTTAAGCTGAGATTTAGACTCTCAGTATTAGATAATTCAGGCTGAAGCTCCACAGCTTGAGTCTTTTCGTTCGAAATTACATTTATGTAAAACCTGTAGGCTTCAGTTCCAGAGTTTTTTTTTCGGTCTCACTGAGCATTTATTTCAGCTTCGATTGTGGAATTTTAGAATCTGGTTCTCTTCGTCGATGAATTCAGTCTTTGAGGATCTTAACGTCGACTCTGTTCATCTGAAATCACATCCAAGATTTCAAATTCTCACTCGAAGGATCACATTTGACCGAACTAATCCTTCGTCTCGAACGACTGAATAAAACATCGAATAAATTTTGCAAAAGATGAGTTTTGGTTCCTAATGCGAATGTGATAAAATTCTCAAAAATTTTATCATCTTTCAATCAGTATTTTTTTCGATAGTTTCAATTATTCAAGTTCACGAACAAGTCTCTTTAATTGCGTTGGAATCATCGGTAAAGAATTGAAGTTTTTTTTCCAAATATGTAGTCATCGGTTTCAAGGAATTCTTCGCGAACGTTGATAGTTGATTTATTCATCAGTGATTGTGAATCAATAATGAACGATTCAGATACCTCGTGATATAATAACTGATCATTTTATTTCAAAAGAACGACGATTCGATCAATTTGAGCGATTAAACGCCTATATTTTGATTTGAAATTTTAGTAAAAGTTGATTGATTTGTTTTAGTTGTAGATAAATCATTTTGTGTACATTTTGTTTATTCGTTCATTTTGTGTTATTGTAATATTATTTCACTTGATTTGTGACGGGAGCACTTAGCTTAGTTGTTCGTTTAGATTTTGCTCTTGCATTTTGTAAAAATTATTATTCAATTCGACGATGTGTTCGAAAAATTGAAAACTATTTCGTAAATTAGAATATGGCACGACGTTTCGACGAAACTCCACCGGTCATATTCGTTGCAATAATTCGATTGGCTGAATTTAGTTCGACTCGAGCCAATCACATTCATCATCGTTGATACATTTTGGTGAACGTGAAAATCTCATTTACAAGATGCAAGCGTTGATCTTTATTTTGTACATAAATTCGAAGCTAATTCTCGTATTCTTGCTCTTCGAACTAACTCTAAAAGTAGTGTTTTATTTCGCTGCTAGTTTGTTATGTATTAACAGTCATCGTATTATCGATTTGCTGCGTGTGATGTGCTCAGTGCTGCGTTTCTAACCATTTTTTATTTTAAGCTTTTTTTCGTTTTTTGTGTGTTTTTTTTGTTCGTTTGCAATTTTTTATTAACGTTTGTTTTTTCTCTTTTCCATATGCAGAAGAACGACAGTCTGGGAAAACTGTACGAAATGGACGATCATCCGGATCGACGAGCTTGGCTGGATAAGCTGCTACATTTCATGGAAGAACGTAATACAGCTATAACGACGTGCCCGTCCATCTCCAAGAACCCTCTCGATTTATTCAGATTGTATATGTACGTGAAGGACAGAGGGGGCTTCATGGAGGTATGCAAGGTGCAGTGTAGTTCCATGTGGTAACATTAGTCTTTATTTTCTTCTCGGGGCTCTGTTTCTGTTCGGATACTGTTTATTTCTCTACGTTCGATTTCGAACGACGAATTATATGTACTAACCTAATTACTTTCATCTTGGAAATTTACTTACTAATTTTTTCGATATTTTGTGACGACCTTTTTGTATCTTTTATTCGTTGATTCGAGTTCGCTCGATGTACGAATAAAAAAGCCAAAAAGCGTAGAATACTCTCGATCACTAACCATACACCTTTACTAACCGAACGGTTTAGGATATTATAATATGCTTTTCATCTCTCAATCTTAAATTAATAATACGTTGTAGTGTTTTTTTTTGTTTTTTTTTTGCGATGGTGGGGTTCTATTTTGAGTAACGTGTAGGTGTAGGCATTGTTAAAACTTGGATATTGGGTTATATTAACGTATCTGTATCGTCGCTGTCCTGATGTGTTTTAGGTAACGAAGAATAAAATCTGGAAAGATATAGCCGCTTTGTTGAACATCGGAGCGTCTTCGAGCGCCGCGTACACGTTACGTAAACATTATACGAAAAGCCTGCTGCCATTCGAATGTCATTTCGATCGAGGCGGTGTCGATCCGCAACCTTTAATTAATCAAGTCGAATCGTCTACGAAGAAAAAGAACGCGAAAAACGCTTCGGTTCCGTCACCAGGTACGGGTGAGGGTCGCATTTTACATATTTTTATACGTCTTTTTCTGAAGACGATGCGTGAAAAGGTGATGATTTTTAATGGAATTCGTGACCGTTTTCGCAGGATCTTCCAATTCGCAAGACTCGTTTCCTTCGGGATCCGGTGCCGGTATGGACGGGTACGGTGGATATGGTGGATACGCTAATGAATACGCTAATCAGAGAGGTCCGCCTCAGATGCAGAGTAATCAAGGTGAGTTTGCGACGATGATGGATTTGGGATTTGAGCCCTCGATGCGGGATGTTCGTTCTATGGAGAACTTGGAAGTTATTCGTTGAAATGGAAACGTTAGGGAAAATTTGACATTTTCGTTCCATCAAAAAATCTCAATTTTACAACAAAAAAAAAAGAATTATAATTTTTACCACAATTTTTGATAACATTTGGCTTCTTTGCCTAAACACCCAAAAAAAGTATCAGATTACGCTTTAGCTGTCTCAAAAACTTCTGTAAGTATTTTCAAAATTTCCAAAGAAATTTTTTTTTTTTATAGAAATGCCAAAAAATCTGTTTTTTTGTTCAAATTACGAAAAGAATCTAGTGTACTGCCGAAATTGTCGAAAGTCCCAATTTTAATCGAAAATGAGTCCTGTTTTTTATTCGAAATTGCCTGATAAAAATTCTGATTTGTGCCAAAATTGTTGAAAATTCTCGTTTTCTGCCTTCAACGCCACAAAAAATCCTGTTTGTGCAGACTGCTCTAATAAGTTTTCTTTTTCGTCAAAATTGCGAGTGGTCTCATTTTTCTTTAAAATTATCCGAAAGTCTCAATTTTCTTCCAAAATTGTAAAGTTCTGATTTTTGCAAAAAATGTCAAAAACTTTCATTTTTTCGTAAAAATTGTCAAAAAATCCTGTTTTCTATTTAGACTGCTATTGAAATTCTTTGTTTCTGTTTTTATGAAAAAAATCATACTTGAGCCAGAATTATCAAAAAAAAAAAACATATTTTCTTGTCTGGACAATCAAAAAGTCCTGATTTTTTGTTACCAAATTACCGAAAAGCTCTTACTTTTTTCAGACTAAAATAGTTAAATAGTGACCTTTTTGAGCCGAATTTGCCAAAAAGTCATTTTTCCTGTTTATGTGGGGACTTCATTTTCCGTTAAAATTGTCAATAAGTTCTCAAAAAGTCGTATTTTTTGCCAAGATTGTCCAAAAAGTCCATTTTTGCCAATCTTGTCAAAAAGTCACGATTTTCTTCAAAATTGTCAAAATATGCTTTTTGTTGAAATTGTCAGAAAGTGAGCTTTTGTGGTAAATTTGTCAGATAGTCGTGTCTGTCTTCGGCCAACATTTCCAAAAAGTCCTTCTAATTTCAAAAAAATCCAATTTTTGAGAAAAATTTCCAAAAAAGGCCCTCATTTTTGTCAAAATTATCAAGTCTCAATCTCAATTTCTGCCAAAATTGCCAAAATATTTCATTGTTAACCAAAATTGTCGAAAAGTCCCATTTTTTACCAAAATGGTCAAGTAAGCCCTTTTTTAAATAAAATGTTGTCAAACTGTGACCTTTTGTGCCCAACTAGTCTAAAAAAGTCTTGTTTTCTGTCTGGGTTGTTTTTATTTTTAGAAATCTTTGTTTCCTATTTTTGTGGAAAAAGTCAGGTTTTTAGTCAAAATTGGCCCCAAACCTTTGTCAAAATCATCAAAGTCTTGATTTCTGCCACAACTGTTGGAATGTTCCATCGTTTGCTAAATATGTTTGAAAATTCCAGGGTTTTGACAACAAATTGTGAAAAAATTACGACAAAATTCTCTGTTTTCTGCCTAAAGTGCCATCGTGAGTCATATGTGTTGTTGTTGTTGTTGTTGTTTTTTGGCATAAAAAAGTCCCAAAGTCCTGTTTTTCACTAAAAATTCAATCTTCATTAAAGTTGTCAAAAAGTCACATTCTTTGCTTAAATTAACAAAAATTTATGTTCTTTATTTTTATTTTTTCTTGGTATGAAAAAGTTTTGTTTTTTATTAAACTTTTTGGAAGCAGTTCCAATCTTCATAGAAATTTCTGTTTTTTTTTACATGAAAAAGTCTCAAAGTTTTGTTTTTTATGTACTAAAAATTAAATCACCATTAAACTTGTCAAAAAGTGACATTTTTTGCTAAAATTGGGTATAAAATTTTTTGTTTTTTTTTTGTACAAAAAAGTCTTGTTTTTTATCGAGATTTTTTGGAAGCAGTTTCAATCTTCATCAAAATTTCTGTTTTTTTTGACATGAAAAAGTCCCAAAGTCTTGTTTTTTACTGAAAATTAAATCTTCATTCAAGTTGTCAAAAAGTCACATTTTTTGCTAAAATTATCAAAACATTGTTGTTTTTTTTTCTTGACATCAAGAAGTCTCAAAGTCCTGTTTTCTTACTAAAAATTAAATCTTCATTAAACTTGTCAAAAAGTCATATTTTTTGCTAAAATTGGATATACAAATTTTTTTTTTTGTATGGAAAAGTTTTGTTTTTTACCAAGAAAGATTTTTTGGAAGCAGTTTCAATCTTCATCAAAATTTCTGTTTTTTTTGACATGAAAAAGTCCCAAAGTCTTGTTTTTTACTGAAAATTAAATCTTCATTCAAGTTGTCAAAAAGTCACATTTTTTGCTAAAATTATCAAAACATTGTTGTTTTTTTTTCTTGACATCAAGAAGTCTCAAAGTCCTGTTTTCTTACTAAAAATTAAATCTTCATTAAACTTGTCAAAAAGTCATATTTTTTGCTAAAATTGGATATACAAATTTTTTTTTTTGTATGGAAAAGTTTTGTTTTTTACCAAGAAAGATTTTTTGGAAGCAGTTTCAATCTTCATCAAAATTTCTGTTTTTTTTGACATGAAAAAGTCCCAAAGTCTTGTTTTTTACTGAAAATTAAATCTTCATTCAAGTTGTCAAAAAGTCACATTTTTTGCTAAAATTATCAAAACATTGTGTTGTTTTTTTTTCTTGACATCAAGAAGTCTCAAAGTCCTGTTTTCTTACTAAAAATTAAATCTTCATTAAACTTGTCAAAAAGTCACATTTTTTGCTAAAATTGGATATACAAATTTTTTTTTTTTGTATGGAAAAGTTTTGTTTTTTACCAAGAAAGATTTTTCGGAAGCTGTTCCAATCTTCATCAAAATTTCTGTTTTTTTTTTGACATAATAAAGTCCCAAAGTCTTGTTTTTTACTAAAAATTAAATCTTCATTCAAGTTGTCATAAAGTCACATTTTTTGCCAAAATTAGCTGTATAAAAAATTTCTGTTTTTTTTTTGTAGTATGAAAAAGTCTTGTTTTTTTACCAAGATTTTTTTGGAAGCAGTTTCAACCTTCATCAAAATTTCTGTTTTTTTTTCTTGACATGAAAAAGTATCAAAGTCCTTTTTTTTTACTGAAAATTTGATCTTTATTAAAGTTGTCAAAAAGTCACATTTTTTGCTAAAATTGGGTATAAAAATTTTTTGTTTTTTTTGTACAAAAAAGTCTTGTTTTTTACTGAGATTTTTTGGAAGCAGTTTCAATCTTCATCAAATTTTTTTTTTTTGACATGAAAAAGTCCCAAAGTCTGTTTTTTACTAAAAATTAAATCTTCATTCAAGTTGTCAAAAAGTCACATTTTTTGCTGAAATTAGCTATATAAAAAATTTCTATTTTTTTTTTTTGTAGTATAAAAAAGTCTTGTTTTTTTACCTAGATTTTTTTGGAAGCAGTTCCAATCATTGTCACAAAAAGTCATTTTTTACTAAAATTATCAAAAGTTTCTGGTTTAAAAAAAAAAAAAAAAAATTGTGAGATTTCTCTTTTTTTTGTCCAATATTTTCAAAAAGTTCCCTTCAAAATCCCACATACCTAAAGTTCTGTTTTATGTTTTTTTTATATTGTGGCTTCAACCATTTAAAGCCTTTATACCACTTAATCAACCACCCTCCCCCCGTTATTTTAGTACGATTGATATTCAAAAGGTCTGGTAAAATAGTGGGGGGGGGGGTCATTTCTTCAATATAGTGGACACCCTGCTCTGAAATACTGAAAAATGATAAAACGATATTTCAACCGTGCATGTTTTTTTCTTCGCAGGTATGTCTTCGCAACCTGGAGCTTACCAAAGTCAACCAGGTTACAACCAGTATCCGCCGACCGATCAGTACGGGCAGCAGTATATGGGTGGCGGACCGTATCCGCAATCCAGACCTATGTATCCGGTCTACCCACCGGATGCTGAAAGGTAATAGATCGTGTTTTGTTTTTTTTTGCCCATTTATTCGACGAACTTTTGACTAATTCGACGGTGTATTGTTTTCATCTGCGCAGAGGGTACAGTCAAAGCGGCGGCAGCAACTCGATGGGTGGTCCCGGAACGCCGGGCGGTCCTCCGCAGCAACAGTCAGCGCCTAGTCCAGCCGTGTCGTCCGGTCCGGGCCCCGGTGGCTCGGATCCGTACAGCAGATCTCCATACGGCCAACCGATGTACCATCCGGCTCGACCACCGTTCACCGGCGGTCCCGGCGGACCACCTGGTATGCCGCAACAACCACCCGGTATGCCGCCTCAACAGCAACAGCAACAACAACAACAGCAGCAGCAGCAACAACAGCAACAGCAGCAGCAGCAGCAGCCGTCGTCGATGCCACCCGGTTCTTCGGCCGGCGGTCCGGGAGTCGTACCAGGTCCCGGGCAAACGCCAAATAGTCACGTTGTACCGTCTCCTCCGCGACCGGATTCGCAACCTTCGCCCAGTCCGTATCCGCCTTCGCCGCAGCAGCCGGGCGGACCGGGAGCACCACCTCAGCAACCCGGCGGTCCGCCCAGTCAGCCGCATATGGCCCAACAGCAAGGACCACCGGGTTCGGGACCGCCTCAGGCGTCTCAAACCTCGCAGCCGCCTCAACCGGTTACGTCGCAGCAACAACAACAGCAGCAAGTACCTCCGTCGCAATCTCCTCATCACGAGTTTTATAGGCCGGATCAGGTAAGCGATGATGACTGATGATGGTACACAGATTTTTCTTTTGCAAATTTGGTGGATTATCTAATGTGTGGGGTGTTTTGTCATTTTCGTTGCAGCAGTACATGAATCAAAACCAAATACCGTCGACGGGCGGAGCCTCCGGGTATCCGGGAGCCGGAGTGCCCAACAAAGGTATGCCCCCTCCGCCGGTGCAGCAATCGCGTCGACATCCGGATTTCGCGAAAGACTCGCAACAATCGCCGCCTCCGCAGTCGTACTCGCCGTACAACAACCAACAGCAGCAGCAGCCCAGACCACCGATGTTTGCCGGTAAGTATGGTGCGCCAGCGCCGACGCCAGCGGCAGCGGAACCGGCACCGGAACCGCGACCACCGTGCGGCGGCAATCGCGTCACGATGGTGGATAAGGAGGTATTGATGAACGGTGTGTCTTCTATTTCGTCATGTCCAGGCTGGCCCAACGATAGCGCCAATCGTAACCAGTATCCGAGAGGTCCGTATCCAGGGGCGGCGCAGGCCAACGTGCCGCCCAACGCTCCGCCGCAGCAGTGGGGCCAAGCACCGATGCCCCGAGCGCCGGTACCGCCGAATGCGCAGCCACCGCCGAACGCCCAGTGGGAGCAGCACAGGTATCCGCCTAATGCGCAGCAGCAGTCGTTTCCACCGCCTCAGGTGAGTGCTGTTTAATGAATTTATAATTTTTATTTGGTTGGATCGTTTGGCGGAGATGAACGATTTCGATTTCTAATTGTAATTTACGTCGTGCGTTTTGCGTTTTGCAGCCGGGTCAATGGAATATGCAGTCGAGTGGACCTATGGTGCCGAATTCCAACTTGAGACCGCCTGTTAGAGGAGCTAATTTCCGTGATAAATCGTTTCCACCTATACCACAACAAGCTCAAGCGGTAAAAGTGGGTATTTTGTAGCGGGGGGTTACTTTACATATATAGAACGTGCGGTGTACAAGCGATGACGTAATTGAATCGGTGGGTACGGAAAGGGGCTAAGTCACATTTTCGCATTTTTCAGGAATAACAAAAAACTGATTTATTTGAAAATCAAAAATTTTTGGTAAACATGTTTAAGGTCATTGAAAGAGGACCCCAAGACACAATTTTTAGCACTGTTTAGAAAAAAAAATATTCACGTGCGCCGGCGCTGTTGCTGCCTAAACAAATGGGACTTAGACCCTTTCTGCACCCAATCGACAAAATTTCTTTTGAAATTGCTCGGGCACGAATGGGGCTTGATTCTACATCTTAGTACATCATTTAGACTGCTATCTCGTTTAAATTGACCCAAAACCCCTTTAGTTCTAAGACTTTTTGCCGAAGTTGTTAATTTTTTTATCATTTTTCAGTTCAGAGATTAACTTAAATTTCAAAAAATGGTCTTCTCAAAAATGTTAGTTATTTTTCAAGGAATTTAAAAAATTTTACAAAAAAGTCATAAATGCGGATCCGCTCTTTTTCTGCGCCCAAATACCACTTTCCCGGCAGTTTTGTGGAAATCTGACATCACCAGTCGATCCGCCGTACTTTGAAACCCCTATATCGGTGAAAAAAAAAAATTCCAAAAATGTGACTTGCTCCCTTTCTGCACCCACCGATTCAATTATTGATCGAATATTGTGTATTCAAGCGCCATTGAAAATACTCCACTCTCCTTACCCTCTCATCTCAAGCTTCCATCGAACTTGGAGAAAGGGGTTCCTTTAGGAGCTAGATTCAACTATTGGGGGTGGAGAAAAATCAAAGTTGAAAATTACAGAAAGATCAGAGAGCATGGTTCTGGATTCTGGAACCACACACCCAACATTTTTGCTGCCTGATTTAATTTTTTGAGTTTTGGACTCAATTTTGTGGCAATATACCCCCCCCCCCCTAAATGGGCCTCCAGATGGATCCAATTGTAAATCCAACTTCATAATCGTGTTCATGGGGTTCAATTCATATGAAAACGACACCCATATTACCAACCTTTTTCAGACACAAAATTGGGTGGGGAGGTGCTCATGTCCCTCAAAAGGAGCTTTTTGAGGAAATGTTGCTTTTTCTGCAGCGTTTTAAAGTTCACGTGAACTTCATTGCAAGTTTTTGTTTTTTAACTGTGCTATGACACAAAAAAACACATTTTGAAGAGTTTTTTGAGTTTTCAAAGATGACCCGCCTGGAGAACAAATTTCAAAAAATTTCCAAAAATAGTACTCACCTGGACATATTTTCAGAAGAAAAAAATTTTCTGTTCCCTTCCGGAATTAGGTTCGGAGATACGGCGGTTTCAAATTTTTCTTTGTCAATATGTTTCTTTCCCCCTGGGGGGGGGGCTAAACATTTTGAAAAAATTCACGTTGCTAGACTGATGTCTCCTCAATATATTTTGGGTGAATTCATAATTTTTTGTTCAAAACTCGTTGAAATATGATTTTTTCCCCCGAAAAATAGTTTTTTCGCCATTGTGGACAAGAGGAGGTGGGGAGTGATTTTTTTTGGCTCAAACATTTTTTTAAAAGGTACCCAACAATGTTTCATCAAAATTTCAAAAATCCAAGTTTTTTTTTTAAATTCAAAAAATTGAGATTTTTTTGAAAATTTCTGAGTCTCAATTTTTTGGGAAAATGATGGTGGTTGTGATGAGATCAAAATTGTGAATTAACTGGTTTCTTTAGGAGAGCTGGATTTGGCCTTTGGAGTGGGGAAAGTCGAAGTTGAAGAAACAGAAAGCTCAAAATGCATGATCCGAAATCCTTGAAAGAAAATTTCAGCTGCCTAAACAATTTTTTTCTATTTTGGACGAATTAAATTGCTTAAAATTCATTTTTACAGTTTAATTGTTGGGCGCCAATGAAGCCTCTAAAATTGATTTTTAAGCGTAATTTTTAAAGAAAAATGATGGTGATTGTTTTCATGGTTTGAAAAATAAGATTGAATATCGAGATAATAATTTTTTTAGCTAATCAAAGGTGAAAATCACTGGAAAGTCAAAGACCGTGGTCTAAAATTCTCATAACCATAATTGCAACTTTATAAATTAATTTTTCAATATTTGACGAATTTTTTGAAAATTTAAAAATGGTACCATGTATTTTTTTCGCCCTATTTTTGGAAAAAATGTCAACTATTATGATAAGCTCTTCTTAAGTTTTTTCTAATGGGTCAAATAAAATAAAATTTGAGGAATGAAATTTCTTTGAAGGCTAAAAATTCAGCTCTTGAAATCGGAAGGGTCCAAATTGAAAAGTGCTGAAAGCTCGTTTTTTGGCGAATACCAAAATGAGTGTTTTGAACATGTAAAAATGGTCAAAAATGAAACCGCGGATACATTTATTGTGACCAGATCCAAATTTCAGCAGCTAAGGTTTACAGAATCAAAAAAAAATATAATATTTTTGGATAGTTTTTTGAAGTTTTTGAACTTTGAGGCCAGCCTGTATCATCCCCTTACCTCAAAATGATTTAAGTGGTCCGAATTTGGCACACACAGTGGAAAAGGGTCACATACAGGATTTTAGTTTTCAGTCGAAGAAGTTTATTTTTGAGTAATTTTTCGCATGTTATGACCTGTAGACCAGCTCTTCCCCCTCCCCCCCTCCGGGTTGACCTAGGAAATCCAAAATAGGTACATGTATTGATACAATGAAAAGGTGCCACTTCTGCTAATTTCAACTTTCTGACCCACTTAGACCTTTCTCCAAGCTCAAAAAGTCCATTTTCGACTGTTTTTAAAATTTTGATTCAGCCTGTAGCCCCTTCAAATTGATTTAGTGGGCCCAAATTTTGCACTTGTAATGGATAAGTGTCAGCCAGGTGATTTTTTTGAGGATTTCAACCTTTCAATCCTTCCTCACCCCTCCTCGGGGTTCAAAAAATTGATTTTTGAGCCATTTATGTGCACATTTTAATCTTTGGTTCAGCCTGGAGTTCTTCCAAATTGATCTAGGAGGTCCCAATTTGCTACGTCTAATGAGAAGCTGTCACTGCTATATTTTTTGAAGGTTTCAACTTTCTAATATTATTTGAACCCTTCTTAGACAGTAATAATTGGGCTCTCAGGAAGCTGCTGCGTTTTTTTGTCAGTTTTGAATGTATTTTTTTTTTTAGTAAAAATAATGAAAGTTAAATCTGAAAGTGATATCAACTCCTTGAAAGTGAATTCCAGCATTTCGAGCTATTTTGGGATCTCCAGCGCGATTTTAGTTTTTTTTCAAAATTTTCTTCAATTTTTTTTTAGTACTTCTGGAAAAATTTAAAAATAATTCTGAATAAATCGAAAATCACGCTAGAGACTCCAAAATGGCCCGAAATGGTGAAATTCGTATCTGGAAAGTTGGTTTTAGGCATAAAGGGTCTTTCGTGTAAGTTTCAAAATTTCACCTCTGCCAATAGAAAGAAAGTTTTGATTTTTCGAATTTTTCGCCTCATAAAATATGCTAGTCGAAAAATAACTACACGCTGACTGAATCTGCCTGCTTAAAAATCGTCTCAATTGTGAATAAATTCCTCGAATAAGTCGAGGATAATCCAGAACTCGGTTTTTAGCTGCCCTAGTAGATTTCCAGCGGCTATTGGAAAAATAGAAAATCATGCTAAAGTATTCAAAATGGGGAGAAATGATGAAAATCGAATTTGGAGGGTTGGTTTTAGGTATAAATGTGCATTCGTGTAAGTTTCCAAAAATTCCTCTGCCAACAGAAAAATTTCCATTTTTTTGAATTTTTGGCATCATGAAAATAGTTATGCTGGTCAAAAAAGCATTTTTGAGATGTTTGCCTAGAAATAGCCAATATTGCGAATAAACTCGTTGAATAGGTCTAGAAAACGCAAGAACTCGATTTTTAACTGCCCAAATTAATTTCCGGGTCTACTGGAGAAATTCGAAAATTTCTGGAAAAATCAATTATGGCGCTGGAGGCTGCAGAATGGCCACTGAATCGTGATTTAAATCAATACGCGTAAATGATGATAATATCTACAAGATATGAACCGGAAAATCATGACGGTTAAAAATTAACTGATTTAATGAGTCTGATACGCGTTGAAATGCGATTCTCTAGAATTGAAATTAAAAATGCATCCAGATGTAATTTACAATTTTATTTTTGCTTATTTGTTTTCTCGATTTGACGAGCTGGTCCAGAATGACTCAAAATTTCAGAATTCAATTTGAGGAAGTCTATATTGGCTTCTGAGCTGATGTTCATCATTTTTACTGAAAAAATCTCCATTTTTTTTATCGTTGAAAATTCGCCAAAAATCGAAACAGACTATACCCTTTGCTTCTAGCGGATTTTCATCATTTTTACAAAAAAAAAATACAGGAAAATCTGAATTTTTTGACCTTTGAAAATTCACCAAAAAAATCAGAAAATCATTTTTACTAAAAAAAAAAATCCAGGAAAATCTGAATTTTTCAATCTTTGAAAATTCACAATTCACCAAAAAAAAAATCGAAAAATCATTTTCACTAAAGAAAAAAAAAAACAGAAAAATCTGCATTTTACGATTTTTGAAAAATCACCAAAAAATCAAAAGATCAATCTAGGCTGCTGAAATTTTGCTTATGAAGCTTTCAGACCGTGTATTTTCCTTCGTAGCTAATGTTCATCATTTTTACAAAAAAAAAAAAAATCCATGAGAATCTGAATTTTTTGAATTTTGAAAATTCACCAAAAAAATCAGAAAATCATTTGTACCAAAAAAAAATCCATGAAAATCTGAATTTTTTTACCTTTAAAAAAAATCCAGGAAAATCTGAATTTTTTGACCTTTGAACTTTGAAAATTCACCAAAAAAAAATCAGAAAATAATTTTTACTAGAAAAAAAAACAGGAAAATCTGAATCTTTTGATCTTTGATAATTCACAATTCACCAAAAAAAATCAAAAAATCATTTTCACCTAAAAAAAATCCATGAAAATCTAAATTTTTTGACCATTGAAAATTCACCAAAAAAAAAAAAATCCAGGAAAATCAGCATTTTTCAATCTTTGAAAATTCACCTAAAAAGTATTTGAAAGTTTCAGACCGTGGTACATATTTCCCAAAATTGCAGCAGTTCCTTCGTCATTGCTTGTACCCAATTTACATAATATATCGTAGTCGGCGTAAAATTACCTCGCCAATCATCACGACGAATTAAACTAACTCTCGCCTTTTTGCTTTGTATTCGCAGCCTGTACCAGCTGGCCCGGTACTACCGCCGCAACAGCAACCACCTCCTACGCCGGTTCCGGCATCGGTGGTGGCTCCGCCGCAGACGGCGGTCCAACCGACGTTCGCGGCAGCATCTCCGGTGGCGGCGGCGGCCGTCCTAAAACGCGAACCGGTCTATCCGGCCGATAGCGTCGAGGCTGTGACTCCGTTACTCTACAAACGTAAACGTCTAACGAAGAACGACGTGGCGCCGGTGGACGCGTGGAAGCTTATGATGAGCTTGCGAAGCGGCCTTCTCGGCGAAACGTGTTGGGCACTCGATGTGCTGAACATTCTACTGTACGACGACACTGGTGTGCAATATTTCGGTCTAGCTCACCTGCCCGGTTTGCTGGATATCCTGCTGGAGCACTTTAATCGCAGCCTCACCGATATGCTGGAGGATTCGGCGAATCGCTGCAGCGAACGTAAATGGTACGAGAAACCGTACAGCGAGAGCGGCGAGCCGGATCTGGGACGTGTTACCGAATCCATCGACGAAAAGGATCGTTTACCTTTGAGAACCAAATTACCAGACTATACGCTCAAGTCGAGACGCGGATCTCCGGTCGCCATCGTGGACGGATCGCAAGATTTATTCGTCAAGAACGGTCCCAGATGCTGGGAAGACGGTTATATTAAGATCGAAGATGTAGTCGAACCCGACTCCAGATACATAGTATCGTGCTTTCGAAGCGAATTCGGTATCGTACCGTTCGCTCGCCTAATACCCGAAGTTAATAGTAAAAATAAGAAACGTAAAACCGATACCAATACAGATAGCGATATCAATCATCGAACGAAAACCACCAGCCAGGCAACGACGCTGCTGCAAACGCCCAAATTAGAACCTAAGAGCGAACCTAGAGATTGTTCGAATACCAACGGTGACCTAGCGTCGCCAACGACGACGAAGACGTCGACGGAGCAGCAATCGTCGCCGCCGAAAATTAAAACCGAACCGGAAACGACGACGACGACGAATAAAGACGAACCTATGGAAGTAGACGACGATACGTCTGTTGTTAGTAAAACCGAACCGTCGTCCGATGATGCGACGACGACGACGACGACGATCCCGAAAACCGAACCAATGGACACGGACGAATCGCAGCCTGATAAAATCAACGGTCACGATACGACCAGTAGTAACGACGCTGCCGAAGAAGACGACGCCGCAGCAGCAGCTAGCAGAAAAACGACAACGACGACGACGACGACTACGGTAAAACCATCATCGTCCGAAGAAGACTCGACGACAACGGCAGCGGCAGACAGTAATCGAGACGATCTCGAATTGAAGCTAAGCGAAAACAAGTGCAAACTGTACGATCCGATGGGTACGTTGAAACGGCGCAAGCTATCGCAATACGAAGACGAATGCTATACGCGAGACGAAGCCAGCCTCTACCTGGTCACCGATACTCAAGACTCGATAGCCCGACGATGCATCTGCCTATCGACCATCCTGCGTAACCTAACTTTCATACCGGGCAACGAATACGAATTCTCGAAAAACTCGCGCTACCTAGCGCTGATGGGTAAACTGCTGCTGATCCATCACGAGCATCCGCTGCGAACGCAAAAACAGCAGAACTACGATCGCGAAGACGACACCGATTTCAGCGACTGCTGCTCCAGTCTGCAAGGCGAATCCGAATGGTGGTGGGATTTCCTGCATCAGATACGCGAAAACGTGCTCGTGTCGATAGCGAATATCGCCGGATACGTGGACCTGTCCAATTACCTGGAGGAGGTGAGCCGGCCCATTTTGGACGGATTGCTGCACTGGGCCGTGTGTCCGGCCGCCCAAGGCCAGGATCCGTTCGCGACGGCGGCGTCGCTGTCGCCGCAGAAGCTGGCTCTGGAAGCGCTGTGCAAGCTGTGCGTGACCGACGCCAACGTAGATCTCGTTATCGCCACGCCGCCGTACTCGCGGCTGGAGAAGTTGACCAGCGTGTTGACCAGACTGCTGTGTAGGAGCGAAGAACAGGTACGAAGTTTTTGAATATTTTTTTGATCTACTTATTGGTGTAGGTGGTGAGATTTCCCTTCGTGAGGTGCTGGAAAACGTTGCAAAATGGTTTTAATAGTTGATGAGGATTATATTTCGGCGATTCGTTGAAGTTGATCATGATTTTGATCGAAATTTTCCTAGGCACATGAACTCGAGTGTTGGTCATGATTTTTATGCTGAATTTCGGAGCGTTTATCTCTCCAGAATGGTCAAAATTTGAAATTGAAGTGATTTTTGAACTCGTCATTAAATTTTAATACATTTTGATAGGTCGCATCGATACTTTTGGAAACTGATTTCATGAGTTGCTACTAGAGCTGATCACGGTTTCGAAGCCAAAATCTTCCCAGGAGGGTCTAAATTTGAACTTGACACGATTTTTGAATTCTTTGCGAAATTTTAATATATTTTGATATGTCGCATCGATATTTTTGGAAGTTGATTTCATGAGTTACCGGAACTGATCACAACTTTGAGAGTAAAATCTTCCCGAAAGGGTCAAAATTGAAATGCAATGTGATTTTTGACTTCTTCGCGAAATTTCAATGTGTTTTGATAGGTCGCATCGATACTTTTGGAAATTGATTTCACGAGTTGCTAGAGCTGACTCTTGGCTTTGAAGTCAAAATCTTCCCAGAAGAGTCTAAATTGGAACTCGACACGATTTTTGAAGTCTTGACAAAATTTTAATATATTTTGATATGTCGCATCGATTTTTTTGAAAGTTGATTTCATACGTTGCCAGAACTGATGACGACTTCAAAAACTAAAATTTTCCGGAAGGGTCAAAATTGGAATACAATGTGATTTTTGAGTTCTTCGCGAAATTTTAACCTATTTTGACAGGTCGCATTAATATTTTTGGTACAGGTATTATTTCGTAATTCACTCGAGCAACTGCAATTTTGGCGGGGAAATCTGCTCAGAAGTGTCCCAAACGACCATAGATGTGATTCTCGAATTCATTGCAAAATTTTTTTTGGAAATTGATTTCATCAGTTGCCAGTTGTCAAAGCTGATCACGATTGTGAAGCCAAAATCGTCCCAGTAGGTCTAAATTTGAACTCGACGTGATTTTTGAAGTCTTGACGAAATTTTGATATATTTTGATATGTCGCATAAATATTTCATTTTGGAGAATAATTTCATGATGAGCCGAAATTGATCCGATTTTTGGCGGGAAAATCGCAGAAGGGTTCAAAACTGCCATCAAATTGATTTTTTAGCTCATTGCAAAATTTTGGGTGTTATCAACAGTTTTGAAAAATTACCTGAAGGGTCGACAAAATCTGAATTTGTGGCGGGGGGGGGGGGCTTTCCAGATGGGTAAAAATTGAAATTCCAGGGATTTTCGAGTTTGTTGTAAAATTTCAATATGTTTTGATGGGTCGCATCGATATGTTTGGATAATTAGTTCTTGAGTTGTCAGAAGCGAGTTGATCCCAATTTTGGAGTGGAAATGTTCCTAGAAAGGTCAAAATTGAATCTCTGTGTGATTTTCGATTACCTCGTAAAAATTCAATATAATTTGATTGCTTGCATCGATATTTTTGATTTTGAGAAATTATTTCGTAAGTTGTTAAGAGCTAATTTCAGTTTTGGAGCGTAAATCGCCCAAGAAGGGCTAAAGTTGAAATCAAAATAATTTTTTGCGCTCTTCGCGAAATTTTAATGTATTTTGATAGGTCGCATCGATATTTTTTGGGAATTATTTCATAAGTTGTTGAGAGCTGGTTACAATTTTGGAGCAAAAATCCTTTCAAAGGGTCCAAATTGAAAATCGTTGTCATTTTCGTGTTCATCGCGAAATTTCAATGTACTTTGATAGGTCGCATTGATATTTTTTGGATAATATTGCAAGAGTTGCCTCAGCTGATTTTGATTTTGGAGCGAAAATTTTATCAAAAGGGTCCAAATTGAGAATCTTCGTCATTTTCGTATTTATCGCGAAATTTCAATGTATTTTGATAGGTCACATCGATATTTTTCGGAAAATATTTCAGAAGTTGCCGAGAGTTGATCAAATTTTGCATGAAAATCTTTTTGAAGTGGTCCAAATTGAAAATCATTGTTATTTTTGAGTTCTTCACGAAATTTTAATACATTTTGATAGGTCGTATCGATACCTTTTGGAAACCATTTCAAGTGTTGCCAGAGCTGATCTTGATTTTGGAGCAAAAAAATTTTCAGAACGGTCAAAATTAAAATTCAACATGATTTTTGATTTTGTCGCGAAATTTTAATATATTTTGATATGTCGCATCGATATTTTTCGGTAATTATTTCACGAGTTACGAAGGGCTGATTGAAATTCTGAAGCGAAAATTATACACATTCTGGAGCAAATTCGAGCATTTGCAAATCTGTTTCAATTTCAATTCAAATTACGTTAAATTTTATTCGAGTGGTTTTTACTTTGTTTTTGAATTCAAAAAGTGGATTCTCAGCAGTGCTTTTTTGTTACTAGATGCACATTCGTGTACAAATTTGAGCAGTTCACATTTTGGAGTGTTTTGAGACTATCTCCAATTGCATGAATTTGTGCATTGGAAGTTGGGCTCGTGCAGGCTCTCATCCCGTTGAGAGCTAGGATAGGAGTTTTTGCAATTCCGCATTCACAATCACATTCGAGTACAATTTTGAGCATTCATATTTTGGTGCAAAATTGAGCGTACCTCAAATCAAATGGCAACGATTTTCAACAAAGGTCTCAAAAAAATATACCGATCTCAGCACTTTGTAAAAATCAAAATAGCGTGCCTCACATTCGCGTGCAAATTCGAGCATTCACACATTTGTGCAGAAATGAGCATCGAGCATGCTCAAAATTCAGCATCGATGCTCTGTTCTGTGGAAGTTCGGACTTTGGGTCAACCAGTCGAGTGCTCAGTCAGCATTTTTATCCCTGTAGGCTCCGTTCACATTCGCGTGCAAATTCGAGCATTCACACATTTGTGCAGAAATGAGCATCGAGCACGCTGAAAATTCAGCATCGATGCTATGTTCTGTGAAAGTTTGGACTTTGGGTCAACCAGTCGACTGCTCGAGTCAGCATTTTGGCCCCTGTAGGCTGCGTTCACATTCACGTGCAAATTCGAGCATCGATTCCAGCATCTCTCAAACGATCCTACACCGATCTCTTGCCCTTTTTTCCAAATTATATCTCTAATCAACGTGTTTTTTTTTTGCTTTTGCTTCTGCGCAGGTACTGAGGGAGTTCGCCATCAACCTATTACACTACTTAGCGGCGGCCGAAAGCAGCATGGCGCGAATCATCGCGCTGCACAGTCCGTGTATCTCGTTATTGGTAGCATTTATCGAACAAGCCGAACAAAGCGCCCTGGGCGTCGCCAACCAGCACGGCATCGGCGCATTACGCGATAATCCCGAATCGATGGGCACTAGTCTAGATATGCTGAGGCGAGCCGCGCGAACGCTGCTGCATCTATCTCGGCATCCGGATAATAAACCATTGTTCCTACAACAAGAGCAACGTCTGTTAGCTCTGGTCATGAGCCAAATATTAGATCA
Organism: Planococcus citri; assembly: GCF_950023065.1. Lineage (NCBI taxonomy): Eukaryota > Metazoa > Arthropoda > Insecta > Hemiptera > Pseudococcidae > Planococcus > Planococcus citri. The sequence goes on from NC_088681.1 coordinate 9,822,293, forward strand.
ACAAGTAGCCGGAATTATATCTCAAGTCTTATACCAGTGTTCAAGAACATCTTCGTCGCCGCCAACGTCGTCTTACTACGCCAGTTAACGTCGTTATAATCGTCGCAATTCTTTTTTTCATTTTTTATTTAACATGTATTTAATGATACTATTTATGAATTTTTATTTTCTTTTCTCTTTTTTTCGTTTCGTTTCGTTTCGTTTCGTTCGTTCGTTTGTTTTTTTCTCTCCTCCTCCCCCCGCCCTTACCCCCTGCCCCTTGCCCCCTCCCCATCTGTCTTTTTTTTGTACAAATTATCGAATTTTTTTATGTTTTAAGTCACCTTCCGCTATTTTTATCGGCTATTTTTTAACGTTTATTTTATACTTTTTTGTACTATACGAAAACAAAAGCAACAAAAAAAAAAAAAGGAAAATTGATAGGAAAAAATCGATTTTTAAAGTTGATGTTGATAATGTTTTTTTTTTTTATCAAATAATGCTGTTATACGATTTAATATAAATACCTAATATTTATGAAAAATTCGTGTTTTTTTCGATTTTTTTCTTCATTACTTTTTACTCTCGTTTCGTATCGAGGACGATGTTACGTTTTTTTCTTTTTTTTTTGTTCATTTGTTGGAAAAAAAAATGAAGCTGAATAATAAAAGGCGGTCGATGATAGGTTTACGTTTCGATACCTACCTAAACTAGAGATCCACCATCTACGTACCTACCTACCTGAAAAAAAAATACCCTGCCCTGCCACCTTGCGCGAAATGATATTATTATTATATTATTGAACGAACCCTCTTTTTATTTACATTCTTGTCACCCATATAAATAAATTTTTTTGTATACATTTTAAATATTCGTGTACAGATTTTATTATTTGTGTAAAAAAAAATTTAGATTTGTATTGAATTTTACAATTTATTATCGATGTAATATGATGTTTTTTTTCTCTTATTTTTTTTTCGTTGATGTTTGAAAATATTGTGTATTTAAAAAAAAAAAAATCTCAAACAATGAGACTGACAGTGTGATGTCATGTACATTTAATATATGATATATAAAAATGTGTATATTCTAAAGAATATAAAACGCGCGCGATGACGAAAAAAAAATTTTAGATAAAGGCCAAAAAATGAAAATTATGGTAATGTGTATAATGTGGAATTTTTTTCTCGTTTTTATTTTCGTTTTTCGTTTTATTATTTTTCTATTTATTTATTTCAATTTTTTTTTTCTCTTTCTTGGTTTATATACCTGAATATTTATTGACGCGTACGCGGTGCGGCGACGTACGCGGGATAAACGATCGTGTTTTCTTTTTGTTTCTTCTTCTTTTATCGACGACATCAATTACGAATTTAAATATTAAATGTACTTTATAAAGTGTGATATAATCCAAACTCCTTATGTTAAAGATACTTAAATTTATTATTATTAGTGTATCGTTTCATTTTTTTTTTTTTTTTGTTGTTTCTTTTTATATGCCTATGTATACATATGTAGACACATTAAAACTTGTACATTTTAATATATAGATGAACGATTGAATTGAATTTAGAAATGAATTTTTTTTATTTATTTTTTTTTTCGTTTTTTGTTATTCTTTGATATCTTCAAAAATGCTGTATTTCTAGTTTACGTAATTATGTGTTATTTAAAGGAATAAATGTATAATAATTAATGAAAGCGCTCATTCCGATAAACGCGTTTTGTTTTTTATTTTAATAATGGGTTTTGCGTTTGCGATCGTTGAGATTGAAAATTATGTAGAGGTGTGCTTGAATATGATGAGTGGTGTGAATGGTGCTTTTTTCTGGCGACAACCACCAGGTGTCGTTGTTTGGGGTGTGAATCGGCGCGCGCACTTCTTGTAGCTCCTCCCAACGAGCGCATGGTGTTGGTGGTGCGCTCTGTAGTAAGTGACGACAGTTCTTCGCTTCTCTTTGAGCGCGTTGGTTGTGTGTTTCATGTGTTATGTTGTGTTTGTGTTGTACCGATGAATTATTTATGGTGAGTGGTATTAGGTTGACGTTGAGAATGGAATATGCTAATAGTATGTAATGGTAAGTTTGATAAATTTTCTACACTTTCTATGGTGATGGGATTTTACAAGTGAGATAATATAATAATTTAAATTCCCAACTTGTGGAAAGATTGGATCCTGAGACCAGGACCAGACTAAGAAAAAAAAAGCAGATTTTGTTTCATAGAGATAGAGAGCTTAGCTTTGGTTTATTCAAATTCATCTCCACTTTTTAAATAAATTTTGGCATAAATTCTTGAACTTTGTTTCTGGGGGTTGAAATCTGTAATACTGAGTTTAATTCATTTTTCTGGGAAACTGAAAAATTCTAAAATTGAACAAAGACTTCCATCAATGTTTTTTATCTCAATTAGATCAATTTTTTTCAAGAAAAGTGGGCTGAGCCCGCTGAGTGAGTCTCCCCTTTAGATGAATGACAATTCATCCTTTCGAGATTTGCTTTGGCATGTTTTTGTTTCAGCTAAGATGGCTTAACCCAGGGGTGCTAACCTTAATTATTTTAATTACAATTACAGTTTCACTTCAATTTTTCCTTGAAATTTTTCGGTTTTCTGTTCAGTTTTGGTTTTGAAATTCAAAATTTCAGTTTTCGGTTTCGGTTTTGGTTTTGATCTTATTATTTACAAAAATTTTGGTTTCAGTTTTGGTTTTCAGTTTTTTTCAGTTTTACATAATTTTTTTTTCAAATATCTTCAATTCAAAATTTCTCAATTACAGGACACAAAGTGTAGTAATTTCATAATAATTCTAAAAAAATATATATTTTTCAAGAACAATAATTGAAGGGTTCCTTTCCAAGTCGGCCTAAGTCCATTTTTATCATTTTTGAGTTAGCAGCGCCATCTGCTGGTACAGGTCGGTTAACACCTTTATCACCTTGTCCCAACACCTGGCGTTACTTTTTTCGCTCAGGAGCGCTGTTTTGCCGGCTCGAAAAAACAGCTGATTATTCCAAAGTGGCCTAAATCATACATTTTTTAAGAATTTGTATACAAGTGCAGTTGTGCCGGTTTTTTTTTCAAGTTTTTCAACGATTTTCGAGAGACGAAATTTGAAGGTGCTTCGAATGAAATTGTTTCAGAAATGTATTAAATTAATGATTCGTGAATTTTTTTTTGAAAAAAAGCGTTTTTCAGCTCTTTTTCGAAATTTTTAACATCAGATAATTCCAAATGGGCCTAAGTCCACTTTTTCTGACTGTTTGACGCGCTCTGGAGCTGAAAATACGCAAAATTAAAAAAATACCAATACGGTACTTTAAAGCAGAAAGATCAAGCTTCACAACCATATAATCACATCATTTATTACTGAAGCGGAAGGGCGAGAAAAACACTTATTTGTGTTTTTCTCGAAACGAAAAAAATGGACTTAGGCCGACTTGGAAAGGAACCCTTCAATTATATAATTTTTTTAATACACAAATTTGTAATCAAAACTCAAAAAAATGAAAAAATTGCAAAAAATGAATGGCAAAAAATAAAAAATGTGCGTATTAAAAAAAACTGAAAAAAACCCAAACCGAAAACCAAAATAAATTATATCCCTTTAGGTTTCAGAACGCTCCTGCTTTTGATTTTGGGTTTGGTTTTGAGCAATTTTGATCAGTTTCTGGAGGTTTCAATTTTGGTTTTGGTTTTTTAGGGTTCCCCCACCAAGGGGAACCCTATTAAAATCGCTTTCAATAATTCAGCCCTCCACGTTATTTAGAATAGTAGATTATGCAACTAGGGAGATAATGTGATTTTCAAAATGGTTGAAGATCACATTATTTCCCTTGTTCCATAATATATTTTACGTTTTTAAGGGAGAAAATCGCTAGTTTGTCCACCGAGCGATTAGCGAGCGGGAGATAATGTAGCGGATTATCTCCCTAGAAACGTAAAGGTATCTTATGTGTTGCGTAATACGCTATACATAAGACTCCTTTGTATCTGCCAAGTCACTTTCTTCAACTCTAAATAGTAAACATTGCTAAACTCTTTCTACTTTGTTTTTATCAGCCAACAGTTTTTGATGTTCCTCCAATCAAAATCAAAGACAACGAAAATTTCTTTTTATCACTTCATGAATGTCCATCTTGAATTTTCAATGAAATTCATAATTTAATTTGAACAAAAACAGATTTTAAAATTATACTTTATTTAAAGTTCATGAATCAACTAATCAAGTTAACCAATGACAAGTGTAAATCAACAGAGACGTAGTGACAGTTAGAATCACCGATAACTAAGAAAGCGCATTCAGTGAATGGGCTAATTTTGCCGGTGTTGAAAATTGAAAAAACTACGAGTAAAATATAGACCAACGAAAACGAACGAGTAGCTTGAAGATTTGTTCCATACATTTCATCTTTTATTTTTTTCAAATCAGGTTTGTACAAATAATGTTAACCTTACAGGTAACTATGATTGATTTCAATTTGTAGTTCTTCTAGCAATCTGTGTTTAGGTAATATGATGGTTTGATAGATGTTTTTTTTCTACTTAGAGTAACTTGGACCAGAAGTTTGATCTTATGTGTATCGTTTATTTCACCTGAATCGCCGATAATGAAGAAATCGCATTCAGTGAATGGGCTAATTTTGCCGGTGTTGAAAATTGAAAAAACTGCGAGTAAAATATCGACCAACGAAAACGAACGAGTAGCTTGAAGATATGTGGGGAACCCTCTTGCCAGGTCCAGTGGACCTCGCTTGTTTTTGGTTTGCAAGTCCTGGTTTTTTTTTGTGAAAATTGCAAAAACAAGTCTAGTTTGAAAGTTACCTACAATTTTATAAACAAATTATTTGTTGCTAGAATTAAATTTTTTGCCAAAATTTAAGTTATTTTTGTGCTGAATTTGAAAAAAATTGCTTAAACTAAAAAACTATTTCTTTGCTAAAATTAAACAATTATTTTTTTCCAAAATTAAAAATTTTTGTTGCTAAAATTTGAAAAAAAAATTTCAGAATTGAAAAAATTTTGTTGCTTTAACTCAGAAAAAAATTTGTCAACTTTTAAAAAATCATTTTTTGATCTTTAAAATTTTCTCAAATCTTCTAAAATTACTTTTGGTTAAAATAAGTTTTTTTTGCTAAAATTGAAAAATTATTTTTTTGGTGAAACTTATTCAAAATCTCCTTTTTTGTAATGAAATTTTGTCAGTGTCTGTCACTACCACTGGTTTTTTAAAAGTTTTGAGAACTATACCACTGATTTAAATGCTGTCTGTCACGACCACTGGTTTTAAACAGTGTTTGTAACTACCACTGGTTTTAAACAGTGTCTGTCACTGCCACTGGGTTTTCAAAAGTATTGAGAACTACCACTGATTTAAAGGCTGCCCGCCCCTACCACTGGTTTTCTACTTGGATTTGAACGCTACCACTGATTTAAATGGCATTTGTCACTACCACTGGATTTTTGATAGGTTTGAGAACTACCACTGATTTAAATGGTGTCTGTCACTACCACTAGCTTTGAACAGTGTCTGTAACAAGCACTGGTTTGGAATGATGTTTGTCACTACCACTGATTTTAAACAGTGTCTGTCACTACCACTTGTTTTACAAAAGTACATATTGAGAACTACCACTGATTTAAATGGCGCTTGTCACTACCACTGGTTTTTTAATAGGTTTGAGAACTACCACTGATATTAAACAGTGTCTGTCACTACCACCAGTTTTGAAACAGTGTCTGTCACTACCACTGGTTTAAATCAATGTTGGTCACTACCACTGATTTTTTTAAAGTTTTGAGAACTACCACTGATGTAAAAAACTGTCTGTCACTACACCTGGTTTTTTACTCGGATTTCAACACTTCCACTGATTTAAATGGTGTTTGTCACTACCACTGGTTTTTTAATAGGTTTGAGAACTACCACTGATTTGAATGGTGTCTGTCACTACCACTGGTTTTTAAACAGTGTCTGTCACTACCACTGGTTTAAAACTGTGTCTGTCACTACCACTGGTTTTAAACAGTGTTTGTCACTACCACTGGTTTTAAACAGTGTCTGTCACTACCACTGATTTTATGTCTGTCACAAACACTGGTTTTGAACAGTGTCTGTTAATACCACTGATTTAGAACTGTGTCTGTCACTACCACTGGTTTAAAACTGTGTCTGTCACTACCACTGGTTTTAAACAGTGTTTGTCACTACCACTGGTTTTAAACAGTGTCTGTCAACACCACTAGTTTTGAAAGAGTGTCTGTCACTACCACTGGTTTTTTAAAAGTTTTGAGAACTACCACTGATGTAAATACTGTCTCTCACTACCACTGGTTTTCTACTTAGATTTCAACACTTCCACTGATTTAAATGGTGTTTGTCACTACCACTGGTTTTTTAATAGGTTTGAGAACTACCACTGATTTGAATGGTGTCTGTCACTACCACTGGTTTTAAACAGTGTCTGTTACTACCACTGGTTTTAAACAGTGTCTGTCACTACCACCAGTTTTAAAACAGTGTCTGTCACTACCACTGGTTTTTTAAAAGTTTTGAGAACTACCACAGATGTAAATACTGTCTGTCACTACCACTGGTTTTCTACTTGGATTTCAACACTTCCACTGATTTAAATGGTGTTTGTCACTACCACTGGTTTTTTAATAGGTTTGAGAACTACCACTGATTTGAATGGTGTCTGTCACTACCACTGGTTTTTAAACAGTGTCTGTCACTACCACTGGTTTTAAACAGTGTCTGTTACTACCACTGGTATTAAACAGTGTTTGTCACTACCAATGGTTTTAAACAGTGTCTGTCACTACCACTGATTTAGAACTGTGTCTGTCACTACCACTGGTTTAAAACTGTGTCTGTCACTACCACTGGTTTTAAACAGTGTTTGTCACTACCACTGGTTTTAAACAGTGTCTGTCACTACCACTAGTTTTGAAAGAGTGTCTGTCACTACCACTGGTTTTTTAAAAGTTTTGAGAACTACCACTGATGTAAATACTGTCTGTCACTACCACTGGTTTTCTACTTGGATTTCAACACTTCCACTGATTTAAATGGTGTTTGTCACTACCACTGGTTTTTTAATTGGTTTGAGAACTACCACTGATTTGAATGGTGTCTGTCACTACCACTGGTTTTTAAACAGTGTCTGTCACTACCACTGGTTTTAAACAGTGTCTGTTACTACCACTGGTATTAAACAGTGTTTGTCACTACCAATGGTTTTAAACAGTGTCTGTCACTACCACTGATTTAGAACTGTGTCTGTCACTACCACTGGTTTAAAACTGTGTCTGTCACTACCACTGGTTTTAAACAGTGTTTGTCACTACCACTGGTTTTAAACAGTGTCTGTCACTACCACTAGTTTTGAAAGAGTGTCTGTCACTACCACTGGTTTTCTACTTGGATTTCAACACTTCCACTGATTTAAATGGTGTTTGTCATTACCACTGGTTTTTTAATAGGTTTGAGAACTACCACTGATTTGAATGGTGTCTGTCACTACCACTGGTTTTAAACAGTGTCTGTTACTACCACTGGTATTAAACAGTGTTTGTCACTACCAATGGTTTTAAACAGTGTCTGTCACTACCACTGATTTAGAACTGTGTCTGTCACTACCACTGGTTTAAAACTGTGTCTGTCACTACCACTGGTTTTAAACAGTGTTTGTCACTACCACTGGTTTTAAACAGTGTCTGTCACTACCACCAGTTTTGAAAGAGTGTCTGTCACTACCACTGGGTTTTTTAAAGTTTTGAGAACTACCACTGATGTAAATACTGTCTGTCACTACCACTGGTTTTTTACTTGGATTTCAACACTTCCACTGATTTAAATGGTGTTTGTCACTACTACTGGTTTTTTAATAGGTTTGAGAACTACCACTGATTTAAATGGTGTTTGTCACTACCACTGGTTTTTTAATAGGTTTGAGAACTACCACTGATTTGAATGGTGTCTGTCACTACCACTGGTTTTAAATAGTGTCTGTTCCTACCATTGGTTTTTAAACAGTGTCTGTCACTACCACTGGTTTTTAAACAGTGTCTGTCACTACCACTGGTTTAAAACTGTGTCTGTCACTACCACTGGTTTTAAACAGTGTTTGTCACTACCACCAGTTTTAAAACAGTGTCTGTCACTACCACTGGTTTTTTAAAAGTTTTGAGAACTACCACTGATGTAAATACTGTCTGTCACTACCACTGGTTTTCTACTTGGATTTCAACACTTCCACTGATTTAAATGGTGTTTGTCCCTATCACTGGTTTTTTAATAGGTTTGAGAACTACCACTGATTTGAATGGTGTCTGTCACTACCACTGGTTTTAAATAGTGTCTGTTCCTACCATTGGTTTTTAAACAGTGTTTGTCACTACCACTGGTTTTTTAATAGGTTTGAGAACTACCACTGATTTGAATGGTGTCTGTCACTACCACTGGTTTTAAATAGTGTCTGTTCCTACCATTGGTTTTTAAACAGTGTTTGTCACTACCACTGGTTTTTTAATAGGTTTGAGAACTACCACTGATTTGAATGGTGTCTGTCACTACCACTGGTTTTAAATAGTGTCTGTTCCTACCATTGGTTTTTAAACAGTGTCTGTCACTACCACTGGTTTTTAAACAGTGTCTGTCACTACCACTGGTTTTAAACAGTGTTTGTCACTACCACCAGTTTTAAAACAGTGTCTGTCACTACCACTGGTTTTTTAAAAGTTTTGAGAACTACCACTGATGTAAATACTGTCTGTCACTACCACTGGTTTTCTACTTGGATTTCAACACTTCCACTGATTTAAATGGTGTTTGTCCCTACCACTGGTTTTTTAATAGGTTTGAGAACTACCACTGATTTGAATGGTGTCTGTCACTACCACTGGTTTTAAATAGTGTCTGTTCCTACCATTGGTTTTTAAACAGTGTCTGTCACTACCACTGGTTTTAAACAGTGTCTGTTACTACCACTGGTATTAAACACTAAACAGTGTTTGTCACTACCACTGGTTTTAAACAGTGTCTGTCACTACCACTGGTTTTAAACAGTGTCTGTCACTACCACTGTTTTTTCAAAAGTATTGAGAACTACCACTGATTTAAATGGTGTTTGTCCCTACCACTGGTTTTTTAATAGGTTTGAGAACTACCACTGATTTGAATGGTGTCTGTCACTACCACTGGTTTTAAATAGTGTCTGTTCCTACCATTGGTTTTTAAACAGTGTCTGTCACTACCACTGGTTTTAAACAGTGTCTGTTACTACCACTGGTATTAAACACTAAACAGTGTTTGTCACTACCACTGGTTTTAAACAGTGTCTGTCACTACCACTGGTTTTAAACAGTGTCTGTCACTACCACTGTTTTTTCAAAAGTATTGAGAACTACCACTGATTTAAATGCTGTCCGCCAAAACTACCACTGGTTTTCTACTTGGATTTGAAAGCTACCACTGATTTAAATGGTGTTTGTCACTACCACTGGTTTTTTAATAGTGTTTGGCACTACCACTGATTTTAAATAGTGTCTGTCACAAACACTGGTTTTGAACAGTGTCTGTTAATACCACTGGTTTTGAACAGTGTATGTCATTACCACCGTATTCATATACAGTGTCTGTCACTACCACTGGTTCTAAACAGTGTCTGTCACTACCACAGGTTTCAATCGGTGTCTGTCACTTCCACTGGTTTCAAACAGTGTCTGTCACTACCACTGGTTTTAAACAGTGTCTGTCACTACCACTGGTTTTTTAAAAGTTTTGAGAACTAACACTGATGTAAATGCTGTGTGTCGTTGACCGGTCTGTCTGTCTGTCTGTCACTCAAGGTTGTCTTGTCACTTGTCTAGCCTCTTGAGGTCAATGAACTGGTTGTCTTGCTTCTCATGGCCACATCCTGTCTGGTCTATTGAGGTCATTGACACATGTTTCTGACATCCGAATGTCGTCTATGTGCGTTATTTCAAAAAAAAAGGCCTCTATTATTCCACCAGCAAATTTTTTGGAAAAAATCTAGGATTTTGTTGTCACAAAAAAAAAACACATAATAATGTGTGAATTTTTGTCTAAATTGAAATAATGTCGTGTTTTTGACAATTTTTTTATCAAAATTCCATAAAGTCGTGTTTTTTGCTAAACGTTTGGAAAAAAGCCCTGTTTTTGCCAAAATTATCATAAAACTGGTTAGGTACTTTTGAACTTGCAAAAACAGTCTTGTTTTTTTTGTCAAAATTTGCTTAAAATGAAAAAAATCCTGTTTTTGTCGATGTGCAGAAAAATTGGTTTTTTCCTTGTCGAACATTCGATAAAAGGATCTTCTTTTACAAAAATTTCCGAAAAAAGTCTGTATCTTGCCAATGTTGCCTAAAAAGGTCTTTTTTTTGGTACGTAAATAGATAATATTTAGAGCTGGGATTTTTTTCACTCAAAACAAAGGATTTTTCAAGCTAAAATACTCTGAAAACTCTTCGGGCTACTTCAGTTCTGCTTTTGCCAAACTTGTATTTGTAGGGGAAAAAACTAAAAAATGTGATAAGCCTACTAAATAAATTTACTCGAGCACTTCATAAAGTCAATTTTTTTTTAATTTTCTTGTAATTTTACCTTAACCAATACACTTTTAAAAAAATGATAAAAAGTAAAATAAAATGGTAATCAATTTTATGTATAAAAATTAAAGTTACGTCTTCTTTACTCCTCCCCCTCACTCCTCCTTCAATAAATTTTTTAAATACCCGAGCTTTTTTAAAAATTTCCTCGCAACTTAATCTTAACCAATATGTAATAAGATACCTGAGGTTAAAAAAAATGAAATAAATGTTTAAAAATTAGCCAAAAACTCGAGCAACCTCTCTTTGGCTTCCATCTCAGCCATTTTCGCCTCGCATAACTCCGCCTTGATTCGTTCAGTTTCGACTGCTCTACGTTCCGAGTCCTCTACCAGCCTCGCAGTGAGTTGCTCAGCTTCCCAAGCTTTCCTCTCCAGCAGTACTTTCTCTTGCTCAGTGTTCAGCGCTGCAATCCGCATTTTGGCAATTTCACATTCGAGCTCGACAGCTTTCAACGTCAAAAGCTCCGCTTCTTCTTGAGCCACTCGAGCTTTCTCCGCCAACAAATCGGCAGTTTCTTCGGATCTCTTGAACGCCTCGTTGGCCATTTTCGCTTCCTCTTGGTACTGAGTCAGTTTCTTCTCCATTACTTGTTTTTCTTTTTCAGCTGTTTCTCGAAGTTGTTTCTCTCGAGCTATTATTCTGCGTTCTCGAGATCGTCTGGTTTTCTTGTATTTAGCTTGAGCTTTCATTTGCTGAACTTCGGCTGTATCTGGTTTCCGGCGTTTCATGTATAAATCACGATTACCAGTGCTTAGTTCGAAGATATCTTCGAGGATTTGAGGATTCGGCGAGAAGAAGACGAGATTTGGAGCCGATTCGAGAATCGGTTTTATTACGAAGGTCTTTTTGTCGAAATTGATGTGGTGGATTTTGGCCCAAGGGTAGCTGGCTTTCGGATGCAGTTTGTTATCTTTATCGTAGACGTTGAGTCCGAGGGCGCTGACTCCTAACCATAGGTCGAGTCCTTTTTTCGTATTCACTGGGAAATAAGTTACTCCGAATGTTTCCAGATCTTGGGCGATTTTCAAGTATTCGAGTTCAGCTTCGTCTTGGAATACTCCTCGATGACCACAGTGCCAGATTTTTATCTTGTTTTGCCATTCTTCGTGAGTTGTCTCGTATTGATCTACAACTCGTTGAGGGAGTAATTCGTCGATAGGCAGGAGGACGTTGTTCTCGTCGGATTTATACATTGATTCGTCGTAGTCTCCATGTTTTGACTGGACCACGTAAGAAGCAAGGAGAACAGCTGGTTCTGGAGGGCAATAACTGTCGCATTTTAAGATGGATTGCTTGACTTGTAGGAAAAATAAATGCTGGGTTACATCTTGAATCAAATCTTCGACCACATTCTCCGGATAAAATTTAACTCGTAACTTGAAACATACTGGCACCTCCTTAATATCGATTTGGTCACGAACTTTTCTATCAGATTTTACCCAATTAGTGAATCCTTTTTCATCCTCGAACTGTAGACCAAAATACCAAGTTTCTCTGAGGTCAATTTTTCTGCAAACGATGAAGAATAACTCTTGACCGGTGACTTTGTTTTCAACATCGAACTGCAGTTCGGAATCCAGAGTGCAGACTTTGACAGGAAAGGTTTTAGGTTTGGATCGCATGAACGGTGGAACTGGTAGCGATATTTGCTTGCCCTCGAGTGAATAGATACGTTTTCCGAGCTGAAATTCGATATATAGGACATATTTGGTTGAAATTCTGACGATGAAGTTTATATAGTTAGGTATTTTATGTACATACATACAAAAAAATCAAGGCAACTTACCATGATGGCTTTATCAGGTCGTTAATTTCTAGGTTTTGACCTTTGAACTCGTGTAAGTAATTAATTTGGATGATTATTTATCTAAGTAAAAAATATATGGTAATCTTATCGATTCACAAATTAATAATTATAACTTCACTGATTGAACGTTACTATGTGTTTATAGGTTTTCGATCATCGTCTATTTGAGTGTATAGGTTTTTCACGACTTTCTTTGACTGGGTAAAAAAAAGCGAAAGTGAAAAATTGTGGAGTCGAAAAACATTTTTGATCTCGATTCTCTTTTCTTCTGTTTCCTTTGAGAATAAATTATGTGTTTTTTTTTTAAATATGAAAATTTTTCAAATTCATCACCGTGTTGAGTAAAAGTTATGAAATTTTGAATTTTTTTTGACTTTTTTTTTGGTACTTATTATAGCGGAAAAGCCCGGAGTAAAATTTCAAATTGTATTACTCCATACTTGAAGGCTTTGGGGGTAGATTTTTTGGGCTTTTATTGACGAAATGTCGGCCTCAATCCGTAGTACTTTTGGTATTATTTTTCAAATTTTTTGAAGTAGTGGGTCAGGGTTGAGGTGAAAAATCAAGAAAATAACTTTTCGAGGTGTTTTACTCGTAATTTGTTTTGAATATCATAAAATACTGGAGGAGGAAAGGGAGGGTCATCTCGCTGGACGCTGAGCCGCTTCGTGACTCGAACCATTGTTTGGTTTTTATCATATAAGTACCTCCCAGTAAGGGGGAGACCAAATAATTGGTACTTTTTCAACATTTTGGTGTAGGGGGTTCAAAAATATCGAAAATTTGGTTTTTGGGACGCATATCTCGGTTCCTATGGAGTCAAATGGGTTCAAAGTTTCGATTCGAGTTACCGCAATTCGAATTGACTTTTTTTCCAAAAAAAAAAATATGCATATTTTGGGACCCTTTTTCCAAATTTGAGACCCAAAAACCCGAAAATCCACTTTTTGAGGGGTTTTCATCTGTTTTGAGATGAAATATCGCAAAATACTGGAAGGGGTTGGGGTGAGCCAGCCACCTCGCTGAGCCGTTTCGGTACATGAACCGTTGTTTGATTTTTAGATATCATATACCTCCCAGTAGGATGGGGGGGCAAATAAATGGTAGTTTTTCAAAATTTTGGTGGAGGGGGTTCAAAAATACCAAACATTTTGGTTTTTGGGATACATTTATCACGGAGCCAAATCGGTTCAAAGTTTGGATTTAAGTTATTGACAGACATTTTTTTATAAGAAAAATGTACCTATGCATATTTTAGGACCCTTTTTTCGAATTTGGGACCTTCTAAATAAAAAAACGACCCTTCGCTACAATTTATCCGGAAAGTTCCATGAAAGCTTTCAATTGAAAAAAAAAACAAACTCAGCTTTATAGATTTATATTAGGTGTAGAATGAAAATTTTTAGAACTTTGGTTTTGGAGAGGTCCAAAAATTTGGTTTTTAAAGCATATAATTTCGGGCCCCCCATAGAACTAAATTGGTTCAAATTTTGAATTCAAAATTAAAACTCAATTTTGAAAAGAAAAACAATTTTTAGAATTATTAGAATTTTGATTTCAAGACCCATGTCCCCAAATTTGGGCCCCTGATATTCAAAAATTGGACGTTTAATATATTTTTCCTGAAAAGTACTCCTTGAGAGTTTTCAATTTAAAAAATAAGCTTTCTTACCTCAATAGAATACTTAAGACGAATAAAAAAGTTCATAAGACTTTGGAGGGGGTCCAAAAATTGATTTTTAAGGCATATTTCGGCAGGACGAATCGGCTGAAAGTTTGGATTTGCGATAAAAATGCAACTTGGAACAAAAATGTTTCAAATTTTATAATAATAATGTTGATTTTAGGACTCATTTCTTCAAATTTGGGGTCCTTAAGAATTGGCCTGTTGGCTTTTTAATTTGGGGCGGGGGAGAGGGGTCCAAACATTGGGCCAAATTGGTTAAAATTTTGGATTTGCAATGAAATGAAAATACAACTTGGAAAAAAAAATTTCAAATTTTATAAATGTTAATTTTAGGACTTATTTCTCATTTCTCCAAATTTGGAGCTTTTAAATATTGGCCTCTTGGCTTTTCAATGAGGGGGAGGGGAGGGTCCTAACACTGGCCCAAATTAATTAAAATTTTTGGATTTGCAATGAAATAAAAATACAACTTGGAAAAAAAATTTCAAAATTTTTAAATGTTGATTTTTGGACCCATTTTTCCAAATCTGAGGCTCTTAAAAACTGGCCTATTTGCTTTTTAATTCAGAGGAGGGCCCAAAAATTGTTTTTGAGGCAAATTTCAGTTTGTATGAGACCAAATCGATTGAAATCTTGGATTTTCGATAAAAATACAACTTGGAAAAAAAGTTTCAAATTTTCAAAATGTTGACTATAGGATTCCTTTCTCCAAATTTGGGGCGCTTGAAAATTGGTCTTTTGGCTTTTCAATCGAGAGGAGGGGGAGGGGTTCCAAACATTGGGCCAAATCAGTTAAAATGTTGGATTTACAAGAAAACATAAATGAAACAGGAAAAAAATTCAAATTTTTCAAAATGTTGAGTTTGGGACCCATTTTTCGAAATTTGAGGCTCTTAAAAATTGGCCTATTTGCATTTTAATTTGGAGTGAGGTCCGAAAATTGTTACTGAGGCATATTTTGCTTTCTATGGGACCAAAGCGGTTGAAATTTTGGATTTGTAATTGAAATAAAAATACCTACTACTTGGGAAAAAAATTCGAATATTTTAAATGTTGATTTTCGGACCCATTTTTCCAAATTTGGTACTCTCAAAAATTGGCCTATTTGCCTTTCAATTTGAAGGGGGGTCCGAAAATTTGTTTTTATGCATATTTTGGTTTCTATGGGACCAAATTGGTTGAAATTTTGGATTTGCAATAAAAATACAACTTGAAAAAAAGATTTCAAATTTTTTGAATGTTGATTTTAGGACTCAGTTCTCCAAATTTTGGGCCTTTTTAAAAATTGGCCTATCTGTCATTCAATTTAGAGGGACGTCCAAAAATTGTTTTTGAGGCATATTTTGGTTTCTATGGAGCTAAATCGGTTGAAATTTTGGATTTGAAATAAAAATGCAGCGAAAGAAAAAGTTTTAGATTTTTCAATTTTTGAGGTAACCGGAAATAACAAGTGTTGAACGAGTGGCAGACACACATGGAACACTCACAGGTGAAAAAACACAAGTTCTCACGCATGCGCGTCAATGGGACCCCGAAGTCAAAAAATTAGACTGCACACATACGCAAGTGATTAGAGGGGCCAAAATAGTGCTATTTTTTCAACATTTTGGTGTAGGGGGTTCAAAAATGTCGAAAATTTGATTTTTGAGACGCATATCCCGGTTCCTATGGGGTCAAATGAGGTCAAAGTTTTGATTCGAGTTAACGCAATTTGAATAGACCTTTTTTTCAAAAAAAAAATGTATGCATATTTTAGGGCCCTTTTTTCCAAATTTGAGACCCGAAAATCCGAAAAGCCCCTTTTTGAGGGGGTTTTATTTGTTTTGAATGTGATAAAATACTGGAGGGGGTAGGCGAGGGTCATCTCGCTGAGCCATTTCGATACTTGAACTGTTGTTTGGGTTTTATCACATGTCTTCCAGTAGGGGGAGGGGCCAAATAAGTGGTACTTTTTCAAAATGTTGGTGTGGGGGGGGGGGGTTCGAAAATGCGGTTTTTGGGACACATTTATCGCGGTTTCTATGGAGCCAAATCGGTTCAAAGTTTGGATTCAAGTTAACGCGATTCGAATTGACAATTTTTTTTGTAAAAAAAATTATGCAAACTTCAGGACCCTTTTTTTCAAATTTGGGACCCTCAAAATAAAAAAATGGCCCTCTGCTATAATTCATCTGGAAAGTACTCCTTGAAGGCTTTCAATTGAAAAAAAAACAACATTATATAGATTTAATTCATAGAACTTTGGTTTTGGAGAGGTCCAAAAATTTGGTGTTTAACGTACATATTTCGAGCCCCCACAGAACTAAATAGGTTAAAATTTTGAATTAGAAATTAAAACTCAATTTTGAAAAAAAGAAACAATTTTTAGAATTTTGATTTCAAGACCCACGTCCACAAATTTGGGCCCCTGATATTAAAAATTGGGCGCTTAATATATTTTTCCTGAAAAGTACTCCTTGAGAGCTTTCAATTTGAAAAATAAGCTTTCTTACCTCAATTTAGAATAAGCAGAATAAAAAAATCCATTAGACTTTGGAGGGGGGTCCAAAATTTGATTTTTGAAGCATATTTCGGCGGGCCAAATCGGCTGAAATTTTGCATTTGCGATAAAAATGCAACTTGGAACAAAAAAGTTTCAAATTTTATAAATAATGCTGATTTTAGGACTCATTTCTTCAAATTTGGGGTCCTTATAGAATTGGCATCTTGGCTTTTTATTTAGGGGCGGGGAGTCCAAACATTGGGCTGAATTGGTTAAAGTTTTGAATTTGCAATGAAATAAAAATACAACTCGGAAATTTCTTTTTCAAATTTTATAATAATGTTAATTTTAGGACTCATTTATCTCCAAATTTGGAGACTTTAAAAATTGGCCTCTTGGCTTTTCAATTGGGGGCGAGGGAGGGTCCAAACACTGGCCCAAATAAGTTGAAATTTCGGATTTGCAATAAAATAAAAATACAACTTGGAAAAAAAATTTTCAAATTTTTCAAATGTTGATTTTTGGACCTATTTCTCCAAATTTGAGGATCTTAAAAATTGGCCTATTTGCTTTTTAATTTAAAGGAGGGTCCTAAAATTGTTTTTTGAGGCATACTTTAGTTTTTATGGGACCAAATCGATTGAAATTTTGGATTTGCAATAAAAACACAGCTTGGAAAAAAAAGTTTCAAATTTTTAAAATGTTAACATTACGATTCCTTTCTCTAAATTTGGGGCACTTGAAAATTGGTCTTTTGGCTTTTCAATCGTGGGAGGGGGAAAGGGAGTGGTTCCAAACATTGGGCCAAATCAGTTAAAATGTTGGATTTACATGAAAATAAAAATAAAACAAAAAAAAATTCAAATTTTTTTAATGTTGAGTTTGGGGCCCATTTCTCGAAATTTGAGGATCTTAAAAATTGGCCTATTTGCATTTTAATTTGGAGGGAGGTCCGAAAATTGTTACTGAGGCATATTTTGGTTTCTATGGGACTAAGCCGGTTAAAATTTTGGATTTGCAATAGAAATACAACTTGGTAAAAATGGTTTCACATTTTTTAAATGTTGATTTTTGGACTCAGTTCTCCAAATTTGGGGCCTTTGAAAATTGGTCGCTTTGCCTTGTAATTTGGAAGGAGATCCAAAAATTGTGTTTGAGGCATATTTTGGTTTGTATGGGGTTAAGTGGGTTGAAATTTCGGATTTGCAATAAAAATACAGCAGAAAAAAAGTTTCAATTTTTTTAAATATTGATTTTAGAACTGATTTCATCAAATTTGAGGCTCTTAAAAATTGCCTTATATTTGCCTTTTAATTTGGAATTGGTCCAAAAATTGTTTTTGAGGCAGTTGAAATTTTGGATTTGCAATAAAAATATAACTTGAAAAAAAGATTCAAATTTTTTATGTCGATTTTAGGACTAGGTTCTTCAAATTTTGGGATCCTTAAGAATAGGCCTCCTGGCTTTTTAATTTGCAGGGGGTCCAAACATTGGGCCAAATCGGTTGAAATTTTGGATATGCGATAAAAATACAACTTGGGAAAAAAAGTTTCTCTTATGAAATGTTGATTTTAGGGTTCCTTTCCTCAAATTCGGGGCACAAAAATTGGTCTCTTGGCTTTTTAAGGGGGGAGGGGGAGATCCAAACATTGAGCAAAAATAGTTAAAATTTTGGATTTGCAATAAAATAAAAATGAAACTTTGAAAAAAAATTCAAATTTTTTAAATGTTGATTTTAGGGCCCATTTCTCCAAATTTGGGGCTTTTAAATTTGGCCTATTTGCTCTTCAATTTGGAGGGAGGCCTTAAAATTGTATTTGAGACATATTTCGGTTTCTATGGGACCAAATCGATTGAAATTTTGGATTTGCAATAAAAATGCAACATTGGAGAAAAAACTTTCAAATTTTTAAAATGTTGACTGTAGGATTCCTTTCTTCAAATTTGGAGCCCTTGAGAATTGGCCTCTTGGCTTTTTAATAGAGGGGGGAGGGGGAGGTCCAAACTTTGGACCAAATTAGTTGAAATTTTGAATTTGCAAGAAAATAGAAATAGGTATGTACAACTTGGAAAAAAATTCAAATTTTTTAAATGTTGATTTTGGGACTCATTTCTCCAAATTTGGGGCTCCTAAAAATTGGCCTATATACTTTTTAATTTGGAGGGAGATCCAAAAATTGTTTTTGAGACAAATTTTAGTTTGTATGGGGCTAAGTCGGTTGAGATTTTGGATTTGCAATAAAAATACAGCAGAAGAAAAAGTTTCAAATTTTTTAAATATTAATTTTAGGACTGATTTCTCCAAATTTGGGGCCCTTAAAAATTGGCCTATTTGCCTTTTAATTTGGAGGGAGGTCCTAAAATTATTTTTGAGACATATTTTGGTTTCTATGGGACCAAATCGGTTGAGATTTTGAATTGTAATAAAAATACCCACTTACAGAAAAAAAGTTTCAAATTCTTAAAATGTTGACTTGAGGATTCCTTCATCCAAATTTGGGGCACTTGAAATGAAAACTACCCTCTTGACTTTTTAATGGACGGGGGGAGGGGGTCCAAACATTGGGCCAAATTAGTTATAATTTCGGATTCGCAATAAAATAAAATTTAAAAATAAAACTTGAAAAAAATTTTAATTTTTCGAATGTTGATTTTCGGACCAATTTTTTCAAATTTGGTGCTCTCGAAAATTGGCCTATTTGCCTTTCAATTTGGAGGACGCATATTTTGGTTTCTATGGGACCAAATTGGTTGAAAGTTCGCAGATATGCAATAAAAATACAACTTGAAAAAAAGTTTTCAAATTTTTTAAATGTTCATTTTAGGACTCAGTTCTCCAAATTTTGGGCCTTTTAAAAATTGGCCTATCTGTCATTCAATTTAGAGGGACGTCCAAAAATTGTTTTTGAGGCATATTTTGGTTTCTATGGAGCTAAATCGGTTGAAATTTTGGATTTGCAATAAAAATGCAGCGAAAGAAAAAGTTTCAGATTTTTTAAACTATTGATTTTAGAACTCATTTCTCCGAATTTGGGGCTCTTAAAAATTGGCCTATTTGCCTTTTAATTTGAAAAGGGTACAAAAATTGTTTTTGGGGCTTATTTCGGGTTTCTATGTGGTCAAATCGTTCAAAATTTTAGATTTGCAATAAAAATATGTACAACTTGGAAAAAATGTTTCAAATTTTTTAAACGTCGATTCTTAGGACTCGTTTCTCCAAACTTGAGGCCTTTAAAAATGTGAATTTTTGCCTACTAATAGGGGGGAAGAGGGGGAGGGTCCAAAAATTGTTTTAGAGGCATATCTAGGTTTTTATGGGACCTAAAAATATTGGTTAAAAAAAGATACCTACCAAAATCTTGCGTTTTTCGTGACGACTTTTAGCTAATTCAAGGTCACTGAGCACGAAAATGCCCTCTAAATTGAGCCCCATCGTTGCGTTGATTCTGAGAAAGGCGTCTGTTTTCGAAGAAAGAGGACCCGGTGCTCAAATTGGACCCCAGGTTCGGATTCGGCGACTTCGAATTAGTCGAAAACTACCTTTTATTAGGAAGAAATAACTCTTGCTTCTCAGCTGAGAAGCAAGAGTTATTTCTTCCTAATCTAACAAACTTCTCGCTAAAAGGTTCTTTTTACCTTTAACTACCTTTTATTCGATTTTGTTTAGAAATCAAAAAAATTCACGATGAGTTTATGCATTTTTTTGGCCAAAAACAATTTTGGTCCCGAAATCAGTCAAAATTTCAGCAAAAAGGTTGTTGAATTTTACGTTTTTATAAGGATTTTTAAGTAATTACAGCTCGCTGAGTTCGAATTGAGGCTTGTTGAATACCTCGCCTTTTTTTTAAGGCTTAAGCTGGTTCGAAACAAATTATCGAATTTTGCGTTTTTATGACGATTTTCGACTGAGTATTTTGAGATGTTGAGCATGATTATTTAGTTAATGCACATCGTTCGTTGAGTAAAACATTGTTCAATTTAAGCAAAAAACTCTGTTCACAGGTATCTGCAGTTTTCCCTGGATTATTCTGACCAAGCTGGCGGCACGGCGTTGAATAAGTATAACGGAGCTTGAATGTGAGGAGAACCCGTCAAATCATAAATGAACGCAGATAATCACTCAATATTGTTATAAATGTATGTACCTATCGGTATTTTCTTTGAATTTTAAAAAAATAAAATATTAATGATGTATTTTTAATAATAATAAATTCATACTTATGTATTTTTCAATGTTTGTTATCAACTATTCAGTCGTTGCAATAAGTAAAAATTAGTAATGTCACGAAAATAGTGGTAAAAAGTTGAACTTTCGGGTGCAAAAAAGCTTCATTGATTGAAATAAATGAGCTTTTCGTGATCAGCGATGCTTAATTAGTGGTACTCGACTATTCGTACACCAAATTTTGCCTTTCATTTGGTTAAAAAGCTCAATTTTGAAAATTCATATTCGCCGGTTATATTTTAGCGTTTATTTGACGCAAAATCGGACCTGTTTCATTAGGAGAATATGAGGTATTAGGAGGTTCAATACTCCTAATACTTGAACTTTTGAGTCGATTTTCTGAGCTTTAGAGAACTTTTTAGACTGTACGAACCACACGTAGTGGGGGGTTTTCACACACGGAGAATCAGTTTATGTTGTTAAAACTGCCAAAAAGCTCAAGGTTCCTCATGAAATGAAGCTTTTTTTCAAAAAAGTTGCACCTTCAGGTACAAAAAAGCTTGATTCTATAAAACAAATGAGCTTGACGTGATCAGCGATGTTCAATTAGTGATAATCGACTATTCTTAGACCCTAATTGGCTTTCATTTGGCCAAAAAGCTCAATTTCGAAAAACTCCATTACTGCCATTTTTGAACATTTTCGCGTATATTTGAAGCTAATAAAGACCAATTTTACTAGGAGAATATGGGATATTAGGAGGTTCGATACTCCTAATACTTGAACTTTTGAATCAATTTTGCGAGCTTTAGAGAGCTTTTTAGGCTGTACGAAGGGCACGAATAAGGGGGTTTTGGGTACGGCGAATTCATTCCCGGTATTGGTTCTGCCAAAAAGCTCAAAGTTCCCTCTGAAATGAAGCTTTTTTTCATAAAATTTGAACTTTCAAGTAGAAAAAAGCTCGATAGATAAAAATAAACGAGCTTGACGTGATCAGCGACGCCGAATTAGTGACAATCGACTATTCGTACAGGCTATTTGGCTTTTATTCGGCTGAAAAGCTCAATTTTTGAAAAGCTCAAATTTTCCAATTTTTATCATTTTCGAGTATAAAAGAAGCTAAATGAGACAAATTTCATTAGGAGAATATGGAGTATTAGGAGGTTCGATGCTCCTAACTTGAA
Organism: Planococcus citri; assembly: GCF_950023065.1. Lineage (NCBI taxonomy): Eukaryota > Metazoa > Arthropoda > Insecta > Hemiptera > Pseudococcidae > Planococcus > Planococcus citri. The sequence continues at coordinate 9,844,229 of NC_088681.1, forward strand.
CTTTTGAATCAATTTTACGAGCTTTAGAGAGCTTTTTAGGCTGTACGAAGTGCACGAGTAAGGGGGTTTTTGGGTACGGGGAATTCGTTTTCGGTTTTTGTTCTGCCAAAAAGCTCAAAGTTCTTTCTGAAATGAAGCTTTTTTACAAAAAAGTTGAACTTTCAGATGGAAAAAAGCTTGAGCGACTAAAATAAACGAGGTTGACGTGATCAGCGATGCCGAATTAGTGACAATCGACTATTCGTACAGGCTAATTGGTTTTTATTCGGCTGAAAAGCTCAATTTTGAAAAAGTGCAAATTTGCCAATTTTGATCATTTTCATCTATAAAAGATGCTAAATGAGACAAATTTCATTAGGAGAATATAGAGTATTAGGAGGTTCAATACTCCTAATATTTGAACTTTGAAACCAATTTCGCGAGCTTTAGAGAGCTTTTTAGGCTGTACGAAGTGCACGAATAAGGGGATTTTTGGGTACGACGAATTCGATTCTGGTATTGGTTCTTCAAAAAAGCTCAAAGTTCCTTCTGAAATGAAGCTTTTTTTCATAAAATTTGAACTTTCATGTACGAAAAAGCTCGATCGACTGAAATAAACATGATGGACGTGATCAGCGATACCGAATTAGTGATAATCGACTATTCGTGCACCCTATTTGGCTTTCGTTCAGCTGAAAAGCTCAATTTATGAAAAGCTCAAATTTTCTAATTTTTATCATTTTCGAGTATAAATGAGACCATTTTCATTAGGAGAATATGGAGTATTAGGAGGTTCGATACTCCTAATACTTGAACTTTTGAATAGATTTTGCGAGCTTTTGAGAGCTTTTTAGGCTGTACGAAGTGCACAAATTAGGGGGTTTTCAGGTACGGCGAATTCGTTTCCGGTATTGGTTCTGCCAAAAAGCTCAAAGTTTCCTCAGAAATGAAGCTTTTTTAAATAAAAGTTGAGCTTTCAGTTAGAAAAAAGCTCGATCGACTGGAATAAACGAGCTTGACGTGATCAGTGATGCCTATTCAGCAATAATCGACTATTCGTACAGCTTAATTGACGTTCATTTTGCCAAAAAGCTCAATTTTGAAAAAACAAAAATCTTTCAATTTGGACCATTTTTGAGTATAAAAGATACTAAATGAGACATGAGACCAATTTCATTAGGAGAATATGGAGTATTAGGAGGTTCGATACTCCTAATACTTGAACTTTTGAATAGATTTTGCGAGCTTTTGAGAGCTTTTTAGGCTGTACGAAGTGTACGAATAAGAGGGTTTTTGGGTACGGCGAATTCGTTTCTGGTATTGATTCTGCCAAAAAGCTCAAAGTTCCCTCTGAAATGAAGCTTTTTTAATTGTAAGTTGAGCTTTCAGTGGGAAGAAAGCTCGATCGACTGAAATAAACGTGATTGACGTGATCAGCGATGCCGAATTAGTCATAATCGACTAATCGTACAGGCTATTTGGCTTTTATTCTGCTGAAAAGCTCAATTGTGAAAAAGCACAACTTTGTCAATTTTCATCATTTTTGAGTATAAAATAAGCTAAATGAGACCACTTTCATTAGGAGAATATCGAGTATTAGGAGGTTCGATACTCCTAATACTTGAACTTTTGAATCAATTTTGCGAGCTTTAGAGAGATTTTTAGGCTGTACGAAGTGCACGAATAAGGGGGTTTTTTGGTACGGCGAATTCGTTTCTGGTATTGGTTCTGCCGAAAAGCTCAAAGTTCCCTCTGAAATGAAGCTTTTTTTCATAAAAGTTGAACTTTTAGGTACAAAAAAGCTCGATGGATAAAAATAAACGAGCTTGACGTGATCAGCGATGCCGAATTAGTCATAATCGACTATTCGTACAGGTTATTTGGCTTTCATTCGGCTGAAAAGCTCAATTTTTGAAAAGCTCAAATTTTCCAATTTTCATCATTTTCGAGTATAAAAGAAGCTAAATGAGAACAATTTCATTAGGAGAATATGGGATATTAGGAGGTTCGATACTCCTAATACTTGAACTTTTGAATCGATTTTGCGAGCTTTTGAGAACTTTTTAGGCTGTACGAAGTGCACGAATAAGGGGGTTTTCGGGTACGGCGAATTCGTTTCCGGTATTGGTTCTGCCAAAAAGCTCAAAATTTCCTCCGAAATGAAGCTTTTTTTCATAAAAGTTGGGCTTTCAGTTAGAAAAAAGCTCGATCGACTGAAATAAACGAGCTTGACGTGATCAGTGATGCCTATTCAGCAATAATCGACTATTCGTACAGCTTAATTGACGTTCATTTTGCCAAAAAGCTCAATTTTGAAAAAACAAAAATCTTTCAATTTTGACCATTTTTGAGTGTAAAAGATACTAAATGAGACCAATTTCATTAGGAGAATATGGAGTATTAGGAGGTTCGATACTCCTAATACTTGAACTTTTGAATCAATATTGCGAGCTTTAGAGAGCTTTTTAGGATGTACGAAGTGCACGAATAAGGGGGTTCTTGGGTACGGCGAATTCGTTTCCGGTGTTGGTTCTCCCAATAAGCTCTAATTAGTTCTCTCTGAAGTGAAGCTTTTTTTCATAAAATTTGAACTTTTATGTACAAAAAAACTTCGACGCTTGAAATAAACGAGCTTGACGTGATCAGCGATGCCGAATTAGTCATAATCGACTATTTGTACAGGCTATTTGGCTTTCGTTCTGCCAAAAAGCTCAATTTTGAAATAATTCATATTTGTCAATTGTTTTAAAGCTTTAAGGAGCCTACGAAGATGTACGAATTAGTCTTCGAGTGGTTTTTGGCGTCGGTGAATTCATTTCCAATGGTATTTTTTTCGCAACCTGTGAATTTTCTCAGGGAATTACGTTTTTAATGTTCAAGTTGAACTTTCATGTTTTATATGAACTTTATGGACCTTTTGGAGACACGATTTGTCAATGATTGAGTTTGCGGACACGAAGAGTCCATCTCCGATGTTAGTTTTCCCCCAAAGAGCAAAGTTTCTCGTGCGATGATCCATTTCGTGGAAAAGTTCAACTTTCGCAACGCAAAAAAGCGACAACGAACTCGAGAATATTCTTTCTTTTACAAACACAGTTTTCACATACGTAAAAATGAACCTTTAAAATGAAAACGTTAAACGAGGAATAACACACTGATACACATTAAAAAGCTACAACAACACCGTACACACAGAAATTCCATCATCGTAACTGCGATAATCGTAAAATAATAATAATAATTATAAAAACAAAATCTAAACAAAAATGCTATCAAAGTATCAACATCGAGTATGCGAATCACACCCCGTAACTATTCCATGGCTATACGTTGAATCCCACAGGAGTAGAAAAAAATTGGTAAGTTTATTTCGAACGAGTCGATCAAATCGTACGAAATGAAATCTTCATCCAGAATGAAACCGTTAGCTGGAAGTTTTATCATTGGCAAAGACTACTTTGTAAACATCGTCGTATTGTTTGACAAAATGCACTTCGAGACCATCGGTAATGAATTTTTGTAAATCATCGAAATCTTTCTTGTTTTCGTCCGGTAACAGGACACAGTTTACGCCGGATCTTCGAGCCTGCGTACACAAATCAGACAAACACATCAGTTCACACGTAATCCTCAATCAAACACAACTTTTAAAAAATCGTATTGGTTTTAAAAAATACTACTCACAGCGATAATTTTCTCTTTGATACCGCCCACAGGTAATACTTTGCCTGTTAACGAGATTTCACCAGTCATAGCGACGTTCTGACGAATAGGAACATTTCTAGCCAACGACAACAAAGCTGTCACGATTGTGCATCCGGCGCTAGGTCCGTCTTTGGGGGTAGCTCCCTAAAGAAAAAATTAATCGTATCAATTTTTCACTACAATTACAACGATCGAAAAAATTCGTTCATTTACTCCATCTACGAATATTTACCTCTGGGAAATGCAAATGAATATGATTCTTGATCAAAAATTCGTTATCAGGTTCGACGTTCGATAGATAATTCTTCGCAACTGTTAGCGCAATTTTAGCCGATTCCTTCATCACATCGCCTAGATGACCGGTGAGTTCGACTCCGCCTCCGGTATCCGATTTCTCGATCTTTTTCAACTGTACGGTTTCGATATAAAGAGTAGAACCACCTAAAGCATAAAACGTTACACGTTTGTTATTACAATTTCCACCAGGAGTGAAATTAACTCGATTCGATAATATGAATTGACTATTTTGAAAAATTACTCACCCATCGAAGTCCACGCTAATCCCATTACAACTCCTGGAGGAGTGATCTCGTACATACGTTCTTGAGAGAATACCGGTTTGCCGACGAAATCTTGAAGATTATCTGGAGTGACTGCAATCGACGGTGTTTCTTGTTTGACGATTTTCAACGCTACTTTACGAATGATCTGCGACAGCAAAAAAAAAGTGAAATTAATTACGCGTAGAAATTAAAACGAATGAAAATGATATTAAATTAAAATGAACAGTCAATAGTCGCAGGGTGTGCATTCTTGTAAAGTAATTATTTTTCTTAAATTTTCACGTTTTTTCTAGACCAATTTTTACAATTTTTCGGACCATTAAATATCAATCAAATACGAATACTTTCAAATAGCAGGATGGAGAGGGGTTCAAATTGGTGAAGAGAAAGCTTTGAATTTGTTTGGCCTGAATTTTCAACATTTTCTACGAAAAATTACAGATTTTCAACAATTTTAGAGAAAAATGAGACTTTTTATTATTTTGGAAATTGAACTGTTTTTACATTGACAAAAATTAGGACCTTATTGACATTTGCAAGAAAATGATGCAACTTTTCGACAATTCTGCCAAAAAAATAGGACTGACAATTTCCGAAAGAAGGGTTTTCGACACCTTTGGCAAAAATAGGGACTTTTGACACTTTTGGCAATAAAAGGACGACTTCTGACCATTTTTACAAAAATCAGATTTTTTGACAATTTTTGACAGAAAACAGAACTTTTTGACAACTTTGCAAATTTGAAGACTCGATGTCAATTTTGGCAAAATGGAAACTTTCGGAGCAAAAACGAAACTTTTTAAAAATTTTGACAATGAAACTTTTTTTAACAATTTTGACAAAAATTGACACTTTTCGACAATTTTGACAAAAATTGGCACGTTTATGACTTTTGACATACATTGATTTTTTTTGACACTTTTGACAAAATTTGACACTTTTTGACACTTTGATTATTTTGACAAAAATTGACACTTTTGACAACTTTGACTTTTTCTTTTTGCAAATTTTGACATAAATTGACTTTTTGTTACACTTTTGACAAAAATTGACACTTTTCGACAATTTTGACAAAAGTTGACACTTTTTGACAATTTTGACAAAAATTGGCACGTTTATGACTTTTGACATACATTGATTTTTTTGACACTTTTGACAAAATTTGACGCTTTTTGACAATTTTGACAAAAATTGCCAATTTTTTGACACTTTGATTATTTTGACAAAAATTGACCGCGTATCATCCGAACCGGTTGGTCGTTTTCTACGTTGGCTATGTCGAGCGTTCGTTAATGTGTAATTGTGTAACTAGTGCATATCACAACATACACGAGAGGCAGCCGTTATCTTATCGGCTAGCACTCTATTATCTCGTTGCAATATGAACTTTTCACGAGAGAATTATGACGTGGAGATAGACGTATCATCTCCTGAAGCCACAAATCAAACAATCTCCGGGCTGCAAGCAGTTATCCAGCAGCTTTTTATTAAAATCGAACAACTGACCACATTAAATGGGCAGGCTAAAGGCGCAAAAACCTCAGGTATTCAGACTGAGTCTCGTCTAGACTCAAAAAAACGCAAAAATTCAGCCGATTCTGACTCGTCAATCGATAGTGAAGCTGACATGGAACAAAAAGAGAGCACTCAGAAAAGCTTTAAACCTCCCCCATTTTTCGTAAAATCGGACCAGTCAAAGGTAATAATGGACAAAATAATCAACGAGTCAGAGGAGAAGGATGATAACAAGCCAACTTTCAGCACTCTCAGTGATGGCACCATGAAAATAAACACGAAGTCCGAAACCTCTTATCGTGGTATTCGCAAATTTCTTGACCAAACCCAGGTCGAGTATTATAGTCATCAACTCAAAAGTGAAAAATTGTATCGTGTGGTGGTCCGAGGTCTGCACCCTCAGACAGACACTGAAGTGATAAAATCGGAATTCCAAGCTGTGGGGCATGAGGCAGAACACATCACAAATGTAATCATATCAAAAAAAGACCCTGCCAACCCCTCCGGGCCAAAAATAAAAGTTCACCTTCCGTTATTCTTCGTTGATCTGCGTCCTAAATCAAACAACAAGGCAGCTTTCGACATTCGTGCCATCGACCACCAGCGAGTCAAAATCGAGGAGCCAAGATCAAAAGCAGACGAAATCCTACAATGTAAAAATTGCCAAGAGGTAGGTCACACAAGAAACTTCTGTAAAAAAAGATCAAAGTGTGTCAAGTGTGGCGAGCACCACCCAACAAGCCAATGTTCCAAGCCAAAAGAGGCTCCCCCCAAGTGTGCTGGATGCGGAGGTGCCCATACAGCCAACTGGAGAGGCTGCCAGATATTCAAGTCAGCTGCAATTAAAATGAAAAAATCCAAACCCATCTCCGCGGTGGATAGACTAAAGGAGCCCATTCCTAAACCCAATAGTACCACAAGGGAAAAGTCATATGCGGAGATAACAAACAGCAGTGATGAAAGACAGCAGTCACCCCCCTCCTCTCCTAACAATCACGACCTGTCCTTCCTCGGAAAGCAAATCGAGGCTCTCACATCAAAGCTGGAAGAATTTAATTCCCAGGTCGCCAACAGACTCCAGTCCCTGGAATCAGGGCTAGCCAGAGCAAATAAACACAAGTCAAACTCCAAAAGCCATGGATAGGACACTAAACATTCTCTCCTGGAACGCGAATGGACTTTTAAAACGTAAAAAAGAACTTCAAGCTTTCCTGCATCTCCAAAAGATCGATATTGCTCTCATCTCCGAGACTCACTTCACCAACTGGACCATGTTCAGAATATATGGGTACACAGTATACTCAGCAACTCATCCCAGCAACAACGCGCGAGGAGGGGCGGCAGTCCTGATACGTTCTCACATTGCTCATCACGAAGGCAAAAATACTCGCAGCCTCAACATACAGGCCTGCAGTGTTGTGGTGGAGGTTGGACATCGCAAAATGACGTTCTCAGCAGTCTACTGCCCTCCTAGTACTGCAACTTACGAGGAGCACTTTATGGCGCTTCTAGGAACCTTTGGTGGCTGCTTTATTGCCGGTGGTGACTGGAATAGCAAGCACACAAACTGGGCATCACGGCTGATCAATCCGAGAGGACGAGAGCTTTTAAAAGCTATTGTTGCAACTAAGGCATACCCAATGGCGCCTCACTCTCCCACCTTTTGGCCGTCTGACTCGAGCAAGCAGCCAGATATGCTGGACTTTTTCATAGTGAAAGGACTCTCTCGCAACTATATTACAGTTAACACTGTTGAGGACCTGTCATCTGACCACTTACCTGTGCTGATGACTCTGAGTAATCAAGTGGTAAAGAAGCAATCTCTCAAACCTCCCCTAACCAGCAAAAAAACCAACTGGGAAACCTACAGGCAGGTTGTTGACGAGTCCATTAATCTTAGAATAAGCCTAAAAAGTCCTTCAGAACTGAATACTGCTGTGGCGCAATTCACTGAGACCTTGCAAAAGGCCGCCAAAATCGCCACCCCTCCCCCCACTCCTAGAGTGGTTATTAAGGAGTATTCCAGGGAGGTTAGATCACTGATTAGTGAAAAAAGAAAAGCTAGACAAAGGTGGCACAGCACAAGGCAAGGCAGTGACAAGAAGCACTTCAATTACTTGTGCAAAAAGTTGACCAGAATGCTGAAGGAAGAGGACGATACATCTTTCAAGCAGTACCTTCAAAGCTTATCACCTGGTATGGACACTGAGTACTCACTATGGAAAGCCACCAAAAAAATCAAAAGACCCCAGGTGATCACTCCACCAATCAGAAAAGAGGATGGTACTTGGGCCAGATCAGAACTGGAGAGAGCTGAGGCATTTGCTGATCACTTGGAAAGTGTGTTCAGGCCTCACGAGATTGCCGCTCCTCCCCTCCCAACATGCACCTTGGAGTCCTCCGAGCCGCAGCTTCCCTCTCTCTTCCGGCCATTACAGGTGGCTAGAGAAATTGATACAAATCTTAACAGAAGAAAAGCACCTGGAATTGATCAGATTAATGGCACAATGCTGAAGGAGTTGCCTAAGAAGGGCCTAATTCTCCTTACAATTCTATTCAATGCGATACTTCGAATAGGAATAATGCCAGATGCATGGAAGAAGGCCAAAGTTATCATGGTTCTCAAGCCAGGGAAGCCACCACACATCTCTAAGTCCTACAGGCCAATTTCGCTGCTCTCTACTCCTTCTAAACTATTTGAGAAGTTGCTCCTAAAGAGACTGGTGCCAATATTTGAGAGTGTTATTCCAGACTTCCAGTATGGGTTCCGGCGCAAGCATTCCACAGTCGACCAGTTGCATAGAGTTACTCAGACGATCAGCAGGGCTCTGGAGGAAAAAAAATTCTGCACTGGCGCATTCCTGGACATTTCTCAGGCATTTGACAAGGTCTGGCACGAGGGCCTGAAGCACAAATTGAGTAAAGTGCTCAAGGGCACATACCTCAGTGTGGTCAGCTCATATATTGAGGGCAGAGAGTTCTGTGTCTCTCAGGGACAAGTAACGTCATCCTTGCGTCCCTGCATGGCCGGAGTACCTCAGGGAGGCAACTTGTCACCATACCTCTACCTGCTGTACACAGCTGATGTGCCAGTTGGACATGATGTCATATTTGCCATGTTTGCTGATGATAAAGCAATCTTAACAGTGAATAGCAACTATAATGCAGCCATTAGTGTACTCCAGGGTGCAATTGACGCGATTGCTGAATGGATGAGAAGGTGGAAAATTTTGGCAAATGGAGAAAAATCAGCCCATGTAGACTTTTCCCTTCGTAGCCATGGATATACACCAATTACAATTGGGAACAGTATTATTCCGAAGGCAGATTCAATCAAATACTTGGGTATGCACCTAGATTCTCGCCTCACATGGAGTAAACACATAAATGCCAAGAAGCTACAGATTAAGGAGAAAATGCGCAGCCTGTACTGGTTACTTGGACCTCAATCTGACCTCAGCATCGAATCCAAACGATTGGTGTACGTCACTATAATCAAGCCAATATGGACTTATGGCATTGCACTGTGGGGCTGTGCCAGTAAATCAAACATTGAAATTATTCAAAGGTGCCAAAATGTCATACTTCGGCGCATTGTTGGTGCATACCGATATGAAAAAAATATCTCAATTCATCGCGACCTCAATATCGAATTTGTCGAAGCGGAGATTCGGAGATATGCAGAGAAGCATGAGCACAGGCTCACCTGCCATAGCAACCCTTCAGCCATCCAGTTGTTAGACAACTCCGATGAAGTTCGAAGATTGAAGAGATTTAAGCCAGCAGATTTGCCAGTTCGCCAACTATAGATGATCCAGAATCATTCATCTCTAGGGCCTCACTCCATCGGGAGTGAGCCCTAGCACAACGTCAACCCCGTTACCAGTCAGAGACGCAGATAGATGCCGCCTAGCTGGCAGTGGCTGCGAAGAATACCAGAAAAAAAAAAAAAAAAAAAAATTGACACTTTTGACAACTTTGACTTTTTCTTTTTGCAAATTTTGACATAAATTGACTTTTTGTTACACTTTTGACAAAAATTGACACTTTTCGACAATTTTGACAAAAGTTGACACTTTTTGACAATTTTGACAAAAATTGGCACGTTTATGACTTTTGACATACATTGATTTTTTTGACACTTTTGACAAAATTTGACGCTTTTTGACAATTTTGACAAAAATTGCCAATTTTTTGACACTTTGATTATTTTGACAAAAATTGACACCTTCTGATAATTTTGACAAAAATTGACACTTTTGACAATTTTGACATAAATTGACTCTTTTTTTTTTTTTTTTGCAAATTTTGACATAAATTGACTTTTTGTTACACTTTTGACAAAAATTGACACGTTTATGACAACTTCGACAAAAATAGCCACTTTTTGACACTTTTTGCAAAAATTGCCACTTTTTTTTGCACTTGGATAATTTTTACAAAAATTGACACTTTTTGATAATTTTGACATAAATCAAAACTTTTTGACAATTTTGACATAAATTGGCTTTTTTTTGACACTTTTGCACATTTTGATAATTTTTACAAAAATTGACATTTTCTGATAATTTTGGCTTACAATTTTGACATTAATTATTGAAACTTTTGACAATAATTGCCACTTTTGACAAAAATGACACTTTTTGAAAATGTTGGCATAAATTTACACTTTTTTAAAAAAATTTACACTTCTCGACAATTTTGGCAAAAACACTACAGGTACTGAAACTGTGGACAAAAATTAGAGTTTTTCAATAATTTTGCCAAAAATTAAAACTTTTGAACAAATTTTGGCATAAAATAAATTATTTTTACAATTTGGACAAAAAACATGACCTTTTGAAAACTTTTTGACAAAATATCAAAGTTTCAAAAAAATTTTGGCAGAAATTGAGATTTTTCAAAAATTTGGGCAAAAGACGAAATTTTCTGAAAATGTTGACCAAAAATTGAACTTTTTGACAAATTTTGGCATAAAATGTAATTTTATTCAGAATTTGGGCAAATGAATGACGTTTTGGTCAATTTTGACAAAAAAACTTGAGGTACTTACTAAAATGTTGACAAGAATTGGGGTCTTTCAATAATTTTGGCAAGAATTAGAACTTTTGAATACATTTTGGCATAAAATGAATTTTCTTTTTGCAAATTTGGACAAAAGACATGACCTTGTTAGAGGACTTTTTGACAGTTTTGATAAAATATCAAACTTTAAAAATTTGTTTGGCAAAAATCGAAAATTTTCATGAATTTTGGCACAAGACAAAATTTTTTTGAAAACGTTGACAAAAAATTTGAACATTTTGACAAATTTTGGCATAGAATGAAATATTTTTTCAGAATTTGGGCAAATGAATAACGTTTTGGTCAATTTTGGCATAAAATGAACTTCCTTTTACAATTTGGACAAAAAACATGACATCTCGAAGACTTTTTGACAGTTTTGAAAAAATATAAAACTTGAAAATATTTAGGAAAATTCCGAAATTTTTCATAAATTTTGGCAAGACGAAATTTTTTTGAAAATGTTTACAAAACTTCGAGCTTTTTGACAAATTTAGGCATAAAGTGAAATATTTTATCAGAATTTGGGTAAATGAATGACGCTTTGGTCAATCTGGGAAAAAATTAGAAATTTTGACAGTTTTGGTAATTGGGCAAAAAAGAGCATTTTGACAAGGCAGGCATATCATTGGACATTATTTGGGTAAAAAAGTTTTTTTTTTTATGTAAACAGAAAACAGAACTTTTTTTAAATAAAACTTACAACAAGTTTGGGAAAAACTTGGAATTTCTGAATATAATTTTGAGAAAAATGAGGACTTTCTGATAATTTGGGGGGAAAAAACAGGGCTTTTATTTAGAAGTTTTATAGAGAAAACAAGACTTTTATTGATAAATAATTAGAACATCGACTTGGACAACAAAATTTGGATAAAAAGTAAGGCTCTTTTGGATAGATTTTGGCAAAAAATTAGTACTTTTTGACATTTTGGTAAAAAAAAATTAAAGTTACAATTTTGACCAAAATACAGGAGACCTTTTTTTTTGGCAGTCCGCAGTTTTGGAGATGAGATTTTTTTGATAAAAAAATTAACACCAACAATATGATTTAAAATGTAAGGCTTTTTTGACGACTTTGGAAAAAATTCGGACTTCAGTTGACGATTTTTGCATAAATGAAATTTTTGGCTATTTTGGTGAAAAACGACATTATTTTTTTCGAATGAAATGAAAACATGATTTTTTCCCACAAACATCAAAAAAACAATATTAAACTTGTTTACAATTTTTAGGGGAAAAAATGGGACTTTTCTACAGAAATTTTGAAAAAAAAAAATAGGATTTCAAAAATAGGGTTTTTTGGACAAATTAGGACTTGTGGTCATTATTTGGCACAAAACGAGATTTTTTGACAATTTTGTCCAAAAAAAGGACTTTAATTTGACAGTCCGCAGATTTGGAAGAAACAGTGATTTTTCTGATCAAAAATTAAGACTGACTAATTTTACAAAAAGTGAGGCATAGACAAATTTCACAAAAATTAGGATTTTGGACCATTTTGTACATTATTTACGTGCACAGAAATGATGACTTTTTATGGAATTTAAAAAAAGAAAAACTAGGACTTTTTTCGACAAAAATTAGGTCCGATCAATTTTTTTTTTAATTTTGGCAAAAGACCGTTCTACTATCTAACAAAAAAAAAATTGGACAACTTTTTTGAAAAAAAAATGGGATTTTCGATCATTTTTACAAAAGTTAAAGACTTTTTTAACAATTTTTATAAAAATTGGATTTTTTTCCATTTTGGCAATTTTGGAACTTTTAGACAAAAGAGAAAATTTCGACAAAAAACAAAACCTTGGAAATTTAGACAAAAATCCGCATTTTTTGGATTTTATACAAAAAAATGAACAAAATAGGAAAATGAAGCGAGGAAACCAAAAACTCACTTTTTCGACGTGTTTTTGCAAATTTCTCACGCCACTTTCCCTGCAATACGATTTGATCAGCGATAGCAGCGAATCGTCGTTGATCTGGACTTGCTCTTCTTTCAGGCCGGAATCTTTCAACGCAGTTGGAATGAGATATCGTCTAGCGATGGCTACTTTCTCTTCGGCTACGTATCCGGATACGTCTATCATTTCCATACGGTCACGTAACGGATCCGGTATCGTCTCGATATTGTTCGCCGTGCACACGAATAATACCTGAAGATGAAAAAACAAACACGAACGATTAAATAGTATCATTATTCATCGATTTACAGAATACAAAATATAGGTATGTAACTGGAAGGTTATTTCTCACCTTGGATAGATCGACAGGGACATCTAAATAGTGATCTAAGAAATTGGCGTTTTGTTCTGGATCGAGCATCTCCAATAAGGCCGACGAAGGATCACCTTGGTAACCCCTGAAACGAAAAATCAACATCAACTTATTAATTATCGTATTTTTTCTCAATAAATGAATCGTTCTACGTCATTTTTAGTCGATCTAGATTCTAAATTAAACAATTTAATAACTATTCGTTCGATTTCAATTTCCAGTTATCTCAGAAATCGAACAAGAGGAGACTTCAAATCGTCCATTTAGACTAAACAGGGTGTCCACTCATTTCTGGAAATGATTTTCCCTGACTTTTCCAGGTTTTCCAGACCAATTTTTCCATTTTTCCAGACCATTTTTCTCAATTTTCTATGCTCACCCCATAATTTAATTTATTTTTTTTGGGGGGGGGGGGGGGGGTAATTTTTTTTCATAAGCTTCTCTTCGAACTGGATAGGTACTTCTTCGGATATAAAAAACGGCTTAACTTTGATTATTAACTTTTCTAATTAAAAATAAATAAAACATGCATCAAGTTTGGCCAATTGATAAAATACATATTTTATATATTCATATAACTTATGAAAATTTTTCTTTTTTTTTTTGATTTTTGAAGGCCTCAAAATGTGAAATTTGTTCATTTCAAAATGAGAGACAAATTGGTCCGAGCGAAGCGAGGGCGAGAACTTTCGAAAATTTGTATTTCAAGATGCCTGAAAACGAGTTTTTTTTTTGAATGCGAAGAGTGTTTATTTTTTGGTTTTTTAAATTTTAATATTGGAATGGATGTTTTTTTGAAGGAAGTTTACTCTTGAAAAAGAAATAGAAAAGAGAACAGGCTCGAGCGAAGCGAGGGCGGAAGCTTCTGAGAATTTGAGTTTCGAGAGGCATAAAAACGAGGTTTTTTTATGTGAGGACGAGTAGCTTTTTTTTGGCTTTTAAAATTTTAGAATTAGTATTCGAATTATGTTTTTTTTTGAAGGAAGTTGATTTTGAAAAAGAAAACAGCACAGGCCCAAGCGAGGGCGAAAGCTCTTGTGAATTTGTATGTATTTCGAGATGCTTAAAAACGATGTTTTTTTCGTGAGGAGTTCACTTTTTGGCATAAAAACTTGATTTTTATAATCTAGAAATTTTGATGTTGCTTTTGAAAAATAAAAGAAACAAGCCCGAGCGAAGCGAGGGCAAAAGCTTTTGAAAATTTGCGTTTCGAGAAGTGAAAAACAGTGTTTTCCTTTCATCATAGGTCCTTATTCAAAATTTTCAATTGATCGTTTTTTCAAAATTCCAGGAATTTTGCGTAAAAATTACGAAATTCCCTGACTTTTCCCTGACTTTTCCAGACCGACAAAATTCCCTGACTTTTCCAGGTTTTCCAGGTTTTCCAGACCTGTGGACACCCTGCTAAATTCACGAAGAACGATCCTACAGCTCTTCATCGAATAGATTACTCACTTTCCAATTTTATCCACTTCGTCGATCAATATCAGTGGGTTTTCAGTCTTTACTTTTTTAAAGCATTGGATAGCTTTACCGGGCATGGCACCGACGTAAGTTCTACGATGACCTTTAATCTCAGCCACATCGGTCATACCACCAACGCTGAATCTGAAATACTAAAATACATCGAATTAGAAATCGATTCAATGACCGGAAATCATTCTCCAATTTAAATAAATCCATAATCAGCGTACTACTCACCTCTCTATTCAATGCTCTGGCTATAGATTTAGCTATACTAGTTTTTCCCACGCCGGGAGGACCGTAGAAGCATAAAATTTTACCCTGAGTGCTTTTCTTCAACATACTAACGGCGATAAATTCTGCAAAAATAATCGCACACGAAGTATTTAAATAATTCATCAATTTAAAAAAACATCATAGAAGAAAAGTAGTCGTTCAAACTCACCTAAAATACGTTTTTTCACATCATCCATTCCGTAATGGTCTTCTTCGAGGACAGCTGAAGCTTTAGCGAGGTCTAGGTTTTCTTCGGTAGTAACACCCCAAGGTAACAACGTCAACCAGTCGAGGTAATTTCGCGATAAACTACATCAGAGAGAAAAATTACAACACTTTTCAACTAGTCCGGCATATGACAATAGGAGTAATTGCACCCCCCCCCCCGCCGATCCTCCGGGACAACTTTTTTCTTAAAGGGGACATCCTAAGGAACATTTTAAAGCAAAGTTGCCCAAAAAAAAGTTGGCCTTACTTACAAAATGGCGGCCATTTTGATTGACAGGTCAGCCGAAATCGCAGATTTTGCGTTTCAACATAGGACTTGCACGAAATTTTTCAAACTTTACAAAGGTAGATCGAGAGATCATGCAAAAATTTATCACCTGTCAAAATTTCAAGTGCTAAAGTGCGTTTTTCGATTCTTGGTGAATTTTTGAAAATCAAATTTTGGCAAAAATTAGGGAAAAAATCAAAATTTTACCAAATTGACCCAGAATGCTGAAATTTGGTATATACCCTATTTTCGACATGCCAAATCGATTGGAAACGGTTTCAACCCGTTTTGAGCAGTTCTGGAGCCTCCAGCAGATTTTTGAAATTCGAAATTCCCACAAAATTCCATCAAATTGGAGTTGTAAAGCTGAAATTTATTCTAAAAACTAATTTCAATACGCTATGAAGTACTGCAGGCGAATTTCAAGTCATTTTAGAGCCTCCGGTGACTTTTTTGAAAATTACTGGAGCCTCCAGCAGATTTTTAAAACTCGAAATTCCCACAAAATATCATTAAATGGAGTTAGAAAACCGAAATTCATTCTGCAAACTAACTTCAATACGCTATGAAGTTGACTGCTGATAAATTTCAAGTCGTTTTGGAGCCTCCAGTGACTTTTTGAAAATTGCTGATGCCTCCAGCAGATTTTTGAAACTTTGAATTTTCACAAAATTTCATCAAATGGAGATGGAAATTTGAAATTTACTCTACACGCCAATTTTCTGAGGACGACTTAAGGTGGGTTCAAGTCATTTTAGAGCCTCCAGCCACTTTTTTGAAAATTACTGGAGCCTCCAGTAGATTTTTGAAACCTTAAATTCCTGCAACATTAATGTATCAAATGAAGTTGGCAAGCTGAAATTTACTTCGCAGACTACATGGTGGTTTCAAATGGTTTTGAAGCTTTCAGCTACTTTTAGGAAATTCCAATTTTCCAAACAAACGCCATACAAACTTTCAAAAAGTCGCTGGAGGCTCCAAAACGACTTGAAATCCACCAGCAGTCAACTTCGTAGCGTATTGAAATTAGTTTGCAGAATGAATTTCTGCTTTCCAACTCCATTTAATGATATTTTGTGGGAATTTTGAGTTTTAAAAATCTGCTGGAGGCTCCAGTAACTTTCAAAAAAGTCGCTGGAGGCTCCGAAATGACTTGAAATTTGCCTGCAGTACTTCGTAGCGAATTGAAATTAGTTTGCAGAATGAATTTTGACTCTCCGTCTCAGTTAAATGAAATTTTGGGGAAATTTCAAGTTTCAAAAATCGACTGGAGCCTTCAGGAATTTTCAAAAAGTCACTGGAGGCTCCAAAACGACTTGAAATTTATCAGCAGTCAACTTCATAGCGTATTGAAGTTAGTTTGCAGAATGAATTTCGGTTTTCTAACTCCATTTAATGATATTTTGTGGGAATTTCGAGTTTTAAAAATCTGCTGGAGGCTCCAGTAATTTTCAAAAAAGTCACCGGAGACTCTAAAATGACTTGAAATTCGCCTGCAGTACTTCATAGCGTATTGAAATTAGTTTTTAGAATAAATTTCAGCTTTACAACTCCAATTTGATGGAATTTTGTGGGAATTTCGAATTTCAAAAATCTGCTGGAGGCTCCAGAACTGCTCAAAACGGGTTGAAACCGTTTCCAATCGATTTGGCATGTCGAAAATAGGGTATATACCAAATTTCAGCTTTCTGAGTCAATTTGGTAAAATTTTGATTTTTTCCCTGATTTTTGCCAAAATTTGATTTTCAAAAATTCGCCAAAAATCGAAAAACGCACTTTAGCACTTGAAATTTTGACAGGTGATAAATTTTTGTATGATCTCTCGATCTACCTTTGTAAAGTTTGAAAAATTTCGTGCAAGTCCTATGTTGAAACGCAAAATCTGCGATTTCGGCTGACCTGTCAATCAAAATGGCCGCCATTTTGTAAGTAAGGCCAACTTTTTTTTTGGCAAGTTTGCTTTAAAATGTTCCTTAGGATGTCCCCTTTAAGAAAAAAGTTGTCCCGGAGGATCGGCGGGGGGGGGGTGCAATTACTCCTATTGTCATATGCCGGACTAAACGTGCAACTGTAAAAACTCAAATCTCAGATCGATAATTACTTAAATTCGGACGAATGTGCCTCCAGAAAGCCTAATTTATTCAATTCTTCGTCGATTACTTCCATGGCATGTTGAGGAACTTTTTTATCCTGAAAAATGAAATCATTTTATCGTACGGCTGAATAAAACGACGAATTAGATCGTCGAACGAACATTAAGTCTCAAAAAATAATAATTCTCAACCCACGAATTAATTCCACTCACTTTTAATCGACTTCTAAACTTCTCTTCGATGGCATCTTTATCGTCTTTCTCTAATCCTAGTTCTTTCTTGATGATTTTCAGCTGCTCCATTAAAATATACTTTCGATGTTGTTGTTTGACTTTCTCTTCGACTTCGCGACCGATTTTCTGCTGCAGTTTGCCCAATTCGTATTCTTTCTTCAACAAACTCAACGCAAGCAGCAGTCTTTTCGGAATCTGTAGGTAAAAAAAAGGCGAATAATTCAGAAATGTCAAAAAAAAAAGGGCACTTGCAATATAATAATTTGCACTACTGACATCGGTTTCTTCTAAAACTTGCTGCAATTCTTCAGGCTCAGCTCCAGTCAACGACGCACCGAGATCAGACAGATAAACCGGGTTCTCGACCACAGATTGACCTTGATGCAGCATTTGCTGAAGTGTTTCTCGATACAGCGTATTCATACTGATAATATCTCGAATGGTTTTAATGACTTCTTGAGTCAACGCCTAAAAAATATCAAAATTCGAACGTTTAATTCGCGAAAACCAGCATCAGAGTAGGGATCACTTGATTCGTTACCTTGACTTCTTCAGTCTTTCTAAACTTATCATGCTGGACGTTCTCTACCTCGACCATGAGAACCGGCTGTTTGACAGCTTCCTGAGATTGTTCAGTCTGCGCCGTTGGATCGGATGGTTCGATGATCGGTTCAGCTGTCTGAGCGATATCTTCGATCGAAAAAGGAGCTTCTTGGCTGGACTCGACCGCAGGCACAGATGGAGTCGCTGTACGCTTGGTACGTGACCTTTTCACGATCTTTCGATTCGAATCGTCTACAACAACGTCCACGAAGGTGTTAGATAACGGGTACTTTATACGTACCTCTAAACATACAATAATAAAACGAGCGTTATATACGTTCAAGTATATATATATACCTTCGTACATCGCTGTGATTTCATTGTTACCTTTAATGGGTACTTGGAGGTCGTTGATCACGCCGGTGATTCGAATTCGACGATGAGCCATAACAACCAGTCGTAGTTTATTACCGAGATCTTGTAGTTCGTGTATTTGAACGAAAGTACCCACGTTGTAGACATCATTTAGGTCGTTGATTACTTGAGAATCGTTTCTGTTTCGATAAATTCACATCGTTAATATGCTAACGAATTGTACGAGTAATTTACAAACAATGGGCGATTAATACTTACTCTTTATCCTTCCTGAGAAATAATCCGGCGTAAGGCTGGTTGAATTTAACTTTCCTTCGAATCAAATCAATCAAAGGAGGATGTGTAATCTACGTAACAACGAAAAACCAATCATTAATACCAAATAAATGAACCGAATCATTTCAAAACAAAAAAACAATCTCACCTCTAATAACTTAATAAACCTCGGAAACACCGGATTCCTCGACACAGCGATCAAAGGCACATTAGGCCAATGTTCCGGCACAACTACAGCCGCAGGTAGAGAATGTGTGACGGGGAAATCAGCCTCAGTCACATCCAATACTTCATCTTCCGATATAATCGATTTATTAGATCCGTCATCTTGAGGATTTTGAGAACTATAAGGTCTAGATAGCAGACCACCGGAAGAAGCGACTAATCGGCCGTTGAATCTGTCCCGAGAGAAGGGACCGAAGGCGAAGGATTTATCATCTTGGCATAGAGTTGGCCATTTCGTTAGCACTCTGGCGTTGGTTTGGATAAATCGAGTGCATTGGTAGCGTGATTTATTGAAACGAGAGACCCGAGAACTGTTCAGAAACGAGAGCAACTTCTCGGCGTGAATTCTGTTGTGCAATTTTAGTGCCATAACACTTACTGGAGCTGATAACCACTCGACTCATGTGAATTTCGGACGAAATTAAGATGCTACAGTTGGGTGGAATTACACTGAGATTGGTTAATAACGCGAAACGAGCAAGTGGCGCATTGAAATATCGATTTAAAGGTGTAAAACGAACGTGAAATATTCGAAAAATTCAAGCAAAAACGCGAAAAATATTACATCATTTTATTTTACACACTCGAACTGATAAAAAAATGAACTGCCGGGTTTTCGCACTTTCATGCTTCATGTTTTGCAGAATGAAGGCGAAAAATCACAGAAAAAATTCTAGAAAACGCCAGAAAAAACGGCGCCTTCGTGATATTATAATGCTTCACGATGTTTTTCACACATTTTCTTTCGTAATTCGTGGGGAGGTGCGTTCGAACGCCAGCTATTTTGAACATTTGTTGTGATCATGTTCATGGTGAGGTTATGCGAGAATGATAAAAATAATTGATAATGAGATGAATGAGAATGAAATCCTGATTTGATTTTCCATTTTCCTGATTCCTGATCCTGAATTCAGAATTTTGTAAGTAAAAAATAAACCATCTTATACTTTCTAGTTTAACGGTGAGTCGAGGAAATTCTTTTGTGTCGTGATCGTAATGTCTTGCCGTTCGCTATTGTTTACTCAGTCTCAACTCTCAATTTTTTTCATTTCAGATTCAGATGACACTTGGGTGTTTTCGGAATGAATATAGCCCAAAAGAATATTGTTTATGATCTTGTTTATCCCACTCCGCCAGCTCTGAAACAACTCGCATCTATTGCCGTAGCGGTGAACTTATGGCGTGAAAAAATCAGTAAGCATCGTTTGAATAATTCTACGGATGAAATAGATTTCAGCGAGAAAATTCCTTTGGACAGTGTGGCTCCTCATCTACCATCAGTACTTCTTCTCTTGGTGGAAAAATACGCTAAGAATATTCAACATTCGTTTCGCGGTTGGCTCATAGACATCTTGGACGTATTTGATGAGTTTATTTGCGATTTTGACGGCACCATTCATCACAGCAGAACAGCCAAACGAGCACTTTGTTGTAACGAAGTCAGCAAAGATGTTAAATTCAAGATCGCTTGTCAGTACTGTTTTGAGAATGATATTTTAAAAATTTGGCCATCTGTGATGGATACTGTCAATTTGCCTGACCTTAACCTTAACTATCGGTATCGCAAACCTCCTCTGCTGTTGTATTACTGGATCTGCCGCCTGAGAAATCAGTTGTATAAGATACCTCCACTAGATCAAGATTATGCGACTATCGATGACAGACTAATTCGAGTTCTTAAGGCGAATAACTGGTCAGCTGTGGAATATTTCTGGAATCGCTCGTCAAATAATGCTGCAACACGAATGGAAAACACGATTTACTTACTTGAAAATCAGCCTCATGTATTCTGTAGATATGTACTCACAAAACTGAGTGATGAAGAAATTGATAGATTCGTAGCAGGCAGAAGTGATGATTGGATGAAAACTTTACTGTGCGGTAATTCTGATTGGGAATGTGGAGCGATTGAAGGAAGACCTTGCTTCTTAGCAGCGTGGAAATTTATTAATAATAAAGTGAGCGAAAGCAACTTCATGTGCATGGTTCGAGGAATTTTGAGAGGACATGCTTGTCATTCATTGCCCTTACACAATGATCAGTCCTTTTCATGCGAGTTATGGAATAGTACTCCAAATCATTTGAAAAAATCTGTAATACCGCATGTTTTGTTTGAAGAGACTTTATTTGAAAGGCAATCGCTGTATTATATGGGTGATCGAAGAAATTCTTTTTTATTAGCGATTCTAACAGACTGTTCGTTTGAAATTAGAAACACTTTTTGGCTGAAAAATTGGCGCATTCTGTTACGAGCAACGAACACCAAAGATCTACAACAATTCACCAAGTTATGCTTGAAGAATGATGCTGCAATTACCCAGTTCAAAAGAAATGAGCTTTCTAGTTATGAAAATATTAAAGAGGAATGCTCGAGATATCTACTAACGTGGCGTTTTTCAGAGTTGAACGAATTTCTGTGTTTCTGCTGCGTGGAGAAAAAAACCATTAAAGATGTACAGCTGAAAACATTAAAAAACCAATTGGATATTTTCTCAGACTCAGACTCGAAGGATATTCGTCGTTTGGATTCGTATAAAATTATTGAGAGTATACCTTCATTTATCAAATTCATCGATGATACTTTCGATGACCACAAACTTGCTGCCGAGTATAAAAATCAGTTCCTATTTACCCCTGGAACCATCAAAATTCTGGTCCGATACCTAAGTGAAGAATGGTGTGACAGTGTGACGAAGTTTGAAAATGTGATGAAATTTGTCGATATGCTTGTGATATCCGAACAAGCCGCAGTCGATTTTAAAGCCGGTCACTTTGTGCCTGCGTTTCAAAATCTTTCAACGGTCGGTTTTCTTTGCGAAGCATTTTTTCATTTTATACGATGGTGTTTGGGAAGTGATGATAAAATTATGCAATTTAAACAAAAATTGCGCCTGGATGACTTCGTTCAAAACATTATTCGTGAACAAGAGAATTCTTTTGGCGATAATGGAATGGAATCTCTTGAAAAAAAATTGTATTGTGATCTGGATAAATTTCTAAAGTGGTATTTTCCAACTTCAGAAGAAGTAGCAGCTTTCAAAAAGAAGTTTAATGGGTTTGAATTGTACGCATCGGAGATACCAGAGTGAAGTAACATTGATATTTTGGTGCACCTATTTATAATAAGTTATGCTGTGTGTATTTTCCATTTAAAAGGATTTGGTCGTTTCAATTTATTTGTAATATAAACCAAAAATTTTGTATCATCATTCAACTAAGTAAGTTTCTATATGTAGAGTGGTATTTTCCAACTGCAGAAGAAGTAGCTGCGTTCAAAAAGGAAATTGAACGTACGCATACCTCTCAAACCTATTTTAGTAATTACAGAGTGTCTACTAAAATCAAAAAGGCGAATTTCTCGCCTTTTTCTTGCTTTTTTCTTGCTTCCAAAAATGAATTTTCTTACCCCCTTCAAATTTACGCATCTAGATAATCTTCGCTAACCCCTCTAACCCCCCCCCTCCCAAACAAAATTTCTCAAAAATTTATTCTTCAAAGCAGAGAAGTGAATTAATTTCTCAAATGAAAAAATAGTAATAAAAAAACGTGATAAAAACAGACGTTGAGGCATGTCTACTGAAGTGAATTCAATTCTATGATGAAAACAGTAACAAAATAAAAAGTTAACTCGAATGCGGATCGAAGTCAGGTTATTTGGGGGAGGGGGTGTATGCTGTATGATGTCATTTTTCCAACAAAAAATTGTTATTTTTCCGACAAAAATCAAAATTTTAACGTGCTAAATACCAGTGACATATACAACAATTACAGGATCAAACCGTAAAAGAGCTTATATTCTTATTTGTGATTGAGGGGAGAGCAAAATCAGAAATTTAGACACGAAAAATGGACATTTTAGGTAGTTTTCAGAAAACTCTTCACAATGAATAATCATTGTATTGAAATGAGGGTAAAATTACAGCTCGAGCGAAGCGAGAGCGAAAATTTGTTGAAAAAATTGGTGTAAAAAACGAAAAAACGACCATTTTGTATGCTTTATTTTACATTTTCAGCGAAGCTCAATAATATCAACAATTTTGAAAAGTTAGTCGTTCTGTTCAGAAAATGAAAAATTTGCACTTTTCAAATGGTTTGGGTATTACCTGGAAATGAAAAATTTCCTATTTAATTTTTGAATTCTTGAAAATTTTGAAAATAGCATCTTGAATGGCCCGAGCGAAGCGAGGGCAAAATTTTTGGAAAATTTTTAATTCGAAAAGTAGAACATCATCAATTTTAACAAAATAAAAACTTAAAATTTTGGTGGGTAGCTTCAATTTTTCAGAGATTTTTGATGTGAATTCTTGGAAATTTTCTTGCTTTTCGAAGGAATTTCTACACTATTTTCTAACTTTCTTGCCACCCATGTGAATTTCTCGCCTTTTTCTAACTTTCTTGCCTTTTTCTTGCCAGTAGACACCCTGTAATTATAAAAAATCAGATTTCTTTCTGAAAATAAAAACACAAACTTTGTGATTTATGTGGTCCAAGTGTTGATTTGTTGAATGAAAAAGTTACCATTTTTTGTTAAGAAACAACAATTTATTGTTAAATAATTACCGAAGTATTAATAAAATGTTTCAAAAAACTGGAATTATCTATCGCTTTAAAAAATGTAACCCGGCCGAACTCCACAGGGCGGAACTACTCCAATAAACCGCAAGAACATACAAGTATTGTGCTATGATTTATTGGTCAGTAGTGCACATGCAAAGATGGTAATATCGCGACGTATTTTGGTGGAAAATTTCAGAAATAAATTTCCAGAAATTTGGCCTTTTTTTGAAGCGAAGAGAGACATTGTGAGGTGGGACCCAAAAAATAAGTTCATATTCGTACTAAGTGACCTCGAAAACATACCATTAGATATATCACTCGACTTTTTAATGATTTTTTGAAATTTAGACCCATTTTGGGGGCACAGAGGGACATTGGAAGGTGGGACCCAAAAAACAAGTTCATATTTGTGCTTGGCGACCTCAAAAACATTCCATTTGATATATCACTCGACTTTTTGATGATTTTTTGAAATTTGGACCCTTTTTGGGGGCACAGAGAAACATTGGGGGGAGGGTGGGGCCCAAAAAATAAGTTCATATTTGTTCTTAGCGGCCTCTAAAACATTCCATTTGATATATCACTCGACTTTTTGATGATTTTTTGAAATTTTTGCCCCCTTGTTGGGGCACAGAGGGACATGGGGGGGGGTAGGACACAAAAAATAAGTTTATATTCGTACTCAGTGACCTCGAAAACATACCATTCGATATATTGCTTGTCCAAATTCATGTTTCAAATGTATGATTCAGTTGTGTGTTACTTGAAAAACCAAACATCCCCCATCAACCCCTTGGGAGGGTTGAAGACCTGTTAATGGTGGTGTGATTAACTGATTAATAGTTGGGTGAGTAGACTTTGTAAAAAAAAGTTTGAGCGAAAACGAATGATATCAAGTGGTAACTTTGATCGATTTATTGGACTGACTTTTTTTGAAACACCTACTCTTTCCATCCCTTTTTTTTTAGACACCCCTCTTGAGGGATGGGTATCGAGCGTAGTATCAAATTGTCGAGAATTTGAAGGGGAACATTTTTTGTCATGGTACTTTTTATCGTAAACCTAATATTTTCGGAGTAAATCGCAAAAAACGTAAATCGGAACCGGTTTGGTTATCCATAACATTTTTTAGCTCCGGTCAAATCAATAACAAATTATACCTATTCACTTGGAAATTTTCGTGATTAGACCTTCCTATTTACATTTTCGGGTAGGTAGGTATGCTAAATCCAGAAATCAAAGCTTCAATTCAACGTGCGAGAAAAGCTAATCATCTTTATTATGATAGCTAAATAATATTTTTTTCAATTTCTGTAAACAGCAATTTTATTCTTGTTAAAATTCGACTCGAGTAAGTACTTCTCCTATGGGTCATTCCATGTCAATTGGACCAAGAAGTGGTAGGGGGGCTCGGCGATTTTTTTGAAATTTTTCTTGTGGAAAGACCTTCCAAAGGGATGACCAATGGCGCAAATCGCAGCCCTCTAGCCCATTTTTAAAGGCAACCAGGGGGTGTCAAAGTTTTTAGTGAAGTTGAAATATCATCCATTTCAGCAGTGGATTTCTCAATAACCGCGCGATACCTACAAAAATGGAACTTTTTCTAATAGTTAGGGGTTTTGAAAGGTTTTTTGGTGATATCATAAAAATCAGTGTTGCCACTTTTTTTCGTACAAAAAATTAGCGCAAAAAGTTTCAAAACGTAGTTTTCATATCGTTCCGACTCTCAAAAATTCAGAAAAAAATATATTATGGACAACTTTTCATGCTGAACAACATATTAAAAAATTGGGATGGCATTATTTAGTTGGCGAAAAAATGCGATTTTTTGATTTAGGAATATGAAAAAAGTTTTGATAGGTGAAGTTGACCGATTTGACTCCTATTTTCACGTACCTGTTAAAAAAGTTGAAAACCCCCTTTCACTCGATGAAATGAACTCCTCACAAAGAAATCAAAATTCAAAAAAATTCTATTTTCAATTTCAAACATCAAAAAAAGTTTAAATTCATTCATTCGTCTTATTTTGACCTCTTTCTGACGTATTTAATGAAAAAGTTGATAAAAATTACATTCACACAAAAAAATAAACATTCGTTCAATTTTTGAATTTTTTCGAATTTTGATTTTTTTGTGAGGAGTTTATTTCATCGAGTGAAAGGGTTTTTTTAACCTATCAAAACTTTTTTTCATGCTTTAGATAAAAAAATTGCATTTTTTCGCAAACTTTCAATTTTTAAAATCAGCTTTGCAACATGTTACCATCCCAATTTTCTAATATGTTGTTCAGCATGAAAAGTCGTCCATAGGATATTTTTTTTCAGAATTTTTGAGAGTCGGAACGATATGAAAACAACGTTTTGAAACTTTTCGAGCTAATTTTTTGTACAAAAAAAAGTGGCAACACTGATTTTTATGATATCACCAAAAAGCCATTTCGAAACCCCTAACTATGGGAAAATGTTCCATTTTGGTAGGTATCGCGGTTATCGAGTAATCCACTGCTGAAATGGATGATATTTCAACTTCACTGAAAACTTTGACACCTCCTGGCTGCCTTTAAAAATGGGCTACAGGGCTGCGATTTGCGCCATTGGTCATCCCTTCGGTAGGTCTTTCCACAGGAAAAATTTCAAAAAAATCGCCGAACCCCCCTACCACTTCTTGGTCCAATTGACGTGGAATGACCCTTAAAATTGACACATCTTGGCAAATTTTGATGTAAATTGGCTGATTTTGACACTTTTGACAAAAATTGACAATTTTGACATGAATGACTCTATTTGACACTTTTGACAATAATTGCCACTGTTGACAAAAATTGACTCTTTCTGACACTTTTGGCAAAAACGCTTGAGGCACTAAAAATATTGACAGAAATTAGGGTCTTTTTCGTCTTTCAATAATTTTGGCAAAAATTAGAACTTTTGAACAAATTTTGGCATAAAATGAATTTTTTTTACAATTTGGACAAATTGAAAAATGAATTGGTTTTGGTTTTGGAATTTTCTAGGTAATTAGCCTAATTAATACAAAATAAAGTAAAAACTGATGGTAAAGGTGAAAACTAAAAAAGTTGACAAATTTGGCACTGTCAGAGTGCCGCTTGCTAGTCACACATACACAAAGTATTTGAAAAAGTGATCACTTTCTCGGCCTTCTTCCCTCTAAAAAATGGAGAAAAAAAGAAAAAACTGAAACTAAAACCGAAACCGAAACTAGTTCCTTTGAAGTGTTTATCCAAAACCGGGACGAGAGAGATAATAGATGTGTTCTTTTCACACGGATTTTTTTGGTAGATTTTCAATTTCAAGAATCTAGATTTTGGACGTTTTTTAAAATCTCTTCTTTTCAAAACTTTTGAGATTACATTCATGAATTTTTCAAAACCTCAAGCCTTCTTTTTCTTAGTAAAATCTTAAAATCCAAAATCCATTTTCAAAAGCTGCTACCCTAGCAGATTCTTGCAGATTCTAAATCTGCCAAAATCCAGATTCTTGAAAATCGGCCAAAATCCGCGTTAAAAGAACACATCTAAGTATCATTTCAAAAAACCAAAACCAAAACCTTTACTTTTTCAAAAAACATAAAACCGAAACCAAAACCGAGAGCGATATCTATCCGGTTTTCAAGCCCTGCCTTTTGACAATTTTGACATAAGTTGAAAGTTTTTGACAATTTTGACATAAGTCGACACTTTTTGACAAGTTTGGCAAAAATGGACACCAACTTTGACAAAAATTGACACAAATTTTGACAAAAATTGACACAAATTTTGACAAAAATTGACACAAATTTTGACAAAAATTGACACAAATTTTGACAAAAATTGACACAAATTTTGACAAAAATTGACACAAATTTTGACAAAAATTGTAATGTTTTGACAATTTTGACAAAAATTGTAATGTTTTGACAACTTTGACAAAAATTGTAATGTTTTGACAATTTTGACAAAAATTGACATTTTTTGATAATTTTGATAAAAATTGACATTTTTTGACACTTTTTGACAAAAATTGACTTTTTTGACACTTTTTGTTTCAGTTTTCACTAAAAAAAAAAGCGAGTGACCAATCAATTTACTCATTAGAGATCACTGACCTCATTGATGAAGTCAAATATCAAGTTTCACTCTCTCCACTCCTCCACCTTCGCAATTTAGTGCACATTTTTGATATTTTTCACAACATTTTTTCAAAACTGAAAAACTCAAAAATGTCAGAGGCTCTAGAAAGGCTCAAAACTACCACTATTTGATTAAGTAGGTGAAAAAAAAATGATTTTGTTTTTTTGTGTGTTTTAGATGGTCAAAAAATACATCAATTTGAAGCTCTTACAGAGAGCTTTAATATGAAATTCACACGATTTACTTTTCACACTTTTCAATGAACTTTTCACTGTTCATTTCACCAAAATTACTTTTCTGAAAAGTGCACACAAATTATGACAAAAATTTACACTTTTTGACAATGTTGACAAAAATTGACACTTCTTGATAAGTAATTTCTACAAAAATTGATATTTTTTGACAATTTTGACAAAAATTGAAATTTTTTGACAATTTT
This sequence comes from Planococcus citri, assembly GCF_950023065.1. Taxonomy (NCBI): domain Eukaryota; kingdom Metazoa; phylum Arthropoda; class Insecta; order Hemiptera; family Pseudococcidae; genus Planococcus; species Planococcus citri. The sequence continues at coordinate 9,872,432 of NC_088681.1, forward strand.
GAAAAAAATTGAAATTTTTAACAATTTCTACAAAAATCGACACTTTTTGACAAAATGTGACATTTTTTGACAATTTTGATAAAAATTGGCTTTTTTGACAATTTCTACAAAAATTGACAATTTTTGACATTTTCTACAAAAATTGACACTTTTTGACAATTTTTACAAAAATGCACCTTTTGACAATTTTTACAAAAATTGACACCTTTTGACAATTTTGACAAAAAGTGACACTTTTTGATTAATTTTGACAAAAAAACCTTAGGTACTGAAAATGTTGACAAAGGGTCTTTCAATAATTTTCGCAAAAATTGGAACTTTTGAACAAATTTTGGCATAAAATGAAATTTTGTTTTGCAATCTGGATGAAAAACATGACCTCTTGAGAACTTTTTGACAGTTTTGACAAAATATCAAACTTTTAAAAAAATTTTTGAAAAAATTGAAACTGTTCAAGAGTTTTGGCAAAAGACAAAATTTTTCAAAAATAATGACAAAAAAAATAGAACTTTTTGACAAATTTTGGCATAAAACGAAATATTTTTTCAGAATTTTGGGCGAATGAATGACGTTTTGGTAAATTTTAGCAAAAATGAGAAACTTTGACAGTTTTGGCAATTGGGCAAAAGTTTTGAGCATATTGACAATGCAGGCAATATGATGGGACATTTGGGTAAAAAACTTTTTTTTTCTTTTCATGTAAACACTTCTCATTATACTTTTAACAAGTTTGGAAAAAAATTATAATTTCCGGATAATTCTGAGAAAAATTAGGCCTTTTTGACAATATAGCCAAAAAAAAAAAAACAGGTCTTTTATTTTAGAAGTTTTAAAGAAAACAGGACTTTCAATGACAAAAAATTAGAATTTGGACAGCAAAATTTAAACAAAAAGTAAGGTTTTTCTCGATTAATTTTGGCAAAACATTATTATGTACTTTCGGACATTTTTGGTAAAAAAAATGAATCTTTGACAAATTTGAACAAAAATACAAGACTTTTTTTCTGGCAGTCCGCAGTTTTGGTAGAGATGAGATTTTTTTTTTACTAACAATATGATACAAAATACAGGATTTTTGACAATTTTACCAAAAATGGAATTTTTTGTATACCTATCTGGGTGAAGAACGACATTTCTTTTGGAGTAAAATAAAAAACATGATTTTTTTGTGGCATTTTAGACAGAACAACAGGATTTTTTCCGACAAACATCAAAATTGGGACCTGAGTGAATCCAGATATGATTCCCCCTCCCCAAAAAAGCGTTTTTTCGCTATTGTGAGCAAGGAAGTTGGGGGGGGATTTTGTTGGCTTCACCTTTTTTTTTGAAGGTACCCAACAACGTTTCATTAAAATTTCAAAAATCCGAGGACAGGGGCATTTTGCCTAAAATTTTCATTTTTAAAAATTTTTGAAAAATCAAAACATTAAAATTTGGTATAATAAATTTTGTTTTTTTGCAGCGTCTGACCGAAAGTGCAATGTGTCAATGATTGCGACGGGTTTTACAATCACGTATACCCATCCATAGAGTGGAATTTCAACGATCAGTGGGAATAACTTCGACCAGAGGAATTTCGTTGAAATCTTGCAAATTGTACAGGTCTTTGATTTTCATTTTTATGATGTAGGTACTGACGCAAGATTAGTATTATTTTAGGGGAACTATAGTGCGTTGAGTCAGACTTAATGTACCTATGTTTAAGTTTGTGAACGGGGCAACTTTGGTTTGGCATAGGCAGGCAGGTAGGTAGGGGATATACGTATACTTTGGATGTACGTATTGTTTAGGTACCAAAGTGCAGAAAAACGTCGAACCTGTATTTTTTCCCTCGTTGACGAATAGTGTTCCTTGAGCAAAAATGTATTCATAGGGTTCTGCAACCGAATACCATTGACTCGTCGTCACTTGACGATCGCGAAATATTTAATCCAACTTGACACATTAATTCACCGAATGACACGGTAAACTATACGATTTGCCTATAACCTTGTTTTTCAGATTATTTTTCTACAACGATTTTGACGCAAAACTGAAATCGCTAAATCAGTATATAAGTAGGTATACAAACCTATACCCAGAACAAAAGGAACTGTTCCGACGTTTAGGTAGTTGTAATAATCAACGAGTTGATTTATACGTAGCTACGTGCAATATACCATACGAATCAGAAGCATTACCTAGCTATTAAAATCGAAATATACCTATATTTTTTTCTCGGTTGAACGATCTGAAAGTTTTTTTTTGAAATGATCTCCGCCAAGGCCTATTTCTTCATTTTAATGGTCGTAGGTAAGTGGATGCTCAACTTCACTAAAATTGACGTTTTTGCTCATACATATTGCAAGATTACCTATGTACCTTCACTTTTTTGCCTACTAAAGTATCTGACTATCAATTATTAATTTCTTAATCGTACTAATTTTTCAATTTCAGTGTTACAATTCGCTGTTAAACGTAAGTACCTACCTAATACCTATACCTACCTGTACCTTAGTACTTACCTAGTATGGTCTATACAGTCCAAACGCGAAAAAGTGCTCTAGAAACGGAAGACAGTTGGTTTTTTCGAAGGACAAAAAAAAAGCAGGCTTTTTGTTAGTATCTCATTACCATTCAAGAAAATGGACATTTCGGGTTTTTTGGTTGGCACAGTAGGGTGCTGGAGCCTCAAAACCCCCATTTTTCGAAATTGGGTGGGGACATGGAATTTTTTTAAATTTGGCAGAGGACACTTTCCTGAGTATGGAAATATATTTTTTTCGAGTGGGCTCCGGCACAGTTGCCTTCCAGAGCTGTATACAGGCAATTTTTTTAAAACAATTTTGGCACTTTTTCACACAAAAACGGCTTTGTGGAAGTAGTAAGGCCTTCGGGACAAAAAATACGCACCAACATGATTGCATCCATTCATCCCACGCTGATAGAGACCGCCGTTGTCCAAAACGGCCGACACAATGGCCCGCAGTGAATTTTCAAAGTTACCTATGCATCCGGGCCATTTCATGAAAAAAATTGACTGTATGACTTTTCGACAAAGTGACCTTGCGACCTATCAAAGTGGGTTAAAATTTCGCGATAAAAACGAAAATCTCAATGAAAATTTTTTTTGAGCACTTCGTGAAAATTTTGGACTGAAAAAATTGTATGAATCGTTTTTCAAAGTACATATTTTATTTTTATATAATCATGACAAGTACAAAATATGAATGATGGATTGACCTGAAAAAGTCGTATAGATCGCATGCTATACAACAGACTGAAAATATTTGAGAAATGATTCATTTACTTAATTCTTTTAGCTCAAAATTTTCAGGAAATGCTCAAAAAAAACGTATTGAGATTTTCGTTTTTCTCGCAAAATTTTTAGGTCACATGTTACAACAGACTGAAAATACTTTTGAAATGATTCATACACATTTTTCAGCTCAAAATTTTCATGAAATGCTCCAAAAAAAATTTCATTGAGATTTCAGTTTTTCTCGTGAAATTTTAACCCACATTGATAGGTCGCACGGTCATTTTGTCGAAATGTCATACATTCATACAATTTTTTTAGCTCAAAATTTTCACAAAATGCTCAAAAAAACATTTTATTGAGATTTTCGTTTTTATCGCGAAATTTTAACCCACTTTGATAGGTCGCAAGGTCACTTTGTCGAAAAGTCATACAGTCAATTTTTTTCATGAAATGGCCCGGATGCATAGGTAACTTTGAAAATTCACTGCGGGCCATTGTGTCGGCCGTTTTGGACAACGGCGGTCTCTATCAGCGTGGGATGAATGGATGCAATCATGTTGGTGCGTATTTTTTGTCCCGAAGGCCTTACTACTTCCACAAAGCCGTTTTTGTGTGAAAAAGTGCCAAAATTATTTTAAAAAATTCCTTTATACAGCTCTGGAAGGCTACTGTGTCTGAGCCCACTCAAAAAAAATATATTTCCATACTCAGGAAAGTGTCCTCTGCCAAATTAAAAAAAATTTTATGTCCCCACCCAACCTCGAAAAATGGGGGTTTTTGTGCCGACCAAAAAATCCAAAATGTCCATTTTCTTGAATGCTAATGGGACACTAACAAAAAGCCTACTATTTTTTTTGTCCCCAAAAACGGTCCACTCAAATGACACTTTTTCGCATGTGGACTGTAGACTACCTAGTAAAACTTTCAGTACTTTCAATTCAATGTGGATCATTCCACGTCAAATCGGCAGATTTTTGCATAAGAGGTCTTCGATTTTTTTCAAAAGCAGTTCATGTTTAGAGGTTATCAACCAATGAGGAATGACGCAAACCGGACATTTTTTCGATTTTTTTTTGGCGGAGCTGTGGGGCTTCAAAGTTTTTCAAAATGGCCGAAAATGGAAAATTCCAGTTTCAAATTGCTCCGGTTGTACCTAAGTGGTGTAGAATTTTGAAGTTTTTTTCAAATTAATATTGTAGGTAATATGTACTTGGAAAACGTAATCGACGAATGATGTCAAAATCAGGGTTGCCATTTCAAAAACCTGAAAAAGTCGATTTAAAAACTTATTTATGTAATTTGAATATAGCCAGTTAACCATGATCTTGGCGAGTAAAAATCCTGAAAAAATTCTCCGTTTTATTGTTAGTCCATTTTATGTAGAAAAAGTAGCATATCAAAAAATTGGACCGGCATTTTCTTTCATTTTCGAGAAAAAAAAATACATCCCCCCATAGAAATTTTTCGTTGTACCATAGAAAAATGGTCATTCACATTTGCAATTTATTACTGACTGTACAAAATCTCAAGCAAATCTGTTCATTTGGAGAGTCTGTACTTCTGTAGCCTTGTCAACGAAAATGTTAACAAGAAAATTCATCGTCAATTTGTTGACAAATTGCGAGTGAGGGAAATTTTTTTCAAATGACAGTCTACACATTGGTAAAATATCTCAAAAATACAAAAATTTTCATTTTTCAGGTTTCTGATGGTATTTTTGTAATAAGTGCCAAACTTGTCTTTTTTTTCCTCGAAAATGAAAAAAAGCCAGTCCATTTTTTTGATATGTCATTCTATATTGTAAAGGACTAAAACTGAGAATTTTTCCAGAATTTTTACTCGCGGACATCGTGGTTATATTTAAATTATAAGTTTATTAAGTTTTTGAAAGTGGCAACACTGATTTTGACATCATTCGTGGATCACCCTCTCAAAGTACTACAATGTGAAAAAAAGCTCAAAATTCTATACTAACGTACAACCGGAGCAATTTGCAACTGAAATTTGATATAGTTAGTTCTAGCCGAAATGCGCCATTAATTACTTCCTAAAGTGGTGAGATTTGTCCATTTATTCCCTAAGGGTAGAATAAATGTATTATTGCCTGGTTAGCTCACTCGAAGAGGCTTTTATATAATTTCAGCAGACTAATATATGCAATCGTTATGTTAGTACAGGAATTTTAGATGATATGGGAAGATTTATTCGGACTAAATCCTACAAAAGGTTTTTTTGCGGGATACTGTAGTGGAAGGGGTCCTATTTAACATACTAAAAGTCCCACCCCGTACCCCGCGTGCGTCGCGTGCTAGAGCGTGAAAAGTGTCCCGCCGCGGCGTTTTTTGCGATTTTCTCGCGAGGGTTTGATTTTACGTCGAAAATGGCTTTATTTTTGTGTTCTACGTCAAATTTCCGATCTATTGATATATCAACTGCCCTTCTACCCCCAAGGGGGGTGGGACCAGAACCATTCAAATGAGAGGGGTTTTCTAAAAAAAACAAAAAAGCTATCGGCGCATATGGGGGATGAAATGGTCCCGGAGAGTGTTCGAGTTGATACCAGCATGGAAGGTGGGTACCATCGAGAAACTTCCGCGTGAAAAATTTCAGATCCACGCCCCCTCCCCTTTTTGGGGAGCCCCCCTTTTCTGTAATTTCAATAACACTTTTCTCAGCCCCATTTCGACCGATTTTGAAAATTTTTCAGTATGTTACGTATATCCTTAGTAAGTATCCCCACATAAATTTTCAACCCCCTCCCCTCATATTTACCCCTCAAAATGGCGTTTTTTTATATTTTTTATGCCTATTAACAATCAATATTGCGAGGTAAAATTTTGGAAACACGTTTTTTGGATGTATTTTCGGCCCCCAAACATCATATACTGTTTTAGAAATTTTTGCTTTGGTGCGCCGGGGTGAAAAATTAGATGAATGTGTTTTAGGGGGGTAGGGGGTGAAATGGGAATTTTGAAAAAAAATAACTATTAACGAGTAGGGTATCGTTTTCATATGATTCGATACCGCTGAGAACGAATATGACTTCAGATTTTCTGCTACGCTCACCTAGCCCCCTCCAGAGCCCCCCAGCCCCCCTCAATTTTCACTATTTTGGAAATAAAGTTATTTTGATGAAATTGGTGTCGTTTTCATATGATTCGATACCACCGAGCACGAATATGACTTCGAATTTTCTGCTACACTCTCCTAACCCACTCCAGAGTCCCTCAGCCCCCTCAATTTTCACTGTTTTGGAAATAAAGTTATTTTGGTGTCGTTTTCATATGATTCGATGTTTCTGAGCACGAATATGGCTTCACATTTTCTGCTGCACTCACCTAGATGCATCATGTTGAGTGCAGCTATGTACCATGGAATAAGAAAATGAATGTGCACCGCGATAGAAACTGCCATATAAAAATTACGATTTTTGGGAGTTTAAATTGCGTTTTTTTCAAAAACATGATAAGAACCATTCTTATAGGAAATTATATGAGAACATTTTTTGAATAACAACTTTGTCGAAAAACGCGATATTTCGCGAGATAATCAAAATATGAAAATGACTTTATTTCCAAAATAATGAAAATTGAGGGGGCTGAGGGGCTCTAGAGTGGGCTAGGAGAGTGTAGCAGAAAATTCGAAGTCATATTCGTGCTCGGTGGTATCGAATCATATGAAAACGACACCAATTTCATCAAAATAACTTTATTTCCAAAATAGTGAAAATTGAGGGGGGCTGAGGGGCTCTGGAGGGGGCTAGGTGAGTGTAGCAGAAAATCTGAAGTCATATTCGTTCTCAGCGGTATCGAATCATATGAAAACGACACCCTACTCGTTAATAGTTATTTTTTTCAAAATTCCCATTTCACCCCCTACCCCCCTAAAACACATTCATCCAATTTTTCACCACGGCGCACCAAAGCAAAAATTTCTAAAACAGTATATGATGTTTGGGGGCCGAAAATACATCCAAAAAACGTGTTTCCAAAATTTTACCTCGCAATATTGATTGTTAATAGGCATAAAAAATATAAAAAAACGCCATTTTGAGGGGTAAATATGAGGGGAGGGGGTTGAAAATTTTTGTGGGGATACTTACTAAGGATATACATAACATACTGAAAAATTTTCAAAATCGGTCGAAATGGGGCTGAGAAAAGTGTTATTGAAATTACAGAAAAGGGGGGCTCCCCAAAAAGGGGAGGGGGCGTGGATCTGAAATTTTTCACGCGGAAGTTTCTCGATGGTACCCACCTTCCATGCTGGTATCAACTCGAACACTCTCCGGGACCATTTCATCCCCCATATGCGCCGATAGCTTTTTTGTTTTTTTTAGAAAACCCCTCTCATTTGAATGGTTCTGGTCCCACCCCCCTTGGGGGTAGAAGGGCAGTTGATATATCAATAGATCGGAAATTTGACGTATAACACAAAAATAAAGCCATTTTCGACGTAAAATCAAACCCTCGCGAGAAAATCGCAAAAAACGCCGCGGCGGGACACTTTTCACGCTCTAGCACGCGACGCACGCGGGGTACGGGGTGGGACTTTTAGTATGTTAAATAGGACCCCTTCCACTACAGTATCCCGCAAAAAAACCTTTTGTAGGATTTAGTCCGAATAAAAAATTTAAAATGACTGTACTATGTAGTGACGAGAGAAATATAAGTACATATGAAGAGTGATATTCCAAAACTCGCTTTGTCCATTTTTATCGAAGTTGGGTTTTCAGCAGTACCTGGTAGATGAAGTATTAACTCACATTCCTACATCATCAACCTACCAAAATGAGGTGTTAAACTTACCTAAATAGCCGATTCACTAAAAATTTAAAAAAAAAATAATGTTCCAAAACGCGCTTTGTCCATTTTTATTGAAATTTTTTTCAGCAGTATTTAGTGGATGAAGTGTATACCTACACTCCTACATCATAAACCCGCCCAAATAAAGTGCTAAACTCGCCTAAAAAGCCAATTTACCTGTTTAAAGGAAAACTGTTTTTCCTCTTTCCTGAAAAGTTGTGAAAATGGACAAAGCGAGTTTTGGAATATCACTCTTCATATATTCTAACACCAAAACAAATTAAGATCATTTTATTAAAATGTAATTTACAAAGACAACATCTAATCCTTTTAACAAACATTAATGGTTGCCTAAGAGCCCTTTAAAGGCAGAGATAAAACATTTTTACATCAAAGTACCATAACGAAACACTTGTGTACATCAAAACTATCGATAACAAACATACCCCATTGGGTGAAAATCTGCCCATCCGCTGTAAAAGACGCCAAAACCAGCTGGTTTATTGACGTATTCTGAATATACGCATGAAAAAGCGTTGTTCAGAAAGCAAATTGGTGCACTGAAAGAAAAATCTGCCAAAAAATACGCTACATGAATATTTCGTAGCGTATTTTTCTCGCGTAAGGCCACAACGCGTTCAAATTACGGGCGTCTTTTTCGCGTTGAAAAAAACCAACTACAAAATACGCTACGAGTATGTTTTTTGGCGTAATTCTTTCGCGTATTTAATAAACACACGCGTAAATGCGGTATTTTACGCGTGTGTTTTCGCGTAGTATAGGAATATTTGCATTCAATTAAATACATGCTGTGGTGGTCAGGTTAGTAGAGAAGTCGCCCACCGATCCGGAGACCCAAGATCGATCCCCGACAGTGCCAAGAAATTTTTCGTGAATATTGAACATTGGCAGAATTTATCGCGTAAAAAAATACGCGCGCGGATTAATGAGCAGAAAACTATTGGCGGAAAGTGTTGCGATTCCTGCCGCGTTTTTTTGTCGCGTATGATCGGCAGATTTTCACCCAATGGGGTAACTTAGATGAGTAAAAATATGTTAAGCCAAAGTGAACAAGATGTAATTTTGTCTAACTCCATTCGAAAGATAGAATAAATAAATTAATTGACCAAGCACCCACACCCTCATGCTGTGGAATACTTGTCCATCTACTCTAATTAATCGCTAATGTTAAATTAATTTAGATTTGAGTAAGTTATGTAAAACTTACTTACCAAACTATACACGTTTTCCATCACTTTCCTGGGCTTTACTAGAGTCTGTCCATTGAAAGAAGACCGTTCTAGTTTCGTTGCCTAGCGTCAGTTCTACTCAAACTGGTGCACTAGCAATTGCAGTGATGCAAGCGACTCCGCCCATCCCCTATATAATCGCATAAAAATATTTAGTTAACCCTTTGATATTATCCTTCCCCTTCTCACGAGGAGTAAAATCTTTTTTGATTCATCTCTGTACGTTTACCTGTTCTTTTTTCCCTTATCTCTTACCTGTTGGCGGACCACCTGCCTGCCAGCTTCCAGTTGCCGTTTTACAACGTTGTTTGTACAACTGAGAGTAAAGCCTATTGTGAGGACCCCTGTTTTCGTGACGTCACCACGTTGTTCGCGTTTCACCAGCGGTCTTCTTTCAATGGACAGACTCTAGTACTGAAAGCATCGATGGAACTTAACTAAACGAGATTCATTTTAATTCTTTGCACAATGCATACCTGACCGGTTCAGGGTACATTGCCAAAAAGACCCAAATTAATGATCATCGGATCCATGATCAAATTAACGAGGAATTAACCACTGACCGGAGTGGTGTAAATTAAAAGGGTAGATCATGATTTTCATCATCACAACTATGAATAATTTCTCCATTTGGTAAGAAATTGTATGATAAAATCACGACAGTACAGACATTCGCGACGAGGTACCATTTTACTGCAGATTCAGGAGCCAAGTGGTTTTTGGCGCTAAAACAATTCAATTTATACAAAATAGGGTCAAATAAGCACTTCCCCCACAATCACGTGGTATAAAGGGGTAAGAAATGCTCGAGACGTTGGCATATTTCAAAGAGAAGTCGCAACCTGTCAAAAGGCGAGCATTCTTTACAATAAATTTTGATAAATAATGAGCTGTCAACCCTTGTCTAATAAATAACTTAACTAAATAAGAAGGGTTGACCGCCTAGCATCCCCTCAGGTGGTACTTATGATAAGAATCACCTCAGACAATGTGGGCCATCTACACTATGTCAAATTTTCCATTTCTTGACATTTTGAAGTACTTTGAACTTTGAAGCTCCACCGGAAAAAAAATCAAAAAAATGTCCGGTTTCGTAGGTTTGCATCATTTGTCATTGGTCGATGACCTCTAAACAGGATAAAAAAAATGATAAAACGATATCGAAAATTTTTTTTGAAATCAAGTTTTTAAATAATGAATTTTAAAATCACCAAAAAAATTCATTAAAAATCTATTCCAAAACATCACCAAAAAAATTCAACTATTTGGAATTATATTCAAAAACTTATTCCGATTCACCATGAGATGGAAATTCATTTGAAACCATACAAAAATTTAATATGTGCCAAAATAACCTTACTTTATGTACTTGGATGTTATTTTTTTATGTTAATGGTGGATCCGAAGACATTGATGGCGATGGCGAAGAAGATGACGATTGTGAGTATCCTCTTGAAAAATGAGAAGAATCTGTTTTGTTAATCTAAACTTTTTAGGACATATCCGTAAAATTATGAGAACTGTTCATGTTTTCAGCCGATACCGACAGCTTAGATGGTATTCCATCTCCACCATCCCCAAGTATACAATTCAGATTCATATTATATTATTCTGTCTCTATTTAATTTAGAAGCGCTATCTAATACGCATATTTTATGTTTGTAGGAGATCATTTTAGAGCAAATGAAGGTAGGTACCTAAGATGTTCGCATATCGCATTTATTTTAATACTAGATACCTACATCTATACTTACTTACCAAAAAGTGCCCTGTTCTTCCAATCCAAATCCAAAATTCTTACAATATTACATAGATCATAGATATCTGGGTATCACAATTTTGGAGTTAGATGGTTACGTCTCAAAAAAGTGAACTTTTATACAGGAGAGTGATTTTCTTTTCTTTTTTTTAAACTTCATTCATTATTTTCAAGTAAAGGTAGGTACCTCATTTTAAAGATTGGATGAGTTGGTATCGTTCCTTTGTTTAGAAGACTAAGAATACCTTGAAAAATATAAGTTTGTTCTAAAGAAAAAAAACTTCGACGTTTGGAAAACGTTACCTACCTACCTACTTATCGAGGCATAAAAAATTGTTCTGATGCATGATTCATTTTTACTTAAAGAAGTTTAATTTCACTTATCCAATCAAACTTATAAGCGTATACGTACCTAGGCTACCTACAATAATTAAAATTTGTTGCTGAAAAATGTCTTCAGTTGAATTTGCTGATACTGACAGCGAAGCAGACGATTCTGACAGCGAAGGAGAAGAAGAGGATGATTGAAATGATGACTTCAATGATGAGAAGGATTGATGTAAGAATTATCATTTTTCTAGAAACTAATTTAGGCCTATCATTTTTCTTGATGTTATGAATTACATGAATTTTTTTTTCATATAATGTACATTTTTTAGAGAAACAGGATGAAGATATGCATTCAAAATGTACAAATACAGTCTTTATAAAATAAGGCTATGTAAATACTATACCTATGATTTCTTTTCATTTCCTAATACATAATAATTTACCATTACAAATGGGAGACCACCTCATATGTTAGAATGGTCAAGTCACTCAAGTCTTAGAAAAAGAGGGGGAAATATTTATGTTGCCAACCCACTTTGTTTGTTGTTTTTTTTTTAAATTCAAGTAGGTAGGTATGTTGTACGTATTATAACGCTCTTCAAGGGATCGGAAAAAAAGATCGTTATAAACCGAAACGCATTATAAGCAGGGATGTTAACCCTAATGAAAAAAATTTCAGTTATGGTTAAAGGTAACATTTTTTTTTTCATGTTGAATATTTCGGTTACAGTTTTGGTAAAAATTGATAGATGAATAAAGGTTACGGTTATGGTTACAGATTTTTGATGGAATTTTTTTGGTTAATTTGTGTTATGGTTACAGTTTTTTTATGGAGTCAAATTTTTAAAACTTGAAATTTTCAAGGCTAATACATAATATATGAAAAATCACCAAAAAGTCTCATTTTTCTGTTGAAAATTTCTAAAAAATGCTACTTTTTTGCTAAAAATTAAGTCAAAAATGTTGCTCTTTTACACAAGGTTTCAATTCCCCCCCCCCCAAATTGCAAAAAAATATTTAAAAATTTCCAATTTTTATCAAAAATTTTCAAATTAGCTCTGTGTTATGCTTATCTAGATTTATAAATTGTTGAAATCTCGCTTTTCTGCCAGTAATCACCAAACATTCTCACTCTAATGTCAAAATTTCCAAAAAAGTCTTGATTTATTGCCAATTGCCATAAAGCTCAAAATCATCTCACTTTTTTGATAATAATCTAAAAAAATCTTTTTTCTTGCCAAGTAATTGACAAAATTGAGAAAAACTTTGAAAAATTGCTCAAAATATTGTTGAAATGAAATTGAAACAACCAAACTCTGATGAAATATCTCGAAACATTAGATAAAAAACCCCCAAATCATTGATAATCGTTTCAAATTGATCTAAAAATTTTGCAAAACTGCACAAAATGTACAAAAAAACATCAAAATTGGCGTGAAAATCGCCAATGATTACTTCAAAGTTACAAAATTCAAGTAAAATTGATCAAATCTTTGCTCCACAGTCAGAACTGTTAAAATTTGTGAAAATGAATAAAATTTTTAACAAAAACAAAACACTAGGTACTAACTGCTCCACAAAAACCAGAAGGTGAAAAAAAATAAACATTTTGTAATTATAACCGGTTTTTAACCGCAATTTTTGAGGTTAAGGTTACGGTTAAGGTAATCAAATTTTGGATTAAAGGTTAAGGTTATTGGTTAATGTTACTCAAATTTAAATACAAGAATTTTTTTCAGTTAAGGTTACGTGATTTTTTTACCATTTTTTCTGGTTATTTCTCGAATTAAGGTTAAGGTTAAAAACTGGTTAACATCCCTGATTATAAGCAAAAGTCTCCTTTTAATGCTGATGAGCGTGATACTGCGAATTCTCGTTTTAAAGCAAAAAGAGCATAACACAAAAAAAAGTGGAAACGTGACCTTTATTTTGAATTTGAATAACAAAACTGTGTTCTGTGGTCAAAATTTTAAGAAAGCCTTGCTTTTTTGTTCCACATTTTCCAAAAAGTAGGTAATCAGTTGGTTACCAAAATTTTGAAAAATTTCACTTTTGAGTTTTCTTCTCAAGATTATGACGAAAAATCTAGAACTCTACTCTTTTGTAAAAACTTTAGATGCCTACTACTTACTTACCTACCTTGTTTGTAAGCTATTAATGTTTGATAAGGTTATCAAAAAATCTTACTTTTTTTTGGCCAAAATCTAAAATTATTTTATTTGTAATTAAAAAACAAATTTTTTGGCAAAATTTTGCCCTTTAGACATGTTTTTTACTTTTTTTAAAATTAGAACTGCAAAACATGCAAAAAAAACTGTTGTTGGGGCCAACATTTTCAGAAAGTGAGAATATTTTACATAAAAGTATTAAAAGTACCTAAGCTTTGTTGTCGCAAAAAATTGGTCTTTTGTTGTCAAATTATTTTTAAAAATGTGATTTTTCCTGAATTTTAGAGCGTTATATCGCGATTAATTTTACATCGGTTTAAATAGGGTTGTCTAGCCCACCGACCCCAACATGGTGACAATTATCACAAACTGGTTTCTTCCTGAGATCGCTCTGCAGAAATGAGTGATAGGGTAGTAACAACTCCTGGTAGACATGCCTGTATGCTCTGCAGTTCATTTGCCACGTGGAGAAGGTTGCCTACCTACTTTTTTTATTTTAAGGGGAAGAAATAATTTTTTGCCCCTTACATAAGTTAAATTAAAAGGATAGGCAAATTGCTGAGCACGAGCAAGTTGGAAATGGACACACAATTGTCAGTGAAGAGTCGAAATGATTCCACCTGTTTTTAATTTTTTTTTAATTTAAAAAAAAATAAAGAATCAATAATAATGTGGAAATTTCAAATTTAAAAAAAATGTTTGCCCCTTGAAATAAAAAAGTAGGCAAAATGCTCAACATGAGAAATTAATGGTGCACCTCTATGCACCCCCTCTAGATATCCCAATGCCATACTGTGATGAGCAGGACTGCCCTGACCACCTATACGTGGTCTTAACGTAATTCCTCCTCAACGTAGTTTTATGATCTTGCCGACCTTAGGCAAGATTACACGAATCTTACTGTAGGGGCGCGCTCAAGGCTATTGTGCGACAATTCTGTTGAAGCAGAGGTTCAGCTCCAGCTTCGTATTCCTTAAAAAATCAGTCTTTCGAGTGCTTAGTCCGTGGTAGTTTCTCTTAAGCTCTAACCAGCTAAATAGGTGACCAGGGAGCCCTGCCTAGGCTCTCTGGAAACCACACATTGAAGTACCCATCCGTAGATGGTGATTTTTGTACTTATAACGTGTCGCGTCATTAATTTCCTCGTACGAACATGGTACTATTTTAAATAAAGCGATCTTTGTTAATTTCCCGCGTAAGATCGTGGTACTTTTTTAGTCACTGGCCAGATTCATCCGGAAATCTGTGCCTTTGTCTCCACAAAAATGGAACTCTGACCCAGACCTGCCGAAGCGACTATTATTGGGGTTGCCAGGGAGAGGTAGGCAATGTGAACAGACTAAACAGAAATGTACTCAGACCATCCTAGGTAATCGTGTATCCTTTTACTCAGGGTTACATGCGCCCTTAATTTATCTAATTACGTTATTATTATATCTTATGTAATTGTATCAATTGGTAGATGATGATGTGTTAATCATCTATTAATTGATCTATTTTACCTAAGAAGCTGTTTTACTTAGCTTCTATATGTATTTTAATTTACCCCCTAAACCAATCTTCCGAGCCTAGCTCACATGTGTTGTAATCTCGCCGCCTAATCTTGGCCAGTTAGGCTGACACCATCGAATCTTGTGGCAATACAGAATAATTTACGTTTAGACTCTTGTAAATTATTTGGTATACTTTGCTCATCAGTGTATATATTTCTGATTAAAATAATTGTACATAAATGCTCCTTGCATTATCATTTCATTAATCTAAAAGGTAACCAAGGATTGTTCTAAGTGAATAGTGTAGTTTAATTGACTAAAGTCTCTCCATCTTGAGCTAAGCAGGCGTCTAAGAAATATTTCCCTCTTAACAAATATTTCTTAGAATTAGCCTAACACAAAATTATAGGAATTTCTCTCATATACAGTCAATATCGTACTCCTTCTTTAACCTAGTTATTCTCACTCTCACTCTCACTATTACAATACCATATTTCATTCTGGTGCAGGAAAATTTATTAGTCAATGACATTTTTGAATGTTGGGGGTGGTGGGCTGGGGACCAGAGGAAATCAGTGTTATAATAACAAAATCAGTGTTATAACCGAAAGCGTTACAACAAGCTTTTACTGTATTTCTAAAGTATATCTACAGCTTCACCCCAAGCTTAAGAAGGTGGGGAAGGTGAGACGGATTGTCCACCGCGACCCATAAACCCCTAGGCAGTTGCCTAAGGCCCAGTTGTCACTTCCCAGGGTTCATTTGCACGCATACCGGTTTAGATTATTGCGACCAAGCCCCCAACTCATCGCGCAGTGAAGTTGTAAGGGGGAGTGATTTTGCCTAGGGGGTGATCCTAACAAGTTAGGGTCACTAGTTATTGTCACGAGATTTATAGGGACATTTGTGAGGCAGCCAGTACACTAGCTTTTGGCTTCTCACCAGCTGTCCACATAAAAAGATTGTTCTTATACTATGATTATCTACTATTTATAATGATCATTTCAAAGGGAAGTTCAAAATTCTTTGTCACAGCATCACGGCTAAACGGCTGGATAAAAACGGCTGAAATTTTGACCGTAGACTCCTGTCATGGTGTAGATGGTCCACTGGATATTCGATTTTCAAAATTTTGCCTCAAAAAGCTACAATTAAGTAAGCTTCAAAGTTTTTAAGACGAAACAGGTAAGTATATACACTATACAGGTACCTATCTAACATATGTATAAGATACACGCACATGTGTAAAGATCTCATTTTAACAAACACAAGTGTGATAAGATGTGATGATACGGACACAGCTGGCAGCGCACAGTGATAGTGACGTCATATATGGGAGTCAGGCATGTTGGGATCGTTTTGTATGAATTCACGAACAGAATCGTTGGGTATTTTATTACGAACTGATCGATTTCATTTCTGTCCAGGATCGACAACGTTATTGAAATCGCTTCAACGGTCATTTCATTTTCAGCCAACTTTTCGATACCTCCACCAATTCTCACCGTCAACTTATTTCTATGGTCAGTCAAATCCCAGCTGCTGGGCGATGATTTTTTAAGTCCATTTCCCCAAAACGGCCACTTTCAGGTAAGGGGGGGGGGGGGTGAGCGAAAGTGGTGTCAATCGTTTGTGCTCTTTTGTGCACGTACTCTTCTATCAATTTTGAAAAATCGTTTTGACCGGCCTGAGGAAATGAAAATCGACCACTTTGCGTTAGGGGGGGGGGGGTGAAAATGGTGTCAATCGTTTGTGCTCTTTTGTGTACGTACTGTTTTTCTTGTGCTCCCCCCTTCCATCAATTGTAGGTAGGTAGGTAGGTAGGCAGGTATGCAAAGGACGTACCTATACTTTGTGTGTATACAGTATTGTATAGGTACACGAGTACAGAAAAATGTCGAACCTGTATTTTTCCGTTGATGAGTAAGTACCAGGTGTGGTGTTCCTTGAGCAGATGTATTGGTATGTAGGGTTCGGCTACCATGTTTCATTGATTCGTCGTCGCTTCACGATCGTGACATATTTACTTAATCCAACGTTAACCTTGTTTTTCAGATTATTTTTCTAGAACGATTTCGACGCAAAACTGAAATCGCAGAATCAGTATACACGTAGGTACGACGGTACGTGCAACATACCATACGAATCAGAAGCATCATCCTACATATTCGAATCGAAATATACATACCTACATATATTTTTTTCTCGATTAAACGATCTGAAATATCTTTGTGAAATGCCTGCCACCAAGGCACGATTGTTCATTTTGGTCGTTTGTAAGTAGACGCTAAACTTCACTAAAATTTACGTTTTTGCTAATACATATTGAAAGATTACCTTCACTTTTTTACCTACTAAAGTACCTAACTATCAAATATTAATTTCTTAATCGTGCCAATTTGTTAATTTCAGTGTTACAATTTGGTGTTAAACGTAAGTACCTAGTACCTACCTACTAAGCTAGTAAAACTTTCAAAACTTTCAATTTAATGTATGTTACGCTTTAACAAGACATACCCTACCCATTTTCTCTAATTAAATCCGTGATAATTATTTTACTGCGACGAAAAGTGGAAATATCAAGAATTGATCTGATTGTTCACCCCCAATGTTTTCATCCGTATAGAATTTTCGGATTGATTTTTACTTACCTAATGTCACTCACTTTCCATGGTTAACCTTATATGTACTTACATGTTATTTTTTCATGTTAATGGTGCATCTGAAGACATTGATGGGGGAAGTAGCGAAGATGATGATTGTGAGTATGCATTTGGGAAATGCGCATAATCTATTTCATTAATATAAACTTTTTAGGACATATCCATAAAATTATGAAAACTGTTTATGTTTTAAGCCAATGACAGCGCTGCGAGCACTACTAGCAGCACAGCTCATTTCGTCCAATCCCCAGGTACACAATTCAGATTCATATATTCTATCTCTATCTAATTAAGAAATTCTTCACCCTGTCCATTACTTTAGAAGCGCTATCTAATATATACATTTTATGTTTGTAGTACATCATTTTGGATATCAAGGTAAGATGTTCACATTTATTTTAATGGATACCTATACCTATATGTACTTACTTACATCAAAAAGTGCCCCGTTCTTCCAACCCAAATCCAAAATTCTTACAATATTACACAGATCATAGATAGATATCTGGGTGTATCACAATTTTGGAGTGCGATGGTCAATTGGTTATGTCTCAAAAAAGTAAACTTTTAGAGGAGAGTGATTTTTTAAAAAAAACTTCATTATTTTTATAAAGTCGAATGAATTACCACTCTAGTGCCTAGAGGTTTAAAAGTAAAAACGTGATGAGAGAAAAACTCAACGTCTAGAGAGAGAAAACTTCTAGTATGCAAAATTGAACAAAAGAGCGAGTTAAACTACCCTTACCAACACTCCCCACAATTTTGTAACTAAAACTACTAAAATTAATTCCTAAAACTACACAAATAAAAAAAATTCAACCTTAAAAGGTACACTTCGATACCGTAATTCCAAAGTACAAAATTTGATAGAAAAGTAGTAAAAACACACAAATCTTACTACAATTCCAGCAAGAAAGATTTAAAACTAGACAGCGCAGCTGTAACAGTGTCCGTAGCCTTTTTAGTTAGGAAAGCACAACCCAATTGCGATTTTGAAAAAAAGCACAACGCAAATTTCAAAAATAGAACGAGATTTTGAAAAAAATCGCAATACAATTTTGAAAAAAAGCACATCACGATTTCGAGAAAAAAAGCACAATGTGATTTTCGAAAAAATCACAACGCAACTTTGAAAAAAAGCGATTGGGATTTAGAAAGCAGAACGCAATCATGATTTTAAAAAAAAGCACAACGCGATTTTGAAAAAAGGCACAACGCGATTTTGAAAAGAAAAGCACAGCGCAATTTTGAAAAAAAGCACAACACGATTTTGGAGAAAAAAGCACAACGCAATTTCGAGAAAAAAAGCATAATGTGATTTTCAAAAAAATCACAAGGCAACTTGGAAAAAAAGTGATTGGGATTTTGAAAGCAGAAAGCAATGATTTTAAAAAAAAAGCACAACGCGATTATGAAAAAGACAAACGACGTGATTTTGAAAAAAAGCACTAAGGTAAAGTGGGGTAATTCCGATATGGGGTAATTCCGATAGCAAGCCCTAGCTTTGTTGCAAAACACATTTTGGCACAAATGATAAAGAAAGTAGATAGTTTTAGTGCTAACCTACACCCATTAATGATTAAGGTACTGTAACCCGGGTATGCCAGACTCCCATTTTGTTCCTCACTTTCAAAAATTGTTGTTTTTCACTTCAAGGTTTTTATGACGGAATTTCTGGCATAGAATGAAAGTAATCATTAAATTAGAGCACATGCTGCGAATTTCACACAATTTCAAACTATTTTTAACCCGAAAATGAGGTGCTGAAAAATGACTGAAATTCAAAAAAATTAAATGTACTTCAATTGATACATGTAGCATACCATTGGAAAGCTCGTTCAATTCTCTTTCAAAGATGTTATTATGAAAAAGTTGTAAAAGTGCACAGTTTTGAAGATATACGCGGTTAAAGTTTGCCGAATTCCCATATACTGCAATGCTAAGTTCATCAAACCAGGAACAAAATGGCTGTCTGACATACCTGGTTTATAGTACCCTATTAATGATCAGATGGTCCATCTGCTCCGTTTTGTCAAGTCTGTGCAGTGTTCAAAATCTGAATGCCCAAAACCTTTGCGGCAAAAAACAGTGCATTTTTGAAACTCGTTTTTACCGTTCAAAACTGTTGAAAAATTCTGTTTAGAAGTTAAAATTTGATGGATACGTGTTAAAGTGTCAGTACCTCTTTTGATTTTGCTTTTATAATTATTTGTTTGGTGGTATTGAATTATTAAACATGTCTATCATTTTTCATGCCCTGGGGTAATTCCGATAGCCCTAGCAAAATTGCCCTGTAATGTTTTTTTCTCTGTTTTGGTGCAGTATTGTTTTGGGGGATCAAAATTATCAACGAAAACCCTTACAAGGGGGCTTTTTTCTCTAGTTAGTCTAGTTTTCAAAAATTATGCCTCAAAAATGCATATTTGTAAAAAATTTTCAATTTTTGTTCTAATGATTCAATTTACATGAAATAAAAACCCAAGTATGCAATAAATGGTATATTTCAACATCACTGGCTCGGAATTACCCCAGGAGAATTACTTTCCTCATAAAACTCAAATTCACTCATTATCGGAATTACCCCAAAAATGGGGTAATTCCGATAACTCAACCTTACAAAATGTTTTTCAAATTATATGTATGAAGTCTCCGCACAAATCACTCTTCAATATAGTGAATGTGTAGCTGAAGGACGTAGGAATAAAGTTGTTTCATCATTTTTGCCCCAAAATGTACAGGAAATCCAAAAAATGAGAAATTGCTAAAATTTTGAATTTTACCATCGGAATTACCCCACTTTACCTTACACAATTTTCAAAAAAAGGACAACTCAACTTTGAAAAAAAGTGATTGGGATTTTGAAAGCAGACCCCAATCATGATTTTAAGAAAAAAGCACAACGTGATTATGAAGAAGAAAAACAACACGATTTTGAGAAAAAAAGCACAACGCAATTTTGAAAAAAAAGGGCAACGCAATTTTGAAAAAAAAGCACAACGCAAACATCGAAAAAAAAGCACAACATGATTTTGAAAAAATAGCACAACATGATTTTGAAAAAAGCACAATGCGATTTTGAAAAAAAACAACACGATTTTGAAAAAAGCACAACGCAATTTTGCACAATGCGATTTCGTAAAAAACACAATGCAATTTCTGAAAAAAAAACAACACGATTTCCGAAAAAGTAAGCACAATGCAATTTTGAAAAAAAACAACGCAATTTCGGAAAAAAGCACAACACAAATTTTAGAAAAAAAGCACAACGATTTTGAAAAAAAGCACAACGCAATTTTGAGAAAAAAGAACACTGCAAATTTCAAAAAGAAGCACAGCACGATTTTGTAAAAAGCACAACGCAATTTTGGTAAAAAAGCACAACGCAATTATGAAAAAAAGCACAGATTTTGAAAAAAAGCACAATTGGAACTTCAAAAAAAGCACAATGCAAGGTTTAGGGAAAAAAGCACAATGCGAACTTTGAAAAAAAAGCACAACGCGAATTTTTAAAAAAAGCACAATGGGATTTTGAAAAAAACAACTCGATTTTGAAAAAAAAACAATGCAAACTTTGGAAAAAAAGCACAAGATTTTGAAAAAAAAGCACAATGCGATTTTGAAAAAAAGCACAACGCTGCGATTCCAAAAAAAAGCGCTTTGAAAAAAAGCACAACGCAATTCCGAATACACTATGCTATTCTGAAAGCTCCCATGCACAAGGTGATAAACTGATAAATATCTCGAAAGCATAATGCGACTCCAAAGGCACTGAGAGAACCTCTTAATCACAAATGACTGGTGGGATTTGATTCAGAAAGGGTAACCACCTGTTTTCATTGTCTGAGTACTGAACTTTTGTAAATGAAACAACTGCAGGTGTTTAAATAACCAAATTTGAAATGTTTAAAATTGAACAATGGGAAAGATAACACAGTAGATAAGAAAATTTAGGACCCCCGCGGTGTTACATTTTAAAGCAAACACAAAGGGAAAGGTTTTTACCACCCATTGCGATTTCTACACTTATGTAACACAGCAGGGGTGGGGTGATTTTTAGGAAATTAAACAATGGGAAATGTTCTTACAACCCCATGCGGTATTACATAAATTTGGAAATTTAACTGACCATCGGCGCTGCTTTTGATACCTTTCTCATTGTTCAATTTTGAAAATTTAAAGTTTAGCTCCACATGGAGCCCCAACATGCTCTTCAAAATTAAATTTTTACCACCTGTTGTGTTCGCTCAATTCAATAAAAACTGGCAGATAAGTGAACACAAATGGTGTCTGCTTCGCTTTTGATAAAATCTTTTCCAAACCCCTGAGGTGTAACATAAATTTCGAAATTTTACTGACGTCGGCTTCGCTTTTGTCGGCTTCCCTTCTGATATGGCTCTTTTCCCCTTCTTATTCTTTTTTTGGTACAAATTTTCGTAATTAATTGCAATTACTCAAGAAGCTAATTGAGTAATTGCAATTATAATTACGGCGTTCCATGCCTCACGTTAGACCACATCTACATATAAAAATTTCAAAAAAAAATGGCCCATCCATCTATGAGAACATTCGTTCCAAAGAATTTTTCCACTTTCAGACCGAAACTAATAGTGTGCTACGCACACTAAAAAACAACACAACAAAATTTTACCAATATTCCAGTCACTTTCTGACATTTTCCACCGTACATACACGAAAAACGACCAATAATGACACCAAACACTTTAGGTGATCAAAGAATCAATTTTCAATAGCCAACAACAAATCTGCGGAGTCTGACAAACCAGACAATTTTCCTTTTGAATCTGATGTTTTTTCCACCTTTTTGGTGCATTCGGAACGTTTGTGCCCCTTCTTGCTGCACTTGTGGCACCAAAACATAAAATAACTCTATTCCAACTGCGAAATTGAAGGTTTCGGCTTTGATTTGTCCTTCAATTTGATTTTGTGATCCAATAACCGAACACACACAAATTCCAAAGTCAATTTATCATCTTCCAATGATAACATTTCCAATGATGAAATCACACCATCATAACAGATGGCAAATGGCATCCACTTCATCAATTCTCCCACCAGCCATACAGTAACTGAGCAATCAACTGATTGAATTCAGCAAAATGAGCAGTCGAATCAGCACCTTCTTAGAACCAGAGATGAAGCAATCTCTTTCGAATTAGTACCTGATGTACGATGCTCTTCTGTTGAAACGTTTTCATGAGATTTTCCCACATAGTTCGAGCAGCTTTTTTGTCTGCCACATACTGGAGGTGACTATCAGCAATGAACTTCATGATAATCGCCTTCGCCTTGCTGTTGAAGTGTTGAGGCATTTCCAATCTTTGTAGATGGAATTATCAATTCCCTCTTTATTCTTACTTGTCCTTACCTTTCTGTAAAACACAGGTCTTTGGGAGTATCTTCTGTCAGAACTTCGGCCACGTCTTCCTCTTCCAGAACAGATAACACACGCATTTTCCATGTGGAAAAATCGTTGCCATCAAATGGCTTTATATTATACAAATAACCAAACTTCCCTTTTTCCGAAAACATTTCACACCCCAAATTCAAACTTCCAAACTTGAAAAATACTTCTATCACATCTTAACCAGTTATGCTTAGTACAAATCTGCCCAAATTGGGTGTGACTCTGAGAAAAAAACAACCTGAAAAAGTACAAAATAGTTCAAGAATTTCTCAGTATCTTGAGCACATGTGTGAAGGGATCTCATAAAGTAGCTGTTTGACTTGTTTGAGTGCACTTTCCTTTTTTTGGTTTAGGAAAAGGCTGTCCTTTATTTAGGGGAAGTTGAGAAAATAATGAGCAGCCTCAGAGGATGTTTCCTCACAGCTACTTGGCAACAAGTTTTTCATGGCCTAATTTTTGTGAGCTTTCGATCACTTGATTTTCCTTAAATATTCCCTGACCTTTTTTGATTTTCCTTAAATATTCCCTGACCTTTTTTGAACATCATTTCTGGCCTGTTCAATTTTACATTCACCTCTCTCTCAACTCCTCAAAGTCAGGTCTTTTGTAAATAGATGTGAAAACTAATGGAGCCTACGCTGGTAGGAATAGAAATATTCCACCAGATAGGTCGATAGAGAGACAGCCCAACTATTGCATGAACACTTTGAACTAAATAAAGGACACTCGGAGAGCTTTCTCAATATTTATTTGCGGATCTTATATTTATTAAATTTGATAAACTTACATGATTTCTCGCGCTTCTGCCACATACCAGTTTGTAGTATGCGCACTCTGTTCATCTGCTGATGGAACCATGCAAATAAGTACTCAAAACACTGCGATTAAGACCATAACAAACTGCGCCAAGGTGCTAGTAGAAATTACCAAAGTTGCTCCCAGTTAACTAATTCCACAGAGCGCCCTAAATGGGCCACAATAGTCATGCAGCAAGTCAAGCTTGCCTCATTCCCACTCAGTACATCTTCATGAGTTAAGGTCCTCCTTAAGTCACTCTTCAAAGTTTTGTGACACAACCTTAAAAGTTGTTCACTTCAAACATCAGTAAAACACACAAAATTCACCCCATACACTTGAAATTTTGCGCAGGACCAGAGAATCCACTTCTCTTTCCAATGAGACCTCGTTTGTTGTTCTAGTGTTAGGCCTACCACAACTTCATCTGTGGCACAAGTCTCAATATTTAATTGCCACAACCCACAACCTCCTACACTGAAGGCAAATGATAAAATTTTTAAATTGAACGTCCTCATTTCTACAGATTACAAGTACATAAACTCCAAATACTTAATCATTTTCATAAATTCAAGAAATTTTGCTCATTTACTTAAAATTTACATAACCTAGTATGTACGTACCTAATGTCACTCACTTTCCATGGTTAACCTTTTATGTACTCACATGTTATTTTTTCATGTTAATGGCGGATCCGAAGACATTCGAACTAGAGCAGCTGGAGTCAATGCCGCTGCCGCTGACTTAGATGGTGAGTATCCATGTCAGAAATGAGAATAATCTATTTCATTAATCTAAACTTTTCAAGACATATTCATAAAATTATGAGAACTGTTCATGTTTTCAGCCGAGGTAGACCGCGACAGCTTTGGGAGTGTTGAAATTGCACCCGCAAGTATACAATTGAGATTCATATATTATCTCTATCCTTTATCTAATTAGGAAATTCTTCATCCTATCTATTATTTTAGAAGCGCTATCTAATACCTACAAGTTGTTTGTACCAGTGTTACCAACCAAAATTTCCAAAAATCCATATTCTCACAATTAAAAATAATTTGTAGTTTTGAACGCAGTATTTTTGATTCATAATTGTAATGTCAATGCCTATACCTTTAATCGCTAAGCCGAGCCGTACGTTTACATTTTATTCAGTTGATAAGAAATGGGAATTGATACACTCATTGCAAAGAGAATTCAAAATTATAATACCGATGTATTATTGTGAACAAAATATGAATAGTTCAACATTCCGATGGCGGCTTTTGGAAAGCAAAAAATACAACTTTTCCAATACCCACCACCTACCTACTCTAATTTCATTCAAAAGCATTCCTCACAACTCACAAGTGATACTTGCATTTTTTGAAAAATAAGTTCTAAACCAGAAAAATGTTGATATTTGGAAAATGTTTCGAGTTGGAACGTTTAATTAAAACTGATACTGTGGTACATAAAACGAAGCGTCCTACAAAAAAAATATCTGAGCAAAGTTGCAGAGAAATGTGCTCTTATCCTTACTTACAAAGTATACCTACCTAGACCTACTTATCTAGGCATAAAAAATTTCTTTGATGTATGATTCATTTTTACTTAAAGAGTTTTAATTTCACTTATCCAAAAAGTCTGTAATCCTCAAACTGATAAGCATAGCTCATAATACTTATGTACCTCAAATAGGTAATTGAAATTTGTTGCTTGGAAAATGCTTTCAGTATTAGAAGCAGAATATTCTGACCTTTCTCCTGACAACAGTGACATCGAAGGAGAAAGTAGAGGGTATTATTATAGAGGAGAAGATGGACAGTTGTATTGGCATTGTTACTCTGATGAGGAGAATTGATGTAAGAATTATCATTTTCTGGAAACTAATTTAGGCTTATCATATTTCCTGATGTTATGAATTACCTACATGAATTTTTTCATATATTATGTACATTTTTTAGAGAAGCACGATGAAGGTATGCAACCAGTGACATTTTTTGCATTCAAAGTGTATAAATACAGTTTTTATAAAATAAGGCTATGTAAATTGTAAATACTATACCTATGATTTCTTTTCATTTCCTAATACGTAATAATTGACTAAATTGACCATTACAAATGGAATAATAATTAGTGTTGTTGTTTGGCTTTTCAATTATGCACTGACTTGTAAGATACCTATCTATAGCATTAAAAATACATAATCCGATTGATTGTTACAGAAATCTTTTTACAGAAATTCAATTAGGCAAATTTCTTTCTAACGTGATATTTTCCAACTTCAGAAGAAGTTGCGGCAGCATTCAAAAAGAAGTTTGATGGATTTGAATTGAGACTACCGACCACCTCATGAGTTAGAATGGTCAAGTCACTCAAGTCTTGGAAAAAAGAGGGGGAAATATTTTTGTTGGCAACCCACTTTGTTTTTACCGACTTTGCCGTGAAACGGAAAAGTGAGGTATTGTATTTGTCATGATGGTTGAGGATTTGGGTGGGGGTGGGTTTTCTTGAAGAATTGAAGTGTGCTGATCACGATAAGACGTATGATGCAAAACGAGATAAGTTTATATATGTGATCCTCTATGTACGCGGGCACCACAATTACCATAAAAGACCCGGGCACCACAAGGTACTAGGTACGTGTATTCATATACTTACATGTAAAAACCATACATTACGAGATCCGTTTTATATAAAATCGGGCATTGCGAGATCCTGAGATCCTTTTGCTGGATCTCGCAAGTTCTCTCATATGCCATGGTACTCGTGAGATCCGGGGGACCCTGTACACACATTTTCAGCCGGATCTCGTTTTGCCTACTATTCATATACTTATATACAATTTTTGAAAATAGATAAACGACGCATCTTGCGAGATCCACCCCCAAATCAGGTTTGGGCCATTGGTGGATCTCGGCTTATGCGGATCGCGAAATTGATGGCGGCAATGCATAGAAAGGCACTGTTTACACACTGGAACATGCGTTCGAACGAAGTTGTAGGGTTATTATTTGAGTTTTTAGCATTTTTCGAAATTTTTTGGGGTGGATCTCGCAATGTAGGTACTATAAGACAGTAATTTTTTTTTTTTTTTTTTTTTTAACAAGGAAACAGCAGAACTGCCGCGAGGCATTCACCACGTAAAATTAACAGACACAATTTACAAATAGTGTAAGGAGAAAAGAAAAGTGGACCACTGTCCAATTTTCTACCTATTCGGCATTTAATGAGCAGTTAAACAAAGAAATCCGTAGTCTTTGTTCTGGCAAGTCTTCTGGTGGTGTTATTATCCAGTAGTTGAATTGCTTCCGTGTTGGGATGCTGGTATAATCTTTTTGCGTGAGCTTTCGATGATGTACTGATGATTTCATCCACTGTCAAAATTTTCCAGTCCCTGTGGAGAGTTTTGTTGCTGACATACCAGGGAGCATTGCTCATCATTCTCAGAGTTTTGTTTTGGAAACGTTGAATGATGTTTCTGTTGGCCTTTTTTGCACACCCCCAAAGAGGTGCTCCATACTGCCAGACTGGCCGAAGTATTGAGTTATAAAGGAGACGTTTATTCTCTAGGCTTAGTTTGGATTTTCTACCCAATAGCCAGTGAAGGTTTTTCAGTCTGTAGTCAAGCTCTTTTCTCTTAACAGTCTTAACCTTGATGTGGTGGTTCCAATTAAGTCGCGAATCGAGGTGTAATCCGAGGTATTTGGAAGCATTAGTCTGAGGAATAATTGACCCATTGATTGAAATGAAGGCATAGCCATACTTTCTGTAGGTATAGGTGGTCATTGTAGATTTATTCTCATTTAATTTGATCTTCCAGCAATTTGCCCAATTAGCAAACTCATCTATAGCAATTTGTAGATTATTGACTGCCATTTGGTAATCACTATGAATAGAAATTTTTGCAGTATCATCCGCAAAGGTAGCATCAATCACTTCAGGATTGGTAGGCATGTCAGCTGTGAACAGTAAATATAATCTAGGGGCCAATTTGCTTCCTTGTGGGACTCCAGCTTCAGCTGACTGTTCATATGATGTTACTCCATTATAGTAAACTGAAAATCTACGATTCTTGAGATAAGAACTGAGGATTTCACATAAGTTGGCTGGCAGAATTGAGCCTAACTTGTGAAGCAGGCCATCATGCTAGACCCGGTCAAAAGCCTGACTCACATCAAGAAAAACGATGACACAAAACTTTTTGTCCTCCAGAGCACCCTCAATCTGATGCACCACCCGATGAACTTGGTCAATGGCTGAATGCTTTCTTAGGAATCCAAATTGGTACTCAGGAATTATTTCAGCTGTGAATTTTTCCATTCTTCTGAGAAGAACTGATTCCATCATTTTGGAAAATATAGGCAGCAGTGAGATTGGTCTGTATTCTCAAAGTGTGATTTTTGGTTGAGGGGGTCATACAAGCCCCAAAAATGCAAAAACCACAAAATCAATTTTTTTTGAGATGTCACTTTATTACTCCCGAGGTGCGATGTGACAAGGGCTACTTTTGTAATGAGCTCATCAACTAAGTACAATATTGTTTTAAATAATGCTTAATTCATCACCTTCAATTAATGTAATAATTTATGTTTTATTATGCTTCCACTTATTAACGCGAGTCATATACATATACTTAAGAGACACATACCTCTAGTAATTATAAAATAGCTGCAACTATTTTATATTGATTCCCCTTATTTGTATTTTTATGAAGAATAAATAATATTATTGACATGTACGGAGATATCTATTTATTCTCGTTTGAACCACAAATAGTAATTTGATGTGTATAGAGTGATCTGGTCTTATTAAAAACGCTCTCAGACTCAACCATCTATCTGACAGGTAAGTCTCACTCTCGAGGGAATGAAAATTATCTTCACTACCTCAGGAAAAAATTATCTGTCAATTAAGCCCATTTTCAACCGGAAAACAAATATGCCGTTGCCTAGTGTAATTCAAAATAAACTAAAATGACAGATTTACAAAATTATTTTGAAAAAAAAATAATAATTACGAGTTGCCAATATTTTTAATGCATTAAAAATTGAAGAAAGAATTTGATATAGTTCATTCTGGTAGAACTATGATAGAGAGAGAAGATATTATTCCCTACCTACCTATTTAGATTTTTCCTAATATTTCCTAAGGGAGAAATATTAGTATAAGTTACCAGAATAGCTCAATAGTAGAGGCTTTTTAAACGTTGTGCCGAATGACTATATTCAAATATTATGAGATGATGAGAGAAATATATTCTAACACCAAAACAATTTAAGATCATTTATTAAAACGTAATTTACAAAGACATCATTAAATCTTTTTACAAACATTTATGGTTGCCTGAGAACCATTTTAAGGCAGAGATAGAATATTTTTACATCAAAGTACCATAAAGTAACACTTGTATTTTCCAAAACTATCGATTACAAATATAACTTTGATAGGTAAAAATAGAGAAATTGAGCCAAAGAGAACAAGATGCAATTTTATTCTAACTCCATTCGAAAGATATTTTAATAAATTAATTGACCAAGTACCCACGCCCTCAAGTGCTGTGGTATACTCGTCCATCTACTCTAATTAATCGCTAATGTTAATTAATTAGACATGAGTAAGTTGTTTCAAACTTACTTACCAAACTATTCAGGTTTTCCATCTCTATCAGGGGCCTTACAAATACCAAAGGCGGCGATGGAACTTAAGTAAACGAGGTACATTTTAATTCTTTGCACAATGTGTGCCTGACCGGTTCAGGGGACATTGCCAAAAAGATACAAATTAATGATCATCAGATCCATGACCAAATTAACATTGAATTATCCACTGACCGGAGTGGCGTAAATTAAAAGAGTAGACCATGATTTTCACCATCACTACTGTGAATAATTTCTATCATCTGATAAGAAATTATATGATAAAATCACGCCGATACAGACGTTCGCGACGAGGTACCTTTTCACTGCAGGTTTAGGAGCCAAGTGGTTTTTGGCGCTAAAACAATTCAATTTATAGAAAATAGGGTTAAATAGGGACCTCCCCCTAGTCACGTGGTAAAAAAAGGGTAAGAAATGCTCGCGGCATCGGTAAATTTCAAAGGGATTCCGCGACCTGCCAAAAAGCGAGCATTCTTTGCAATAAATTTAGATAAATAATGTTCTTATTTTCCTATCTTGAGCCATAAATGTCGCGGGGGCTGTCAACCCTTGTCTAATAAAGAACTCAAGTAAATGAGAAGGGTTGACCGCCTGTGACTTCATCTGCACGAATACAGAGTATTTGTACATTTCTAACTCACTAAATAGTTAACACGTTTCCGAATAATATTATAAGTAGGTATATATAGCATCCCTATAGCTGGTACCTATCATAGGAACCACCTAAGCCGATGCGGGCCATCTACACTATGTCAAATTAAAAAAAATTGAAACAATTTGTAAAGTATCTAATTAATTTGTGGAATCATAACAAAACACTTTATTTTGAATTATGTAGTTGAATAAAAAATTACTTAGGTATTCTACTTAGATAGGTACCTAATGTAATTTATTTGAGGCTCAAATGATCCATATTCTCAGGAGGAATTGGTATCGCATATGGTGACTGGTGGTTAGTCTTGAGATAATAAGTACCCGTGTCTCTGCCAACCAATAAAACAAAATCAATCAGTAGGTATAGGCGTATTAATTTTCATGTGAAACAAAATTGTAGGTACAGTACCTAATTGAAAATAAATCCGGACATACTTTTCATCTACTGGTGGTTTGCAATATTCTCCTACTTCTATGTATTTTTTTGAATGCCCATCACACTTTCTGAAGGTAACATAATACGAATTGTGATCGCACTTTCTAGCCATAAATTTTACTTTTGAATTGACAGATTCGGAAAAAACCTCAGTCGCTCGACGATGACTACATGATATGCTCTCTAGACACAAAAATATCGAAAATTGTATAAGTACTTATTTGTAGAATATTCAAAGTATAGGTACATTACAATTAATATTTTAATTTCAATGATGCAGATTAGCAATGAGGATGTAAAAACATACCTTGGTACTCATCATCACCACATCCAGGTTGGAATGTCCCTTTATTGAGATAAATATCGTAATGGGCGTTTGAAAAATAGACTCCGCATATTCCCATATTTGAATGAAGTACATCAACAAACTTTGCATGGTGTCTATTTAATATATTATGAGGTGCTGTAAAAGGCCATTCAAATTTTGGAAACGCTGGATCCAAACCTGTAAATTAAAAAATTAAAAAATGAAATTGTTTTTTTTTTTCAACTATTAAATTCAAAATTAATTACGTGAGCGCCAATTGTGACTATATGAATTCTATAACACTATTAAGCAATTTATGACAACAATCTCGATAGATTTTGAATGAGTTTTCAACACTTTCTCAATATTTAATCAAATTCTCATTTTCAAATAGAAAGATAGGTAGTTCTGATTGTTCTTTCTACAGATACCTTATTGGTGTTTCTTAGATAGGTTAAGCACCGTAGTTACCGGTAATTCGAGGAACAATTTTTGGTCTGAAATGGACTCCAAATCGAGCGCAAACTTGAGCTCCCATACTCCAACCAATGACGTGAAATTGGTCTACAGTTACATATTTCTGGTCTGTAGTGAAGTATAAAATTAACCATCTCTGCCAAACATCGTCCTGCGAGTGATATGCAATGAAAAGCTGTGTCAAAATAACATTCATCGACAGCCATCGCTCCCCAATCTACCACCACTATGTTGAATTTTTTCTGCAGTTTGAGGTATTCTATATTATTTTTTACGAAAATGCAGATAAGTATAAAAAATGTACGCTGATTGCTACATATTAAGCAGCGAGTTTTAGTGTTTATAGAAATGTCAGCGAGTAAAATTACCATTACGAAGATCTACCATTGCTTGTGGACGGTCTTTAGATCCTGTATAACCGTGTACTAAAATTTTGAAATCCGCTTTTGGTATAAATGGGGCATTTTTTATTGAATTTTCATCGTATAGTATCAACTCTTCGTACGGTTCTGATAACCTAAAATATATATATATATTTTTTAAACTGTAAAAAAAGTATTTATCAATACGTACATACATGCCAAATAGGTATATAGGTACCTACTCTGTGTATAAATAAAATGAAATTTTGCCTCGTTCGCAGGTAGTAATGGGTTTTGGACATTTTGGATATTCACAATCTGCAAATTACGTTACAGGAACAATATTAAATCATTTAAACAATAAGTAAGTTTATTATTCGTAAGATGATTTTTTTTTTAATGTTCATTGAACTGCGCCAAATGGAATTTTTCTTTCATATAAAAAAATAATTATGTAGGTAAGTATTTATTTGATGATTAATTATTTTACTCACTAGACTTTTCAACTTCTACAACCTGAAAAATAAAATAAAAATTTTCAATAATTTCTTCAAAAATTACCTACTTACTAATTATCCTTCACTCACCAATATTACAATAAATACAAGTAAAATTAATCTAAGCATCATCTCGCGGTAAGGATCTCCCTTGAAAAGCAATCTGCACAGGCTGGTGCTTGGTCTATATGTTAGGTACCAAGTCCGAAATTGTACAATTCGGGGTTGGTACAGCCAATTTTGTACCATCTCCGAAGTGTCCGGACCAAGCGTGAATATTACTTTTTCATCGGACTTGGTTTGTACAATGCACGGAGGGTCCGGACAAAGTGTTCGACTTGGTACAATTTGTGTTGTGCAAAGTCCGAAATATAGTTTTATAATGAATGAATTCGAATTTTACATCCCTTCATTCCATAAATATTGAACCAAATTAAAGGAAATTTAAAGATGACTCTAAAATACACACCACCAGCAGAATTTTCAGGTGCTGAAATTCATTTGTTGATTTTTGGGGAAATTTTTAAAGATTCAAATATTGCTATGCTCACTTCTCAAAAAAAGAAAATGAAAAGATCAAATTGAGGTACTTACTAACTAAAATGCTGAAATTTGGTTTTGACTCTCTATTTTCAACTTCTCGAGTCGTTTGGTGGTGGTTTTGATTTTTTTGGGCGGTATTTATGCACAGGCAACTTAGGCAGCTGCCTAGGGCTGCAAATTTTCAGAAGCACAAAATTTTGAAGCGTTTTCATCTCGATTTTTGTGATTTTTTTTATATTTCTAAATTGTGTATAAGTATTTAGAGCAAAATTAAAATTTAGCATAAACCTGTATTAGCCATCGATCTTTATGATCTTTTAGATAAATTTTTTCAAAACCATTTTGTATTAGTATTAGTTCAAATCCAAAATTTTTTCAATTTTTTAAAAAATTACTGGAGAAATCTGCTATTAACTCAGAAAATTGATAATATGGTACAAACCAAATTTCAGCCTTTCACGACAATTTGTTGAAATTTTGACTTTGAAAAATCCATAAAAAAATGAATTTGGAATCTACACATAAGTATTAGTGCGTAGTTTTCAAATGAGTAAGGCACGAGAATTTCACGAGTAGAGAAGTTGAAAATAGAGAGTAAAAACCAAATTTCAGCATTTTAGTTATAGTAAGTACCTCAATTTGATCTTTTTATTTTATTTTATTTTTTTTTTGAGAAGTGAGCATAGCAATATTTGAATCTTTAAAAATTTCCCCAAAAATCAACAAATGAATTTCAGCACCTGAAAATTCTGCTGGTGGTGTGTATTTTAGAGTCATCTTTAAATTTCCTTTAATTTGGTTCAATATTTATGGAATGAAGGGATGTAAAATTCGAATTCATTCATTATAAAACTATATTTCGGACTTTGCACAACACAAATTGTACCAAGTCGAACACTTTGTCCGGACCCTCCGGGCATTGTACAAACCAAGTCCGATGAAAAAGTAATATTCACGCTTGGTCCGGACACTTCGGAGATGGTACAAAATTGGCTGTACCAACCCCGAATTGTACAATTTCGGACTTGGTACCTAACATATACGTTGAACGAATTGACTAGTCATATTATAATGATCTCTGAATCACTGATTGAAAAATTTCAGTTCATATAGGTATCGCATTATCGTGTATGATCAACTGGTACTTTGTTTGAATTTCGTACTTAAAAAGAACAAAATTAT
Source organism: Planococcus citri (assembly GCF_950023065.1). NCBI lineage: Eukaryota > Metazoa > Arthropoda > Insecta > Hemiptera > Pseudococcidae > Planococcus > Planococcus citri. Next base: position 9,906,461 of record NC_088681.1, read on the forward strand.
AAAAATTTATGATTCAAATATCTCTATTTTCCGTTTTGAAAAACGAAAATTTCGAAAAATTGCCAGATAGGTACCTGATTTTTTGACATTGAATTGTTCTCATTGGGTAACATGTGTCATTATATTTTTTTTTTAAAGTTCGCTGCGCATGTGGTCGTATAGGTACCTCGTTGGATTCAGTTCCCTATGAAAAATGTGATGGAATTTAGAATTTTTCATCAAGTTAATCCCGTAGTTCCTACCTAGGCTGCTGGTTCGTTATTTATTTATTTATTTTTTATTTTTAGTGTTGGTTTTGTTCTGAAAGTGGAAAAATTCTTTGGAATGAATGTTCTCGTAGATGGATGGGCCGATTTTTTTTGAAATTTTCATACATAGATGTTGTCTAAAGCCTGGTACACACGTCAATACCACCTATAGTAAAAGGCCTGAGCGCTGTTTTGTGACGTCATCACTAGCGGGGAATACTTATGTATCTAACATATCTTAATACACTATAGAAATGAAAGAAAAATGCACTCAAACGAATTAAATCGGGTGAAAATTTCATTTTTCATATTTTATTCACATGAATAATGAATTTATGATCACGTAGGAATGATTTAAATGAAAAAAAATGAAAAAATTAGGTTATAAACAACACTATTTTTCAACATCAAAGATGAAACTGATGAAAGTTATACATAAACTTGACAAAATTATACCTTCTGGAGGAAATCACAACACTCACTGGTGAAATAGAATAAAATAATCGTCGAATATTTGTTAACTTGTCAAAATCCCACTAAAATAAATTGATATCAACTCTATTCCAATATATGTGACGCGGCATATGAAAAGGTTACCCCGACCAAAAAATGGATTTTTTTTTATTTTTTCATTTGCTATTTTCATGTAAAATTTACAGTAGAACACTTAGAACGCATTTTTATCGAAAACTACTTTTTTGATTTTTTTGCTTGGGGTAACCTTTTCGTATGCCGCGTCACATATGTATTCCATAAAAACCACACATGATGACATGACAGGTAACTGTTTAGTTTCTTCTGCAGCAATGTGATTGATAAAAACAATTTCTCTGATTTTGCTGACCAACTTGAGTGATAAATTAATGACTCGAACACTTTCAGCTAATTGGTTTGAGATGTTAATGGTTTTTTGATTAGATATCCATTGTAGTTGGATGGTTGTATTCATGATGCAGATTCAAAAAGCATTGTAGATTATACATATGGTTCACTATTCATTTCACTGCAACGTTATTCCAGTAAAACACAGGCACTAGTACACATCAGTTTTCATTTTTTAATTCACTTCATAAGATTATGTAGATCTACACATTCAAATCACATATCAGTCACAACACAAACAGATTGCAAAAAATTCACTTTTATACAAAAAGAAAGTAAACCAATACCGCCAATAGTTGAAAACAACAATATTTCGTCACTATACCACATTTTAGAACGAATATTAATTAAAATATCATCATTTTTATAACTTTTTAAACAAAAGTTTTACTCAATTTCACGAACTTGCCATTCAAGTATACGTTAAAATTCAAATGGTAAACACAATCGAGTCCCTCTTAGGTGTGACGTCAGAAGGTGATAATGATTCAGCGCTCAGGCCTTCTACTATAGGTGGTATTGACACACGTTCCGATATATTTGACAAACCAGATTGGTCAAATTGATAAAATTTATCAAAATATATTTGGTTGCATGGAAAGTCAAATGTATTAGATCATGTCGCACCTCGGGAGTTATAAGGTCACATCTCAAAAAAATGAAATTTTACAGGAGAGTGCTTTTCTTTTTTTTAAAAACTTGATTCATTATTTTTGTCAACTTATAATTAATTGTGAGGAATGCATAGCACCTCTTTTTAAAGATCTGGTATCCTACCTTCATTTAGCATAAGAACACTTTGAAAAATAAAATCTTAAAGAGGAAATATTTCAATGTTTGGAAAACATTTTGAGATAGAACCTTTCATTAAAGTTGATGTGGAGGCGAAAGGAAGCGTCCAAAAAAAATTTTATGTTAACAAAGTTGTAGAGAATTAAATTTCCAATCGACATAATGTCGGTAGTTTTTTTCTAGAGTGCTTAGTTTTTGAGTTTTTCTCAAAAAACTAAAATTTCATGATACGTGCAAATTCATTTTTTTGAAAAGTGATCAATTTAAAAAAAATTTTCCATTTGGTACAAACCAATAAAAAATGCACTCCTTGTGACTATTTCTAACTGACAAACATTCAAAACAATCAAAACTATTTGTTAACACTTTGTATGTACGAAATTTGCTAAAAAAGGTGGAGTTTTTTGAGATGTGCCCTTATAACTCCAAACAACTTGCAATGTTGTTGAGATTTTGAGTTAGGCCATTTGCGTTTTTTACTAGATCTAGATAATGTACCCAACTCAAAGTGTAATTTTTGGTTGATGGGGGTCATACAAACCCCAAAAATGCAAAAACATCAAAATCAATTTTTTTTGAGATGTGACCTTATTACTCATGAGGTGCGATGTAAAGGCTCTGATAATCGACGTTTTTTTTTCTTCAAATTTTCAACGTTTTGTTGATTGATGACACCAATTCTGAAAATAGAAATTATTTATATTTTCAGAATTATTTTCAGAGTTGGTGTCTATGGTGTCTCCGATCAACAAAACGTTAAAAATTTGAGAAAGACATCATCAGAGCGTCCACACAACCAAATATGTTTGATTGAATTCAATTTGATTTGACAAATCAAGTTTTGTAATTATAATTGTAATTACTCAAGTAGCTTCTTGGGTAGGTAATTGCAATTAATATTACAAAAATTGGTACCAAAAAAAGAATAAAAAGGGGAAAAGGGTCATATCAAAAGCAAAGCCGACAATAATGTAACACCGCAGGGGGTGTAAAATATTTTCTCCATATCAAAAGCAAAGTGGACAGTATGTAACAATGCAGGGGGTGTAAAATATTTTCTATAAAGCGAAGCCGACATCAGTTTTAAAATGTAACACCCCAGCGCAGGGGTCACAAAATACAAATTTTCTATTGTTCAATTTTCAAATTTATTTTTCAAAATTGAACAATGGAAAAGATTTTATCAATAAAGCGAAGCCGACCCCTGTGTTGTTATATTTATCAAAAGGGAAGCAGACATCAGTTTTAAAATGTAACACCGCAGGGGTCGTAAAATATTCTTATCTAGAGTGTTATCTTTCCCATTGTTCAATTTCAAACATTTCAAATTTGGTTATTTTCTAAAAGTTATAAAATCAAAGTGATTTGCCTCCTAATGATTTTAAATGACCCTTTGTATTCCCTCATCTGTCTCCCTTATACCTAAATGTAACACCACAGGGGTTATAAAATTTTCTCTATCATTCAATTTTGAGAAATGTTTTTAGAACACCTGCAGGTCTTTCATTTACACAAGTTCAGTACCTAGACACCGAAAGCAGGTGGTTACCATTTGAGAGGGGTTTTGCGATAAGGGCCCTTGTGGCGATATTTCGATTTTTTAGGAGAGAGAAAACATCAAATTGATTTGATTTTTTTTATTTTTGGGTGCAGTGTTGTCTTGCACATAGGTTGGATGGGAAATTTTGACAAAATTTGTTCATCATAGCCTGATATCCGTGATTTAGAAAAGGGACCTTGTGGTGAACAGCCGAATTTACACAACGTTATAGACTACCCCGCAAAAAAATACCGAGAAATTCGGATTCGCCATGAAATTTTACATAGGTAACAACAATAAAATAATTTTTCCATCGACCTTTTTTTTTTTTTTTTAAATCAAAAACAAACAAAAACTTTGTTTTTTGATTTCCCAAAAATGTGAGTTTTTGAGTAAAGTATTCATGTTCAAGTAATTTTTAAAACGAGAAGTTGATGAGAGGCAAAATCTGATTGCACCATTCGATTTCTCGTGAAAAAGTAAGTCGGAATCGCCAATAAAAAAAAAAACATGGAATCACCAGTTCACCACAAGGACCCATATTGCGAAACACCTCTCATTTCTGAATCAAAACCCACCAGTCATTTGTGATTTTGCTGTGCTCCCAAGAGGTTTTCTCAGTACTGTAGTGCTTTTGGAGTCGCATTATGCTTTCAAGATATATCGCGTTGTGCTCAGGAGCTTTCATAATAGCATAGTGTATTCGGAATCGTGTTGCGCTTTTTTTCAAAATTGTGTTGTGCTTTTTTTTGAAATTGCGTTGTGTTTTTTATTTTAAAATTGCATTGAGCTTTTTTTCAGCAACAGTAAAGTTGTAGTGCTTTTTTCAAATTTGCGTTGTCCTTCTCTTTACAAATTCGTGTTGTGCTTTTTTTCAAATTCGTGTTGTGCTTTTTATTTCAAAATCGCGTTGTGCTTTTTTTCAAAATCGCGTTGTGCTTTTTCTTTTGAAATCTCATTTTCATTTTCAAAATTGCAATGTGCTTTTTTAAAATTGTGTTGTGCTTTTTTCAAAATTATTTGAATGGAACTGTTTTTTTAAAATCAGAATCAAATTTTTTTGGAATTTTTAATTATTGTCCAAATTTTTTTAATTTTCAAGTATCATTTTTCAAATAACAATGAACTACTTACCTACAGAATATAAATATTGTACCAAAACCCCCTTGAAATATTAAACCTTTTTGCTGAAGTTCTGAATTTTTTTTTTGAAAAT